>NC_091828.1:80770625-81141250 GCF_038994185.2 Dermacentor albipictus
ACGCCTCCGTAGACGTACGGCGAGAGAGACAATCGCGGCCGAGGCACTATACCGAAAAAGAAGAAAGAAAAAATGCCTAACCGACTCTAACCACGCTCAATTTGAGGCTGCGCGTCTGTGTCTCTCATTTATGCGCATGCTCCGATTTTGAAATCGCACGCGCCGTTGCGCTATTGTGTGTATGCGATATCTCTTTCGCGTCCTTGGACGGTCGGTGCGGTGGCGCTGCGATCGCCTGCGACCTGACTACCAAGCAGTCTCGACTACCAAGCAGTCTCGATTCCTCCCCAGTACAATAGATATCCGATAGGCAAATTGCGGCTAAGAGGCGCGTAAGCGCACGTCCTTATCCTACCTTGCCGCCTTGGAATATAATACCGATGGCTGATAGATGGCGCTCTTGGAGAACAGCGCCTGGCGACCGGAATTCGAGTCACTGAAGCAGCAGAAGTGGCGGTTCGTGTGGATCTTGACGGTAGGACGAACCCAATCTTGAGGGTTTTGCGGCGTCTGCGGCCTTCCGGGGATGCATGAGCACACGATGTGAATCGATGCATTCGTGTTGAGGCTGCCCAGCAGCACGGAACGAGCCCTAGCGTTTTTCGCAGGGTCACGAGAGAGATAGAAAGTGAGGCTTTTGTTCAGCGAGTTCTGCAGGTGTTTGCCCGACCATACGCCGGCTATAGAGCCTACATTGGTGATGCGCGAAATGACCCGATCATCGCAGCGCACAGACATCCATGCACGCACGAGTAACAAGAACAAGCGTATGCGTCCACAAGAAACAAGGGCCACGTGTCAAGGCGATTAGATTACGGTAGCACCGCATGTCTTGCGTATTTCGTGCCAGCTCGTCGCTTGATTCGCGCTGCCATTACTTTGTTTTAGCACTAGCTGCTATAGCATGACATCATAATCATCATCATCATCATCATCATCATCATCATCAGCCTGGTTAGCCCACCGCAGGGCCAAAGGCCTCTCCCATATTTCTCCAACAAGCCTGACAGTTAACCTTCAAATGGTCTTGTTGGGACGGGGCTAAATGCCGCAGGAAATTGTTCCGGGAGGGCTACCAAAGTTCCTATCTCATTATGACATGGGAACTGATGATTTCACTGTTACAACGGTGCTTTAGAATTTTTCGACTGTTGCGGCGCGTTGTGTTGTTGTATGCTGCGTGTTGCTGTATTTTATTTTTTTTGACAGCACAAATCGACAACATAAAACTATAGCAATATACGTCCTCTTGACGCATTTTTTATGTTTCTTGACCCCAAACGGAAAAAAAATTTATTTTTAGAGAAAAATCGCCAAGAGGCGAGAATGACGCTTTTCTCAAGATTTCGTCTTTCTAAAGCTTTAATTATTCCAAGACGTCCACCGTATATCCCACCCCTTCTCTTGAGGAAAAAAAGAAGTGGGGTGAGGGACTGCCAAAGTCTTTCCTAGGAATCTAAGAAGGGCAATTTATTGGCTCTTTTTTTTTTATTGAGATGAAATTTTAGGAGAGGTTGGCGCCTTTATGGTGGCACCGGCTACTCCTTGTCACTTGGCAAAGGAAAACAAGTTTGCGTAAAAAGGGAGAATAGCGACACGAAAGATGGCACTCAGTAGAACACTCAGTAGAACACTGGATGAATTAAAAATATATAGTCCAACAGTATATGAGTCGCAAAGTTCTGTGCATAAGTCCAGTCCACGTACGCATATATAACGTCAGATATTTAGAACAGTCAGAACACTCAACACATGTAATGCACTGCAAGTACAGAACAGAATTATACATATTGCATAAAAGTTGCGATCGCCTCATGAACCAATTATGAATCACGAACAACGTTTATGTTACTCATTTAGCGCATTCGGATCATCTGATGCCTAATATTTTCCCAAAATGTTGGTCTCCTCTAAAACCTTTTTAAGAGCAAGAAGCGCTCTTTTTTGAAGGCCCGCAGTTGGCCATGGGCCAAGTATTTTTTTTAGAGTGAAAGGTCTTCTGTCTAATATCAACAAATTTGCTTGCAGTACCCTTCTTTGTGGATTGTATTTAGAGCACTCGAGGAGAAGATGATGCACATCTTCGTCTGTATGGCCACAAGAACACTGTGGACTAGAGACACGTTTTATCCTGTACAGGAAGTGTTTAGTGAATGCAGTACCAAGACGCAGGCGGTGTACCAATGTTTCAAATTTTCTGTTGTCTCTTAGATTTCCCGGCATTGTTAAGTTTATACATGGGTCTATGAAGTATAACTCAGAGTTTTTAGTTTGCTGATCAAACCAGGTAGTTTTGCTGAGGCGACAAGAAATCTGTCTCAGGAGCAGACGGACTTCACTACGCAATAGAGGAAGATTGGTTGTCTCCACGTTATTGTGCGCCCGATTCGCAGCTGCGTCCGCTGCAGTATTTCCAGGAATATTGCAGTGCCCAGGTATCCACTGGAATGCAATTACGTGGTTCATTGCGCTTGCTTTTGTAAGTTCTTTGAGTGTCTCATACAATAGCAAAGTGTTCAAAGAATTTTTCTTATTGCTCTGTAGTAAAGTGAGAGCGGCTTGCGAATCGCTGAAGATAACCCATTTTTGCGAATGTTCTTTTAATGCTATGAACCGCAAAGCACACAGGATTGCAAACAGTTCTGCCACGGTGGAAGATGTCTCTCGGGATAATTTAAATGTTTGTTCTAGCGCTAAATGTGGAATGACGAATGCTGAAGTGGAGGAATTTTTATGACACGAACCATCTGTATAAACGTGTATGTAATGGGGATATAAGGAGTAAATTTGGAAGAGTGCCAGTTGTTGGGCGGCTACTATGAACATGTCTCTCTTAGATATAATCCCGTCAACCGATAATTCTATTTTAGGACATGTTAACATCCAGGGAGGGTAACAAACATCCACTTTGCATATTTCAAACCTTGGTAATAATGCTTTATGGTCTCGAATAACATCGTGAATTTTGCTTTTGTTTCTTTCGGTAAGCGCGAGGTTTAATGGATGATTCTCGTGTTGGGTTAAGATGCGATAAATATGTCGGCATGTTTCAACCGTTCGTATGACTGGAAATGGTGGGTGACGAGCTTCAGCAATTACTAAAGAACTCGAGGTAGCCTGCGGAACCCCAAGACACACTCGCAGCCCTCTTGCCAGTAAACGTTGAAGGCATTCCTCAGAAGATTGCGATAAACCATGGAGAATAGGAGCCGAGTAAGCAATTTTTTGTTTTATGAGTGCGTTATGAACTTGTAGTAGCGAAGAGACTGATCGCCCCCACGTTGTACCTGCGAGTCGCCGAAGTACGTTTATTACTGCATTGGTCTGCTTTTCAATTGCGCGGATGTGTGAAGCCCATGTTAGCTGGCGGTCAAGAATAATTCCAAGAAATTTATGCTCTTTCACGCACATCAAAGTTTGTCCATTAAGCGTAAGTTGGAAATTATTCAGCTGTCGTCTAGTAAAAGGAAGTACGGCTGTCTTTGCGTATGAAAGACTCATGCCTCTTTCTTTTAAAAAGGTGTCGATAATGTCAAGTCCCTCTTGCAGCGTTGTTTGAATGTCTTGTATATGAGATCCAGAGGCCCATATGCAGATGTCATCTGCGTACAGCGAATACTGGAGACCAGACGGGAGCTTTAGTGGCAAGGCTGCCATGACGCAGTTGAATAAAAACGGACTGAGAACACTGCCCTGCGGAACGCCCTGTGTGATGCTGTGATAATTACTCGCGCCTTCGATTGCTTCCATAAATATTTTTCTGTCTTTCAAGAAATTTGATACCCATCGTAGTGCTCGACCGTGTAGGCCAAGCTCTAACATACCAGCAAGGATGTGTATGTGACTTACAGTGTCGAATGCTCTTTGAATGTCTAAAAATACTGCTACTGTCACATTTCCGCAACTTCGTTCATGTTCGACGCATGTGGCAATGTCTAATACTGAATCCATTGTACACCGATTTTGTCGAAAACCTGTCATGTAATTGGAAAACATATTTGTGTGTTCACACCACCACTGCAGTCGACAGTCTATCATCTTCTCCATTAGTTTGGAAAAACAGCTTGTGAGGCTGACGGGTCGGTAGGAGTCAAGACTAAGGGGAGTCTTTCCTGGTTTTAGTACTGGAGTTACCCGGGCTAATTTCCATGAATCTGGCAGAGTCTCTCTTACCCAGATGTCATTAAATATCTCCAAAAGAGCCATTCTTCCTACAGGACCTAGGTTCTTTAACATCGTATACGTGACACCATCTGGGCCTGCGGTTGTCTTTGTACGGCATGACGTAAGAGCACATGTCAATTCATTTAGACTAAACTCAGTCAAGTTGAGGATGTTGTGACATAAAGCACGCATGAACTTTCTGTTCTGCTAGTGTTATCGAACTTGTAAATTGTAGGCAAGTGAACGGAATTCCTGGTCTCGATATAAGTTGGCAGAATTCGTCAGCAACAGATGTTTCCGGAGTGCTTCGAGCTACGGCAAGGGCTCGGAAGGGATGGCTCTGGGTAACCGGAGCAGTAAAAGATCGGACAACTGACCATATTCTGGGAACTGGAGTAAAGGGAGACAACGACGCGCAGTATTCTCGCCACCTTCTCGTACCTAATTTTTGTAAGCGTCTGCGTGAAGTTGACCGAACTTTCTGTGTCATCTTGTAGTCATCCAGCTTTCCACTGTGGCGGTAAGCCCGTTCTGCTCGTCTTCTAATTGCTCTTAGATATTCATATTCCTCGTCGACTGCAGCGTATTCATTTGGAACAGTGACTTGCTTTGTGCAGATCTCGTAAGACTCACACAAGATATTTGCAAAACTTTGAAAGCTTGGATTTTCGCCCAATGAGTTACTCAAGTGGTGATGAAAACTTTGCCAATTAGTATATTTTGAGTAGCGCCGGGTCCCCTCCATCCGTATGAGGCGATGTTTTACCAGGATCGGAAAATGATCACTACCGTGCGTTTCTATGTCCGTTGACCATTCAACGCCATCAAGAAGGTCTTGTGAGCAGAGCGTGACGTCTATACAGCTTGAGTAACGAAACCCCCGCAAGAACGTTGGAGAGTTGTCATTTAACACGATAAGATTACTTTTTTCTGCGGCAGACTCTATTATGCTTCCACGGGAATCGCTATATTCACTGCCCCAGATGATGTTATGTGCGTTGAAGTCCCCACAAACCAGCACATGCGAGTTTGCGATACCAAACACATTCACCAAGCTGTCTACTGATATTTTGCTAGCACATTGTAGATAAAGACTGATCACTGTGACACTTGTATTTCTGAAAGATATCTTGCACATTGCTAGCACATTGTAGATAAAGACTGATCACTGTGACACTTGTATTTCTGAAAGATATCTTGCATGCTACGAACTCCGGTATGTTTAAATCGCTCGACTGTATTAAATAGGACGGCAGGTCCTTTCTCACACATAACATCGCTCTGCTATTTCCAGCGATGCGCGATGATTTATATATAACATAGTTTGAAAGACGAAAGTCATCTCTTACGCCTGCCTCCTGTATACATAAAACAGGAAAGTTATGTTGAGCTAGTAGTTTGCGAAAATCAGCTGACTTGTTTCGAAGGCTATTAGCATTCCACTGATATACGAAAACATTGTTGTAATGATTATTCATCGTCAGCCTGCCGTGGGGCTGTTGGTGGTTGTGGAAGCACCAACGATTCCATAGAAAGCAGTGCTTTTACCTCTGGTAGGTTGTTTGCTTGTGGAATGGCACTTAGAATTGCACGCAGAGCTGTGAATAGCATGGGCAGGATAATCTGGGCTACGGGTAAAGACGCGTAATCACCAAACGACGCTGAAGCTCCATGCGCGCTCGAAGCAGGTCGCTGAAGAATTGACTGAGATGGTCGCTGGGATGACTGTTGTGGTTGAGGCGAATGCTGAGGTAGTCGCTCAGATGTTAACTGAGGTTGCTGTGTCGATGGCTGAGGGCGTTGCTGAGAAGGTCGGCGAATTTCACGCGAAGCCTGGGCAAGGTGAGTAGCATTCTCTGAAGGTGGATCATGCCGCTCGCTGTCAGAACGTTGTCGACCTGAGTGCTTTAGGGCTGCAGAATAGCTCATATGGACCCCTTGCTCTTTTTCTTTGTTAGGAGTTGGAGGCGCACATCTTACAGCATCAAGGTTGGGTGGGGGCGCATTACGAGGAGGCAGCCTTCCATATTTTAACTCATGTCTGCGTAACCTTGAGGCAGCTCTGCTCTGAGGGCACCCGGAGTAGGAAGCTGTATGGTTTCCGCCACAGTTGGCACACTTTGGCTGACACACAGACTTGCACTCTGAATGGTTGTGGTCTTCTGAGCATATCTTGCAGCGACGCTGACTGCGGCAGTTCTTCGATAGATGTCCAAATCTCTGGCAGTTGTAGCATCTTAGAGCAGGGCCATGATATTCTTCTACGGGGTGGCTCGTGAAACCTAAATGCACTCGTTGCGGCATTGGTTTGTCTTCTCTGAAATGGAGGATGACGGTTCTCAGAGGGCGTGCTTCTACCGCTCCGTCTTCTTGGCGATTGTAGCGCGCCTGACGACGGGCAGATGTCACTCCAAAATCCTTCAGGAAGTCAACCAGTTGTTCTTCCGTATACTCATGTGGCACATGGCGTATCTTGCCAAAATTCTTGGTATAAGACGCCGGAATGAATGGCTTGACTTCCAAACCAGCAACTTCGCTCATCGACAGCAGATGTCTTGCAGATGAGACTGAAGCGACGTTGACAGAGAAACTTCCATCTCTATTCACGCGGAAAGACTGCACTTTTTCTTTTGCCACAGAAACAATTTCCGACGCAGCGCGGTTTGGATTCACTTGCCAGAAGTTGCGTCCTTCCTGTGATGGTCGAAAAACAACTGGAATTCCCTCAGGCCGCTTCTTTTTATAGGTTACCAAGGAGAACGGCGTTTCATCGCAGTCAATATCTTCATCGTCACTTAGATCATAGGTAGATGTTCTGTCGTCGTCAACCCGTGGTTTCTTCGCTTCACTTTCGCTGGTCTCAGCCATATTCACTGAAGGTGCGCTGGTAGGTAGGGTGGCGTTGAAAACTAGCGTCGCCGGCTTGATGACATTGGGCGCTTGTTGTGGCACTTCCGAATGCGGCGTCGATTCTGCGGCACTCATGCGCCTAGGAACGCGCTGTCGGACATATGGCTCGTGCCGGTGTTCTTTGCTGCCTACCGCCGTGGTAGGCGTAGATGCGCTGCGGAGCGCAGCCAAACCACGCGATATTGTGCGTGATCTGTAGCACACAGGAATCCCACGGGATGTCTGCTCTCCCTGGACAACAGTGAAGTCTCAACACAGCACTGATTCTTCGAAGAAAACAGAAAATAATATCTCACCGAAGAAGCAGCGGCCACTCGGAGGGACTTCTTCTTCTTCTTGGCTCTTTACCTGTTCCAAAGGTCGCCAAGAATAAAAAGAAAAAGTTGTCGTTAAGATGACCGTAAACCTGCTACATATTTAACGACTTTCTCGCTAGGTTGCCGACACTGCTTGAAGCTCTTATAAAATTTCCTCAACGAATGTGCTAACAACTTTACGACCTATATACGACGGACGGTTCCCATTTTTCAGGGAATGTGGATTTTCGAACGCTTGCTATAGCGCAAAACAAAGAAGCTTTTAGCCAGCGTTATAATGCTCGATTCGCGCCGTTTCTTGCTTTTCCCACGTGCCACCCGCTGAGCAGCGATTTACGGGTCTCGGGAAAGCGCGGTTTCGTCGAGGCCCAGCACATGGCGCGACTCCCAATTTTAGCGATTTTCCTTTCGGGCTCACAGCTTCGGCGTCACTGTGCGAAGTCATTAACAAACTCGCCGAAAGTGCGATGTCGCAAAGTTTCACCCGGGCCGGGTGAAATTAATGTTGCGAGGCAGTGGTGACGCCAAGTCGCTCCTGGGAAATTCTGAGAGCGCTCGCAGTTCGCCGCCGCGCTGACCGAGCGCTGGCGTTCTGCTTCGGATCTCAAGGTCGCGGGTACGATTGCCAGCCCCGACGGCCGCGTTCCTGTGGAGCGGAACGCGAAGGCTCCCGCGTACTAATACTTAGGTGCGCGTTGGAACACAGAACACCGTGCAGACGATCGAAATTCTCCGGGAGCCACTTAGAACGGCGCCCGTCGTAATCGTTGTGGCTGTCGGAGCATTTCAGTCGTACCAGTTGCGCAACTCATGTGCCATATTCGGATGGTTGTTTCAGAGCGTTCTAGCAGTGCCACGAACGCGGTGAAGAATAGCTTTCAAACTGTATTACGAGATAATGACCAGGCACTGAAGCGATGATCCTGCTCCAGTATCGTAATTGGAGCACGCTTATGCTAGCAGTAACGCTTATGCGATCTTTCGTAGCAAACTGGACGCTCGTCTGGTTAACCTCCCTGCCTTTCCTCTCTCTCTTCTCCTTGCTTTCTCTCTCTCATACACATAAACGTCGTAGCGTAACCATGGCAAAAGATGCGAATAGGACAACAATACGGCGTACGTTACGTCAGGTGGCAACCCTGTGTCTCGAAAGAGGCAACAAATTGGTTGTCTGGGTGATTATTCGTCTTGGAAAAGTAGCGCTATACTAGGGAAGCACAGGAACGCAAGGTAGAAGACAAACAGGAGTGCTGACCCGCAATTAATATTGAAGAACCACGCATACACAATAACCCATGGGTGCTACGTGACATGCGTGAAGCAAAATCAAACCACAATGAAAAACTGGCTGTGGCTTAGCTAAGATTAATTCCAGGATGCGAAGCATACTAGCCTTTATTTTAACGCGACAGCGTTAAGGAGCTCGTGTCGCAGAAAAGCCGGTGTCGTCGGCGTCGGCTCAGGCGTGCGGCGCTTGCTCAGGTGCACATTTCGCGGTCGTGCCGAACGCTGCGTTGCTCGACGCTCACCGCGTCCAATGCGGGGCGCGTAGTCGCTGCGCCGTAGCAAAGCCACCTAGAAACAGTCTCTGTAGCACGCCGCAACCTTCGCTTCTCATTCCAACGAGAAGCTCTGTCTCCAGGAGGCATCTCACCTCGTGAGTGTCTAGCAGAGGCAAGCGCAGCTGCTTATATACCGCCGCGACGCCGCGAGCGACGGCGCGAGTTGGAGCCCCGTTTCTCCTCTGTCGTGACGTCACGGTGTCACGTGGTATTGAAGGCGACACCGCCATGCCTGAAGAGCTGGGTTGAGCTCTAGTAATATGCTTCGCATAAAAAAATCACCCGTTTACACGCGCCTGCGCTTCAAAACGCCGACACAGTTACTGGCGATGTCCTGGTACAAAGTTTATGCGTTCATGTGATCAAGCGTTCCTTTTCTACCAAAGAACGTTATTGCACTGGCCTACTCCCAAGATATGGCACTTTTCCTGCATTAACACGCGCCAGTGAATCTTGGCATACCTGAAGTGACAAAACATCGCATATTAAAGTAATTAATTTCTTAAGCTATGACGCGGCTTTTATGACAGACCCTTTCGCAATTACCGCTGCAGTATCTCACTCGAGCAGACGTGTAACGCGTGCGACCGCTAATTGCCTGTAAATTATGTTCCCTTGCATAACGCATACGGGAAAACAACGTCTGCAGGAAAGCGGGCCGTCCTGCCTTGGCGGTTTGTGACCTTTCTGCAGGCTCTGCAGCGGAGAAGTAGCCGTGGTCTGTTGCAGAAGTGGACGGGTAATCGTCTGCTGCAGCAAAAGAGAAGAGGTCAGCGTCATGGTGGAGCAGACGTATTTTCTTGATTATCGCAGACGACTTCCGCTTGCAGAAGAGCGTCGCCTGCCGTATCATGAAGCAAACGACATTGTCTCGGACTTCCGGTCAGCAGCCCGTCGCTCGTAATTGATAGCCGCAGGCTTAATAGTTGGAAGCATTCTTTTATCGCTTGTTGCAATAAAGAAATATAATAGAAATAGAGGGCGCAACAAATGAAAGAAGCAGGAAAAACGCGGTCGCATGAAGCGGTACTGCACAGCGACTTTATAAACGTGGGAAGGAGCTGAGTGGCTGCATATACCTTGTATCAGAGGTTTCGTAAGCACATATTACGAATGTCGTGCTTCGAATTAGGAATCGGTCGATCAGGCTAGGCAACGGGTCGAAAGCGTTCCATTTTGCAGAATTATTTATGACTTATGATAGTGCCTTCGGGGCAGGACTATATCGGTTCAAGTACCCATCATCGAATTCAGCTTTTAAGCGCAATTTTTCCACGTAGTGTTCAAGCCGGGAGGTCTTGCGCATGTGCAGCACGTGTACGAGGTGGACTATAACTGCTTATTGATCGAGTTTTTCATGCGGATGACTTAGGGTCGAGGTTCGTTCCGCTAAAGCGGCCCATGGAACGCGGTACGCATGTAATGTAAGGCTGTACGTTAGACAAAAAGTAAATAATGAATGGCAGAAAAAGCCCAATATAAAAAAGAAAAGCTAACAGGAGAGAAAAAAAACATGACCCGGACGTGATTCGAACACGCAACCTTCTGATCTGGAGTCAGACGCGCTACCGTTGCGCCACCGAGTCGAACTGGCAGCAGCGCTCAAATGACAGCTCCTGAACCGAATCCATAATGGCTCGATTATCGCCTTCAGTTTTTTTCCTCAGTGTCCGCATGTGATCGTCACTATACATTGGCTCTAAGTTTCTAAACGTAACATGAATAATTTCTTTTTCGGTGGTAATGCTTCCCCGTAACATACCTAACTTTTACGTCATCCTGTTACGCGTCATCGTCAGTGTTGCACTAGCTAATGGAGGTTTGAAAGCATTACCATGTAACAAGGGCACTACAATAAAAAAGGCGTTGTTCACTCCATCATCTCGTTTTCTTTAGCAGGCTTCAGAGAAAAAAAATGCACCATCAACGCAAAATATATAAAATGCGTTTGGAGGTACACGAACCTCGACGAACGCGTGTTGTATTACCACGTGATTACTATACTTAGCACGGAGCCCCAACTTTCACAATATCTCAAGAAGTTGGAACTGCCTATAGCTCCGACTTTCATAAGGCGGGGATGAGGGGTGATGCTGAGATTGTCGCCACGCGAGCAGTAGGCGCCATTGAGCCCCAGCTTTCATACATCTCAAGAAGTTGGAACTGCCTATAGCTCCGACTTTCATAAGGAGAGGATGAGGGGTGATGTTGAGATTGTCACCACGTGAGCAGTACGCCCCATTGAGCCCCAGCTTTCACACATCCCAAGAAGTTGGGACTGCCTATAGCTCCGACCTTCATAAGGAGAGGATGAGGGGTGATGTTGAGATTGTCACCACGTGAGCAGTACGCCCCATTGAGCCCCAGCTTTCACACATCCCAAGAAGTTGGAACTGCCTATAGCTCCGACTTTCATAAGGAGGGGATGAGGGTGATGTTGAGATTGTCGCCACACGAGCAGTAGGCCTCATTGAGCCGCAGCTTTCACACACTTCAAGAAGTTGGGACTGCCTATAGCTCCGACCTTCATAAGGAGAGGATGAGGGGTGATGATGAGATTATCGCCACGCGAGCAGTAGGCCTCATTGAGCCCCAGCTTTCACACACTTCAAGAAATTGGGACTGCCTATAGCTGCGACCTTCATAAGGAGAGGATGAGGGGTGATGTTGAGATTATCGCCACGCGAGCAGTAGGCCTCATTGAGCCGTAGCTTTCACACACTTCAAGAAGTTGGGACTGTCTATAGCTCCGACCTTCATAAGGAGAGGATGAGGGGTGATGTTGAGCTTATCGCCTCGCGAGCAGTAGGCCTCATTGAGCCCCAGCTTTCACACACTTCAAGAAGTTGGGACTGCCTATAGCTCCGACCTTCATAAGGAGAGGATGAGGGGTGATGTTGAGATTATCGCCACGTGAGCAGTAGGCCTCATTGAGCCCCAGCTTTCACACACTTCAAGAAGTTGGGACTGCCTATAGCTCCGACCTTCATAAGGAGAGGATGAGGGGTGATGTTGAGATTATCGCCACGTGAGCAGTAGGCCTCATTGAGCCCCAGCTTTCACACACTTCAAGAAGTTGGGACTGCCTATAGCTCCGACCTTCATAAGGAGAGGATGAAGGGTGATGGTGAGATTATCGCCACGCGAGCAGTAGGCCTCATTGAGCCCCAGCTTTGACATACTTCAAGAAGTTGGGACAGCCTATAGCTCCGACCTTCATAAGGAGAGGATGAGGGGTGATGTTGAGATTATCGCCACGTGAGCAGTAGGCCTCATTGAGCCCCAGCTTTCACACACTTCAAGAAGTTGGGACTGCCTATAGCTCCGACCTTCATAAGGAGAGGATGAGGGGTGATGTTGAGATTATCGCCACGCGAGCAGTAGGCCTCATTGAGCTCCAGCTTTCACACACTTCAAGAAGTTGGGACTGCCTATAGCTCCGACCTTCATAAGGAGAGGATGAGGGGTGATGTTGAGATTATCGCCTCGCGAGCAGTAGGCCTCATTGAGCCCCAGCTTTCACACACTTCAAGAAGTTGGGGCTGCCTATAGCTCCGACCTTCATAAGGAGAGGATGAGGGGTGATGTTGAGATTATCGCCACGTGAGCAGTAGGCCTCATTGAGCCCCAGCTTTCACACACTTCAAGAAGTTGGGACTGCCTATAGCTCCGACCTTCATAAGGAGAGGATGAGGGGTGATGTTGAGATTATCGCCACGTGAGCAGTAGGCCTCATTGAGCCCCAGCTTTCACACACTTCAAGAAGTTGGGACTGCCTATAGCTCCGACCTTCATAAGGAGAGGATGAAGGGTGATGGTGAGATTATCGCCACGCGAGCAGTAGGCCTCATTGAGCCCCAGCTTTGACATACTTCAAGAAGTTGGGACAGCCTATAGCTCCGACCTTCATAAGGAGAGGATGAGGGGTGATGTTGAGATTATCGCCACGCGAGCAGTAGGCCTCATTGAGCCCCAGCCTTCATACACTTCAAGAAGTTGGGACTGCCTATAGCTCCGACCTTCATAAGGAGAGGATGAGGGGTGATGTTGAGATTATCGCCTCGCGAGCAGTAGGCCTCATTGAGCCCCAGCTTTCACACACTTCAAGAAGTTGGGACTGCCTATAGCTCCGACCTTCATAAGGAGAGGATGAGGGGTGATGTTGAGATTATCGCCACGTGAGCAGTAGGCCTCATTGAGCCCCAGCTTTCACACACTTCAAGAAGTTGGGACTGCCTATAGCTCCGACCTTCATAAGGAGAGGATGAAGGGTGATGGTGAGATTATCGCCACGCGAGCAGTAGGCCTCATTGAGCCCCAGCTTTGACATACTTCAAGAAGTTGGGACTGCCTATAGCTCCGACCTTCATAAGGAGAGGATGAGGGGTGATGTTGAGATTATCGCCACGCGAGCAGTAGGCCTCATTGAGCCCCAGCCTTCATACACTTCAAGAAGTTGGGACTGTCTATAGCTCCGACCTTCATAAGGAGAGGATGAGGGGTGATGTTGAGATTATCGCCTCGCGAGTAGTAGGCCCCACTGCGTGCACGTTGCGCGTGCTGAACGCGGATGCTGTTGCTCCTGCTGATGAGGATGACAGAAGCGAGTCCAGTTTTGCTATAACGGCGGAACGCAGAAAACGCAAGCGGGAGCCTGACCGGATTCAAGGCTTGCGGAGGCGGTTCTGATATTTGTCCAACATGAAGAAAAAGTAAACCTTGGGCACGTGCAAGCGACAGCGAAGTTGCGGAGGCAAATAGTGAATGCGATCGGGGATTACACGAACTCTTGCCATACAAGTCACAATATACGGAGACGCGCGTTTCTCCCTGCGCATCATGCAGAAGGAAAAACAATTATTTAGCGCTTACCGCTGCTTCGTTTTTCCTCAAGTTTCGCGAAAGTCTTATGTTATGGCTTATAGGACGTTGAGTATAAAACGGGGCACTCTGACCTGGCTGGTTTTCAAGAAAACAAAGTGCCAAGTTCCCTTCGTCTAGACCTCTCGAGGCGAGTGACTTTCAAAACATGCCGGCCTCGACGTCACGTGATCGCTTTCGTTGTTTTCTGTACGGCAAGTCATGGTTTGCCATAGGTTAGATTCCACTGCTCGTTAGAGGTGATGTGGTTTGGACGTTAGAAGAGCGCAAATTAAGGTAAATTTGCATTTTTTTTCATAGAAACTTGGCAAATGAGAGTACGAAATGTTATATTGAACGATTGAGACAAGGAAATGCGATATTTCTGCTAAACTTCAACAAGCACAGAGCAACAGTAAGCACGAAATCGTTCTTCTTTATAGCGTACAGAAAAAAAAAGAAACACTGGTCTCTGTACTTTAGTTGAAGGCATTCTGAAGAAGCTGATATCTTTTTATCCGGCAATTCAGTTGAAAAGCTGGGAACGATGAGCTTCTAGCCTCTCTACCGGGTTGGCCAGTTCAACATTAGGCCTTGTTAAACAAGACCTTTCACGACAGCGGGTTTTCTCTCTAACGCTTCCTTCAATTTTCTAGCAGCGATTCTTCCCAACGAAAATTGACGCGGGGTAAATGACGAAAGCTCACTCAATATGTCGAGCAAGCCTACAGTGCGCAACGTCAATTAATTTCGAAAGCCCACGTCTCCATAAGCAGCGGGCGAGCCCGCTAGGTGTTTCGCTGACAAACCGACCTCCTCTCTCATCAACAAGCCGCCAAACAAAGGACCGTCGCCCACCCCCTCCCCCAAACTCCCTCCTGTTTTCGAAGCGACGGTGCCTAGAGCACGAGGCCCGTCCGTGGAAGCACGGCTCATAGGCGACGCCCCGAAACTGGGTCACCCGCCGCCGTCCCCGGCCGACGAAAAGCGCTCGCCCGCACCGGCTTGGCTTGGCTACCGCTCGTGTTGTCTGTACGGTGGCCGCCTGCCGAGTAGATTGGGCACATTATCCGGCGGCCGGAGCGCGCGAGGCGACAAGCAATTTTGCGTCGTGCACGGTCCTCACGCTCTGTGAGGCACGACTTATGTGTGTAGTCGGCCGACGGGCGTTGTTGGGCTGCAAGGAGAATTTGTACTGTAGGCACGCCGGGAGCATTGCTGCTCCAGTAATTGCGTGCAGTGTTGCGTTTACTGCGCCCCACGATTGTTTCGTATCCGTTGGCGAGAACCCTCGCTGTTACGTCGCTCCGCCGACGTTGTAGTATTTCCACGGGGTTTCGTACTAAAGTTACAGGAGGGAAGTTTGGCTCTGCGATATCGTCCGTGGAACAGAGAATGGTGGTTGTCAGTGCATGGACTCGCTGATTCCTTGCGCTTGTGACGTTGTTTGTTAGGCGTTTGCTTGCGGAATTTCGAAACAGTCGTAGCTTTTCAATTACAGCGAGGTAATCAGTCTGCGCACACGTGCGTAATCATTGCTAATTGTTGCACTTGTCACTCGATATGTTGTTGAAAACGATCAACATATACAGTGACGAAGCCGTTTGAGCATACAGAAGGACAAAGTTCAGGTAAATCCATGTATGCCCACATTTTTCAATGCTGGATGAACCGCCGTACTTGTACTTCCTGTAGACAATAGCGCCAGATTTCTCTCTGGTATTTTTTATAAGAAAATATATAGACTAGTTTAGCTATACATATGCCGTAGTTTCGCAAAACAAAAAGTGTTCACACGACTTTTCTGAACGGGAAAACTTGAGGATCTGGGGACCTTATATCGAACGAAATTATAATCATCATCATCCCATTTACGACGACCGGATGCGGAATTCTATGTTTTACATTATTCCTCGAATGCAAAATTGTTGCTTGAATGGTCTCACGGTTATCTACCTTGCACATCACGGGACCTCTATCTCGACTTCGGTGTCGCTACTCTAGAGATCTAGTATCACTGGTTAGATTGCAGTTTAATAGCGATTATCTGATAGGCAGAAGTCGCTATTTCATAAACAGAGGGCCGTGAAACACGCCGTTTAGTTGCGAGCATTCTTGTGATGTAATTGCTCGGGCAGATTGCAGGCGTCAAATTTCGTAACACTAAAACGCTTACGAAGACGAGTACCAGTACCCATCGCAAAGTCATTTTTCACAAGAGTGGTTGAAACGACGGCCGCGAATCGCATTGTGCGCCTGACTAGAGGCGAGGCAGTTCAGTCCGGAAACGCTACCACACCTATAGAAACCGGAAATAATTTGTATGCTTCCGGTGGCCTCTCCGCGTTCCTAATTTGCACACGAACAATGAACTTCTCCGAACAATTGGACAAAGTAGCAGTTCCTTCCGCTTGCCGTAATAAGATAGACGAGCTTCGATGCGCCATTTAACTGGTTCCCAAAAGGCACCTTCCACACACGCAGGCGTAAGTCACGACCGCGAGGGTCTCAGCGAAGCGCAAGCGACGCCGTTCTGCGTGGAATCGCAATGACCCCGCGTCTTTGTCACCTGTTTTTGATCGTCTGCGGCCTCAGGGTTCCCCAGGTCGCAGACGAAAACGATTAACGTCGTCTGCTCCGTCATGTCAGTACGCCCTCGCGTACGGGCCCACCCTGCCGGGGTCACAACGGGTTGGAGTAACGGCTCGAATTACGTCCTCCACGTTTTACCCGGTGATGTACACAAATGTGCGTTCACCTGCCCCCTGAGATCTCGCGTGTGTGCTAACCCTGACAGGCATACGTACAGCTGGGGCCTCCTTGAGGTCACTGCTTGGGTTAGGCCTAAGACGTGGCAGGGCGAACGCCACGGCGAGCAAAGAAACGCAGAGAAAACAGCTACGCGGAAATGAAAATAAAAAAGAAGGGTGTTGTTCTTTCCTGCCGGTGGGGACGATTCGCGGCGCTGAATAGCTTCCTGCGTCGTGTGCCAACGCCGCGGACAAAGACGGATAAATGTTCTTTGCGAACGTATAAGTCGCCGGGTGTGAGGAACCCTCTATTGACGGTAGAGAGTGCGGTGTATACACATACGGACAACGAGCAAGGGACTCACGAGGCTCGGGATACTTTGCTCCCGCTCCGAGCAGAATGGAAGCCCGCCGCGGCCAGCTCTTGTAAAACAGGCGGTCGTGTTTTCTCGTGCGTCATTGCGTCTGTCGTTTGTTGCTGGTGCGAGAAACGGCGGACGACGTTGGGGTGTTTCTTCGTGACTGAACCCTTCACTCGGAGACGCACAATGCGGTGCTCCCAGTCTACTTTCAAGTTTTGGTTTTTACGGTTTGTTTCCGCCTGCGTGCAAGCGGGCAGACAACGCGCATTATTTTCCTGTGTATGAGTTCCCGCGTATGACCTGTTGCTTACATGTGACTGCCGCAGGCTTTCCTCTACAAAGGAGCCGTATATAGTAAAGTGCGGTGTAGACAACGCGTACACGGTAGCAGACAACTTCTGTATAGTTGGGCGAGGATGTTCTCAGAAGGATGTAGGATGCTCGCCAGACGATTTGGAGTATAGAGCTGACGACGAAAATGTGTCCCTAACTGTAGTAGACGACTCCTGGGTACCGGAACGGGCTAGCAAAAGTATGACGCTCACCAGACGACGTTCTCGTTTTGCCTCGAGTTAGGAAGCTTCTTTTGAAGACCCGAATACCTCGTGATGTATTCCAAACTAAGTTTCGAGGACTATAGAGGGTGTTTCTGTGGGTTACAAGCGCAATATATATCGACATTGTTAACTTACGTATCGCAGTTTTTTTAGGAATGTGGCAGGCGCGTTGTGAGGTGTAGCATTGGAATTATATGAATTACCACATGTAATTCTGGCACAATTACGTGAAAACACTTAGAGCGAGCAAGCAAAAGAAACACTGGTTGGGCTGGTAGTAATGGCAGTGCGCGCAATTCTAGTCATATGTTGTTCTTTTTTAAAAATTAATGTTCTTATGTGGCCGGTGTCACATTTTCACTTGACCGTGCTGGGATCATCCTCAAACCGACCGGAACGAGCTTTTTCTCAGTCCTGTATTTAAAGATTCGTTTCTAATTTCAACATTATTTTCTCGTATAAGTACTTCAACTAAAGGGCATGGGAGATTCGTCTATATTAATAATCTTGTCTCGATGCAAATTAGGGCCCCGAACCGGTCGGTCCCGGGAAAGATGCGCTATCCGGTAGATGTCAACGCCTTACAGTACACTAATACGTGGAATTGCACTTATCGAACTTTCTGCATGTTGGGCCTGACTCTTGTTTTTGCAAGTACGTTAACGGGAAAGCATCGAGTCGTTGGTTATTCATAATGAGGCGGTAACAGCGAAAAGGACAAAACGGGACCATAGAGAAACGACACGATCCACTGTGTCGTTTCCTTATTTTACCTGCCTTTGTTCTTGTTCTTAGCGTTGCTACGGCGTCAGTTGTGTATCGAAATTTCACCACCCTATGGAGAACTCTCTTTGTGAACGAAACCACCACGTGCGGCACGCTCTTCTGCGAAGCTCTTATGGCCCGTGGCCTCCGCGTGACAGTGCATTCACCGAAAGCGTTGTCTATGGCCTATAAGCCACCGACATCGCTTCCAAGACGTATGATGCCTCGACGTTCCTGACAGCGTTCGCTTGTGTAGTCTCTCTCGCGAATCACGGAGGAAAGGCGCGTGTACGCTTATGGCGGTCACCGTCCTACAGGTCGCTGAGCCTTGTTCTTGTCGTCGTCGTCGTCGTTTCGACTCGCATCTCTCGCGGGTGGGTCGTAACTCAAGGAGACCAGAAAATGCCGATGGTCCTGTCGGTCCTTGTAGACACGATGGAAGCGTAGGGGCCGCCAGAGGCGTCCACGGCATGCAGTGCGGAAGCTGGACGAGCTTTGTTCTACGTGACACCGTTTCCCGTAGCTGGCCGAATATGCCGGTGCTTTGTTTCCTCTTGCTTTTTTTCTGTTTCCTTGTTTTTGTTTACGTGCAAGAAACATCGGCGATTGTGCCAGATAACGATTGTTAGGTGGAGTAGAGATGAGCAGGAGTTCCCGATGCAACCCCACCCCCCCTTTCTACCTTCAATTTTGTTCAACTGATCGACATCTCTTGAAGTTTAAACTCGCATTTGACGAAATAGAATGCGGACATCGCAACCGGTATGGGTTCACGGGAGAAGCTGCTGCCGGCGAAGTTGAACAGTTCAAACTGCCTTTCGGTGGAATGCTTTAAATATGTGACGGCGAAAATAAATACTACGAAGAATGAAAGTGCGTTGGTACCGTTCAACTAGTAGCGTTCACTTAAAACTTTTACGAACCAAATTTATGGCACGCAGCGGAAGCGTGGCAGTATTGAGTGCGACAACTACGTGCCGCAGACGACACCAGCTTAGTGCAAGTCGCGTGAATCTAGTCAACCCTGGAATGTCCGAAATACTCGTATTGTACGAGTTCCTATTATTCCTTGGCTGAAGTGCGACGACATAGGATTTAAACGCAGATGAGAACTAAAGTTGTGCGTCGGTACTTTCCAACCGTATCGTTTCTGTTGCCTGTCTAGCCAAATGGATTCCATAATAATGCCTTACGGGTAACTTTTTAAAAAGGAAGATGGCCTTTTGCGCAGGATACGATGCCAGTTACTACGACAGAAATCTCAGACGATGGTACTTCCCTTAAATGAAATATGGCGGTCGTTGGCGGTATCGTCATCATCATCATCATCATGGCTACGCCCACTGCAGGGCGAAGGCCTCTGCCATACTTCTCAAATTACCCCGGTCATGTGGTAATTGTGGTCATGTCGTCCCTGCAAACTTCTTAATCTCATACTTAGCTTTCTGCCGCCGCCTGCTGCACTTCATTTCCCTTGGAATCCAGTCCGTAACCCTTAATGACCATTGCTTTTCTTCCCTCCTCATTACATACCCTGCCCATGCCCATTTCCTTTTCTTGATTTCAACTCAAATGTCATCAACTCACGTTTGTTACCTCACCCAATCTGCTATCTTCTTATCCCTTAACGTTACACCCATCATTCTTCTTTCCATAGCTCGTTCCGTCGTCCTCAATTTAAGTAGAACCCTTTTCGTAAGCCTCCAAGTTTCTGCCCCGTAAGTGAGTACAGGTAAGACACAGCTGTTATAAACTTTTCTCTTGAGGGATAATGGTAACCTGCTGTTCATGATATGAGAATGCCCGCCAAACGCACCTCAGCCCATTCTTATTCTTCTGATTATTTCAGTCTCATGATCCGGATCCGCATTCACTACCTGCCCTAAGTAGATGCATTCCCTTACCACTTCCAGTGCCTCGCTACATATCGTAAACTGCTGTACTCTTCCGAGGCTATTAAACATTACTTTAGTTTTCTGAAGATTAATTTTTAGACCCAACCTTCTACTTTGCCTGTCCAGGTCAGTGAGCATGCATTGCAATTGGTCCCTGAGTTACTAAGCAAGGCAATATCATCTGCGCATCGCAAGTTTCTAAGGTATTCTCCATTAACTCTTACCCCCAATTCTTTCCAATCCAGGTCTCTGAATACCTCCTGTAAACACGCTTTGAGTAACATTGGAGAGATCGTATCTCCCTGGCTGACGCCCTTCTTTACTGGGATTTTCTTGTAGCAAACTAGACTCTTGACTGTTTTAACATCCCTGCCTTCCTATATTCCTTGCCTTCTCTCTCTCTCTTTGTTGCTTACTTTATGGAGGACGACGGTGGCTGAAAGATATCTATATATCTGAAAGACATCTACAGCGGCTCCAGAGCCACTGTTGGTGGTATAGGCGCGCCCAAAAACGATTGTTCGGCGCCTGGTTTGAATATCATCCTGATGAGCAGTTTAAGTCTACTGCAGAATGATGGTATCCATGAGCGATAGCAAGGCCCCAGTGCCCTACATCAGCCTAGCTTTTCCTTGACTTGAAATCTTCGAATCTCATCATTGTTGTTAGTCAGTCCTCCGCCACACTGGACTTACCTTGACGCCCCATCTGTTGCTTGCTAAAATAGGTGACCGCTTATCTTCTATGTGAATTACATGACGTGTCATATTGTGCGCTGGCTTCCTAATCTTGATCGGTTATTTGCTGCTGTCATTTTATTTCGAATCCATACCCTGCTGTCTCGCTATCTCTTAAACCTACTTTAATCATTTTCCGTTCCGTAGCTCACTGAGAATTACCTTGCTTTATTTCAAATTTAACTGTAATCGTCCGTCTTTCTGCTTCACAGTCTAGCACTGCTCAAATGAACCGATTAACGTAATATATAGCTTTTTTTCTTCTGAAGAGTGATGCTAAGCCGCTGTTTCGGCTGCATGACAGAAAATTCTCACGGTATCTTGAGCGGAAAGAGCGTCTTCTGTCCCCTTGCTTTGTGTATCGTGTTCAGTGCTGTTTGCTCCTAAGGTATGTGTGCCCTTGATCAAAATTTAGGACCGGGAGGGATCTGGTGGTGAAAAAAAAACAATTTTTGGGGGGGAACTGACACTGAGAAGCTGGAAGCAAGGAATTCACTGCAGTGTAGAGTGGAATCGAACAGCACGAAAGACAGTGCAGATGGCAATGTAGCCCACCGACACAGCACCGACTAGTAACCAGGATTTGTTGCATATAAACTGAAATATACCGGAGCGAGAATTAGCGCAGGACACAACAATGCTAAATATATAGCAGTTGGTAGATAACAAAATGCTCTTTGTGAGTCATCGTTGGGGTCGGTCGTCTACACTACTTGCTCTTTTTCGAGGTGTTCTTTTCCTTTCAAGACGCACTAACCATCCGATTTCATCAAACTTTTGCAGTGTTTTCAATGCCAAAGGTGAGCTGAACTCTTCAGCATCAGTTTACAACCTAAAGCATCGTGGAAGAAAAGAAAAATTCTCAGTATAGCCCAGGCCTTCGTGTTTTTGATCACGGTTGTAATAGCTAGATCACCTATTCACGTTATTGTTGATTACATAGCCATACGACTCATCGTAGCAGGGGGAGACGGGCTATAGAAAACACTTATACAGTCGTGTCTTGAAGGCAGGAACGTAGGCATGCCTTTCCGAGGTGCGTTCTATATTGAGGTTTGCAGAAACAATGCCTTTCGTTGTTCACCGTGCTCTTTTTGAGCTTGCCTGAAGGGTTTCGCCAAGTCACGGCCTCGGGTAACCGAAAACAAAACGGCGTCATGCATAAATTAAAGAGGTTGCCTGACCCGAATAGTCACTTCCGCATGTTGCAGAAAAAAAAACAGCACGAAAGAAAACAGAAAGCGATGAAGAAAGCTCTCTGTCCAGGAACGCCATGCAGAAAGTCTTGAAGATAAATGAGCGTTAGTTCGCGATTTCTTTGAGAGCAATGAAAGCCTGCTCTACCGCGATCTCATATGTTTTCCACATCTTGGTTGTGAGTTGGCTTCTGTTTGCTGTGCACTGTTCGGCTAGACGAAAAAGAAAGGTCACCGGTATTGTTCGCCTGAAGTACACACGTAACGTTACACTGAACATTTACATTAAATCAAGTAAACTGCTAAAGCGACCTTTTAACTTGAAGCCTTATTTTCGCTCATTTTCGGGCAGTAGTTGGTTATAATAACCGAAAACAAAATGGAGATTATCATTTGTTCAAGATCTTCTGTGACGAAACAAGTGCCAATACCACAGCTTGCGTCAGGCATTTCGAAGTGCCTCCTGATATTTGGTTGCTCGGGCACACGAGTTCTCGATACTTGCTGATTGATCCTTTTGGTCCCCGAGATTGTGCTGTAGCTGTTTTTTATTTCGCTGATGTGCGATATGCTAGAACCAAGTACAAGTTGCCTCAATAGACCGATTTCACCGAAATTCAGACCGCATGCCCAGAAGTAGCCCTGCCGATCGGTGCCACCATGACATGACAGTATGGTCCTAGCCGTTTTACGACAGTACACTCTTAGGCACAGTTACACCCTTTGGCTTGCCCCTTCTGCCACACAACAATAATCGTTATCTGCCTTGATGCGTTTCCTTTCTTTAACGCTGCGATCCCGGTACTTTCCAGTAACGAACGGCACGCGCGTTATCAGCATAGAACAGTTTACACCCTTTGGAGTGCCTCTTCTGATAACGCGCGTGCCGTTCGTTACTGGAAAGTGCTGGGCTCGCAGCGTTAAAGAAAGGAAACGCATCAATGCAGATAACGATTATTGTTGTGTGGCAGAAGGGGCAAGCCAAAGGGTGTAACTGTGCCTAAGAGTGTACTTGGGTTTGAGGCATCAATGTGAGTAATACCGAAGACAGTGCATTTTATTTCAGATTATTTTGGGGAACTGGACAGACGCTTCTACCCAAACTCACGCTCAATGTAGAATATTTTAATTCTCGGCTCACTGCCTTTTGACCTGGAAGGGTAAGTGGGTTTGTATTGACACAAAGACGAAGGATTGTTACCATAGTTGCTCTTCAGCCCGCTAAAGACTCCACTAGCGCCGGCATGCTATGCTGAAGCAGTTGAAGCAGCGAAACTCGTCGTGAAAGCGGTCTATTCTGTTGCACCGGCTCGGCGTAGCTGAACGGAAAGCTGGTGCAAGTAAAGCTTGGTTAACTCACTGGGCTTAAAGTTCCGAAGCAAGGCGCCGGCTGCGAAGGACGTAGTAATAGGGGACTACGGATTAAGTTTGTCCACTTGGGGATCATTAACGCGAAACTGTGTACGCCAACGTTTTTCCATTTCGCCTCCTTTAGTAGGCGACACCTGCAACAAGAAATTGATCGCACAACCTCGTCATCCATAGCAGAGTCACATAGCCACTTGGTTACCGCAACGTTTATTTACTTATTCATTTACTTATTTATTTAGATACAGACGGACAGACAGACAGACAGACGGATAGACGGATACACACACACACAAACACGTATATATATATATATATATATATATATATATATATATATATATATATATATATATATATATAGATAGATAGATAGATAGATAGATAGATAGATAGATAGATAGATAGATAGATAGATAGATAGATAGATAGATAGATAGATAATTATTTGTCATGACACTTGGTCGCCAGGTTTGTCACAGATAATCTGTGGCATCAACGTGCGCCACCTCAGAATTTTGTTAGCCGATTGCCACTTCACTACACATTTTTCTGCCTACCTATCTCTTTAAATTACTGTCCGCTTTTTGTGGTAGCACACCGCGGACTTTTGTTCTGGTCAACGTCTCAGCCTATCTTCTGTTTCTTTCGCCATCTCTCGTTGCGAAGACGTCGCTGCTGCGACTAGTAAAGCAGCGGGATTCATCGAGGGTGATCAGATGGGCTAACAGTGCGAATTGCTCCATCCGTGGCATCACACAGGTGGGGCATCGATGCACAGCATAACAAGTGCTCCCGATTTGCTTCGCCATTCGACCCGTCGATCTGGCTATTGAAAAAACTTAACCATTGACAGTATGGTCGTGCCGTAATTTGGCAGTGACGAGCAACTGCCGCTATTACGGAAAGTGTTGAACTTCGCTATGCAAACTTCGTCAATATGCACTCCGAAACTATCGTTTCTTTATTCGCAACCGCAGATCGTAGATCAGACGCGCCAGCGTGAAATTTACCCCTGAGACGGTGTCAGCGGGGAGGTAGCAGAACGTTGGAACCAATATATATATATATATATATATATATATATATATATATATATATATATATATATATATATATATATATATATATATATATATATATATATATATATAATCTTTTTTATTTGCGAAGGGGCCCATCTTTCAATCTCCTGTTTAATGTGGAACATCCCAGACGGCCAATTTCTTCAGTCATAGGACCGGGGACGCTTTTCTAGGTCAAAGGTTGCCGATATCATGAACTCATTGGCTTCGGAAAGAAAGAAGCAAACAAAACCCCATAAATAAATGCACGCAGCGTGGTCCAAATAATCGCAAACTGCAACACGGTCAAGAGGGCACGGTTGCCTGCACGGCAGGCGTGCCTAATGGAACCTTGCGTCCAAGCACAGTTACGTCACAGCTGCAGCACGAGCCATCGTCGCGCTCGAACAATGGCAAGGCGTGTAATCCATTTTGCGCACCCCCTCGGTCTGACTGACGCTGCGCGTGCGGACCATTTTGACGGACAACCGCGAGCAGACGACAGTAACGCGTAACAGCAGCAGACGCGCATCCACCTCTAAGCGTGTGAGCATGCAAAATAATGTTTTTTCAAGGACGACCGCAGCGCCCTCAGGTGTTCGGCGGTGAGGTCGCGCGCTTTTGGTGTTACTACCTCGCGCACGTAATGGCGGCTCATTCGTCACGCGTCATTTCAGCTCGACCGCGGGGCCGATTAATCCGCGTTCAAGCAGAAACGCGGTTTACTGCGTTCCAGGTGACGCGTCAGCGAAGGCGCTGCTCGTGGCGGCAGCAAAGCGGAAAGCAGACGGCTTCAACCGGCACCCCCCTGGGATGGGTGTCCCAGATCTCGCGTTTCTATCAAAACCTCTCGCTTTTGTTTGTGTTTCCTTCTCTCGTCTGGTTGCCAAACGGCGCCAGCGGGTGCGGGGAGGTCAGGGCGGCAGTTTGAGAAGCGTCAGTAAGGGGGAACGAGCAAAGTGAAAAAGAAATATGAAGAAAGACAAATAAGAAAGATTGCGAAGCGAACCGCAAGCGAAGCTACAGTTGTGCTTTACTTACGAATCTTTACGGGTGTATAGGACGCGCTACTTGGACAACCCGGTGCTTTATTGCGCTGAACACGGTAGCGTTTTCTCAGTGTTAGCTTCTTGCTACGTTTTTGCTGTTTTACTATTCCGTACCCGTCTGCTTTTCTTTGGCATCGGACCGTTACCGCACGACATATCAAAACAGCGGCGAAATGTTGCAGAGTTAACGAGCGTCTGTTCATAAGAGTTGGAGTGATGCTCGTTTGTAAAATCAGTAGCAACAGCGCTAGCAGTAGCGGAAAAGACAGAACAACGAATAGCCTTCCAAAAAAATAAATAAAAAAAGGTAAGCAAGACCTCCGAGATCAGGCAATGCGCACACAGCACCTCCGATCTCGGAAGACATGTGAAAATAAAGGCGCTACAAGCGGGATTGCAGGCCGCTAGTGTCTATAAAGGTGGCGAGCCGCTCAGTGAGCCAGCTTCGCTGGTTGAACGACATGTCGACCCATTTCGATGCCGAGGCGTAATGCAGCAACGGTGCCCTGCTGGACCCCGAAACGCTCACGTGAACTTTGTGTACGCGTAACGATCGCGGCCGAAATGTCGCTGTTTTGCCTCGGGCCAGTAAGGGGAGCACAGCGGAGGTGTGTCGGGAGGGTGGCGGGACGGAGTCCTCGAGGACAAACACAATCCTCAGTTACCTCGTCGCGGGGATTTGATTACGATTGCGATCTAGAGCACCGAAGCGCCACGCCACGTCGCATCGCATTTCGCGACTCGCCCCAGTAGAAGAACAGCCGGCAACTAGCCGGGTGAGGCTATGATTGCAAGAAAAGTTGGGCTCTGTGGAACTTGGACACTTGAAACGTTTCCAGTGCTCAGGGAAAAAAGAAAACGAAGATCTTAGAAACGCAGTGGAAAGATGACTGGACAGGGATGTCGGTGGTCTTCAACTGTGCCAGCCACATCAGTTGAGGGCCAGCATCATGTTATCCTGTTGCCTTTCCTGTGCTATTGTACGGCCTTTCCTTTTCTTTCTTTGTTCTCAAGCTCTGAAAGTATGTCCGACAACGAGGCTTGTTGTTATAGCTTATGTACTGACATAAAAAAGAAGCTCGGATAAGTGAGAGCTCGCTATCCCAAAATCACTTCCAGCTACAGCAATGTGCCGAACAAGACAAAAGTGTATGCTGGTTGATAATATTCCAAATAATTAGAAGATTTCACAATTTGTAAGTAGAAGAAACCTTCCCTACATACTAAAACACAATACTTGCAAGTATGTACATATCATCGTTAAGGCGGGAGCAGAACATCAGCTGTGATTATGCATACGTAGTTTTTGATCATGGACGAGTAAAATAATTGGGATCAAAGCAAAGTGCCATTATTTGTCACCGGCACCAAATCGTCATCAAGGCACCAGACTGATGTAAGACAGAGAACATCCCACTAAAGCAAACGAAGTCCCACTGACAAGGAGAAAAAAAAGTCATCATGACGTTACAGATGGCATAGAAAAAATACTTTCTTGCTGTTTAGGGACTTCGCAGTCCGTCATTAGTGTCTTCAACCGCCTGACAACCAATGTTTAGTCTTAGAAAGCACTGGTCAGGCGCTGTAAGGTTTATGCTGCTAATGGACCGTACACACGGCCTAATACGGGCGCATGAGCTCGGTTGACAACGTCATCGCATGAAAAACCAAGGGTGAGGATTTGCAATTAAAACGGCCAAATATAAATCTCTCTACAGGAGTGTTTGTTATACTCTACATATTTATCACGCTGATGGTGGAAATTATCCGAGAACACTGTCTGTATTAGCATTTAAATAGAATGCGGGACCCCTGTTAGTCAAGGTCGTCGCTCCTTAGAGTACTTCCTGTTTTATATTTCTTGCCTTTGTTTAGAAATGCTCGCGTCTACACTTGCACCTGATCCGAGGCCATCGGACGTTAATTTTGTAACGGCGGCCTCACCGGAACCAGCCACGCATTGTCGTCTGTCGACTCGAGGTCACCTGGTAAGCCACTCACATCCCAATTTCCATAGTCTCGCAGACTCGTTCCAGACGCTTACAAGATAACTTGCGCACTTTTTACAAGGCGCCGTCTTGAAACCGCTGCAGGCTACCGCGGCAGTCAGGCTACACGTGATAGTTATCGCAATTTGCAGACGACGCCTCTTACGAGGCCACTATATCACCGCTTGCGGCACCGTCTGCTACAGCGTGCGTATAGCAGAAGGACACGCTCGCGAAACACCACGAACCGCGGCAGCAGACGACGGCACTTGCACCGTCGTCTTCTCCTTTTCTGGGACACCTGCTGCGCGCGCGCTGGCTTGCGACACAGGGCACACATAAATACCGCTCCTCGGAGAGTATGGCAAACAACAGGTGTGGAATAGTGGCTCTTCTCGGCCGCTTGGCTTTCGGCGCTGTGCATCACCGGACAAAAGGATGCGCACGCGAGCAGGCACGGGGGTAGCCGGACAGTGAAAACGGAACCTCATGCATACGAGACCCCATTTGGTGACGGGTCGCTTGGTCGCGCGTTTCCGGCACGTGATAAGCCATCCGCGAGGTCTGCGATTGCCTCACGGACAACGCTGCTGCTGCTTGACCGCGGGGCGTACGGAAAACCGGTAGAAGAATGACTACCTCCGCCTGTAGTGACGCGTCGAGCTCCTCCGCGGTCCCTGGGTGTCGTCCGTTACAGTGAATGTAGCTACGTATTCCCGGGCAGTGAGCCAGGGAGGTCGGAACGTTATAGAATACGTTCGTTTATTTAACAGCTACTTTTCTGGACGCGGTGAATTGAGAGAAGGGAGTTGAAGTCTATATGTAGGTTTAAACGAACTGAAGGACTGAGCAATAGGCGGGGAAAAGACGTTAGAAGGAAGTGCGCGCGACAATCTTGAAGATAACGACTTCTGTGATTCAGTTCATACGGGACGTTTGCGACTTCATTATGGCATGCTGCTTCTTAGAATTTTGAAAAGTAGCGCTAAAAATGTGAGCGTTAGGAAGTTGCAGGAGTATTGATCAAACACGCGAATGTTTAATGAAGAGTGATCACTGCTGCGACAGTTGAGTTAAGAGATTTCCTTTTCAGACCTCACGTTGACGTATATGTTTTAAAAAAAAGATAGCCCAAGGGGGCTCGTTGAGATACGGTCAGTTACAGAGAGACAAGGATCATACAAATTTACTTTTATGTTTCTTTTTTTTCTCGCTGCCGTAAAACAAGAATGACACAAGCGCCCCTGTTTTGTAAGAGACTTTAACTTGAATGAGAAGCTGTAGATGTTAACTTGGCTGATGTCCTGCATCGCAGATACTCCGGCTGCTGCATGACATGCATGGCACCGGCAGAGTTTACACAAAGGTGTACTGGTTCTTACGCTCTACAAGCCCTAACGCTTTATAATATATGTGCGTGCTGCGCTTTCTAAAAATGGAAGAACAAGAGCTCCGTTCGTTTCACGGATGACCGGGGACGAGGTGCTCCAGTAATTGCGGGGCAAATGCGTTTTGCCGCTACATTAAACGATTCGTTATTACGTATACAGTCTCCGTATTGTTGACCTGCAGTCGGTGTTTCCTTGTTCGACGCATTTTCACGCTTCTGTGCATGCGGGGGTCGTTTCTTGCGAAATGTCTTCGCGGTAGGTCGCCGAAGGCCCGACGTAACGCCTTGGATAACGATTTTGCCACGGCTGCCAAAGCGCAGAGAGAACGCAAGAAATAAAAAAAACGGGAAGAAAGTGGGACAATCGTTTTGCAGTGGCTATTAAATTTGACGTTCGAGGTGTATGAAACGTGATTTGTTTCGCTTCTGCCACCTGAATGTTTCTGGACCAAAGCCGTGGGACTGCTCCCTGGGAGAACCAATGACCGGCCGAAAGCGATTTTCGTTTGCCTACTTCGAAGCTGGAGCGGAAAACGTCGTACGCCTTGAAGAGAACCTCCAAGGTTACAGCTTCTAAGGAAAACAGAAAACAACATTAGCCTGTTCAAGAAATGTAGGGCCGAATGTACGAAGCTTTTCGTTCGCAAGCGCTGTTTGTTATTTACCTACGGCTTTCGCTAATGATATGTGAAGCATCAATGTTGACTAGGAGCCATCTCTACCGTAGGATTCTACCGTACCGGATGATTCTACCGTAGGATTATTCTTTGTTTTTGTGAACATGGGCCCTCTAGGGCCGAATTCACGGATAGTTTCGTTCGTAAGTCTTGTTTGCCGTTGGCAGGTGGCCTTGAGTAATCGTGCGTCAGTCGCCACGATTGGCGCTCATCTGGGGACGTATTTTGCGACGATCACTTCGGCGACGCCGTCGCCTTCGCGTGACGTGGTGCTCGATCAGCCAATCAGCGCATCCGATTTTGCTCAACCAGCCAATGAGTGCGCGCATGACGGCCATACTATCGCCGAGGGGAGACTGTCACCGAAATTGACCGTCGCAGAATACGTACCCTGCTCGACGTGGAACTCGACGTGGAACTCGACGTGGTATGTCGAGTGATCGAAGGTTGCAGAATACGAAGGCTCTCGCAGAAAAAAAGAAACCAAGAGAAAAAGAAGAGAAACGAACAAATAAGAAAGGAAGGTGCCTTCAAATGGCGTCTTTTGCTTCGCCAAGCATATGCAAAAGTGGTTCACCGCAGAACGTGCTACTCCTGCATCATGCATCCCACATTACATCCGTTTTCGAGAACACAGACACACACACACACAAATTATATATATATATATATATATATATATATGCCTGCAAGGACGACGCACAACTGGAACACATCATCATTTCTCTTATCACAGCGCTTTGAAAACGGATGCCGAGTGCGATAAAAAGAGCGGGTGGGAGACAAACGACGTGGACGACACGCTCGACGCAGCTTCGCTCCTCTATTAACCTGCGGGCGCAGAAGGCACTGCGCGAAGTCCTTTTCATCGAAGGTCGAGTCGCATTTTGTGCCAAGTCCGCGCGCTTTTCTTCGGCGACTTCGCCGATAACCCGTGCAGGGAGTCGTCACGTGGCAAGGGTATACGCACTCACACGAGTCCGCAGAGCCAGCGAAAGGACCTAGAGAATAACCCTGCCAGGGCTACCCGCGGCGTAGCCGTGAGAAAAGCGCGATAATGTGCCCCCCGTTACATCGATACACAGTCGGTGCACGTTCGTTGAAGCGCATGCGAGCTACCGGGGTAGCAACTACGAGTGAATGATGAAGCGTATAAGATGCATCCGTATAAAAACCGGCTACGCAGAGAGCAGTAAACGGGTTTACAAAAACATCATCAATCGTGAAATGGCGTGTAGATAAAGACATCCGTGGCTTGGGCAATCTCACTTACGGGCGAGAAATAGGGAGAAGAATGGGAAATACAGCCTAAGGACCGTGGTTATAGTCGACTACTGTTTCCGTTGATTGAATTGATTGGCGGAACGCGGGGCTGAAGGGCAGTTCTATGAAGAGAGACGCGAAGATCTAGGACACACATGAAGAGCAGATGTAATGCTTAGTGAAGTGAAGTGAAATGAAGTTTATTTCCAACACCGAGTGTCCCAGTTCTTCCCGCGTCTGTCCTTAATATTGCTAGTACCGTGTTACATCGTTTCGCAGAACCAACTGGCCCACTAGAACACATTATTCGGCTGATTGATCCGCTGTGGGGGCGCAGGGACCAAAGTGGCACACTGCTACTAAGCTCGAACCTGCCTCATGATCCGGGGTTTCGGCTCTTAAAACCACACAACTTAATTTAGATGTGGATGGCGACGTGCCGAGGTGACTCGAGTTTGACCTGTTACAAAAAAGAAAAAAAAAGGCAAACCGATTGAATAGTGCGTGCGGTAGACATCCTTTCTCATCCCACTTCTCGTTTATCTAAGTGCGCGGTTGGACTGTCTGTTTCGTTACACGTTTTCCAAGAGCTCGCGAAGAGCTCTGCACCTATATAAGCCTTCTTTGCTAGAAAGGCGAAGCCTTGACTCATAATGAGCTCCGAGGAAACTTTAGACAAAGGATACTGAGAATGCCATTTGACTCATGAGCAGCCCACGCGACGTCAAAGCGTAGTTTCTTTTTGGCTTCGCCAGTACGTGAAAGTATAGTCGAATCTACTAGTTAGGCGCCTGCAATATTTTATTCGGGACACGCTCGTGCCTATTCACGGCAACCTGCGATGAGAACCGCGAGAAGAGAACGACGCTGGTTGCACATTCATATGAGCTGTTCGTGTTTGGCGCTACCGTCGACACAAAGAAAGGCCGTGGATAAGTAATAATAACGGATGCTTAGTAAAGCATTCGAGAAACGACGGTAACAATGGAAGACATGAGCTGCGGGGAATGCGGCCTTATCCTGCGCCCACTCTTTTAAATCGTGCAGGTATTATTGGAAGCTGCGTACTCGTTAACGTATGACGTTCAGTAAAAGTGCGTTCGAAACACTTTTGCTTATTTATTGCACTACGCGTTCTAACCGAAAGACTCAAACAATTTATCCTAGTGCAAGACTTGAAGCTCCTCATCCGAGGAGTTCCCAATCGGTTCCAGGCACGCAAAAAAAAAAAACCTGACGCTGCAAATTTCACCCTGACATCCGAAACTGAACTGTCGAAGAGAGTGGCTATCATGCCCTTAGGAGTCATCCATGAAGGACGCTAAGTCACGTGACTTAGCATGTGACTTAGCGTTTCACCGTCGGGCTAGTGTGGAGCGAACGTCTCTGATCAAGCCGCGCGTTCTTGCCGACTTCTTGCATTGTACGATTAATTGTCTGGCTCTCCTCTGGTGAAATAGTTAATTAGCATAATTTTGATAATTTTTCGTCTGCTTACGAGTTCCAATCACCTTAAGAAGTGTGCCTCTGTGTTAAATTTAATCGCGAGGAAATAGCTGAACAAACGCACCTTACCTATTTATTTATTTATTTATTTATTTATCTATTATTACCCTCAGGGCTTACAAGAAGCATGATATCTTTAAGAAAGGCCAAACGTTTCTTTAAAACACTCTGTATGATAATGCGGATATGCCACTGTAGCTCAGTTGGCGAGTACGATGTCAAGAAGGCAAGAGAGCATCAGGCATTTTACGGCACCTACCTTCACCCGAAGTTAAAAAAAAAAACACTTTGCAAAAGTGACAGCATACAGTATGGTGCCCGCGCTGCAATTGGTCGAGTGAGGAAACCATATTCGTGCTATTTTCTCTCGTTTACAAGTCGATCAATTACTGCGCGGTAATTTACTGTGCCCGTATGCGGAAGATGATTCAGCCACGGGTAAACTTGCTGAAGGGTAAGGCGCTTCGCACCAGCCAAGTTAGATTTATCAATTACGACGGCACGCTACAAAAAGGTAATGCGTGAAGTGAGCTCTGTTTTGCTCAAGACTCTTTCATATATATTGGCGTCGCGGTTTGACGCATATCACTTGCTTTTGTTGTCAAAACTTAGTGCAGTTTTCGTCCAGTTATGGGAGTGAACTTTGGTTCTACACGATTCTGCTTCGGGCTACGTACGTGCTCTCAAAATTATCGTCGCAGTGGTCAACAAAACGCGGGATAAGCGTTTGTGGCATCTACTTTCAACTTACCCCTAATAACTGACGAAAATTTGTCCCTGCTCGTTGAACTTGCACTCGCCATACGGTATAAGCATTGTCAGCCACTCAAGCGCCGTTCATTTAAGTTGAGGCAGGAAGCTAGACGCCTGCGGGGAACGAAACAAATGCAATAGCATTCATCTTTGGGACTTCGACAGACCAAGAACGTCTAACAATGTGCAAGAAACACAAACTGAAACCATATCATAAGTGTCAGAGTGCTTATTCGTCACAAATTCAAGGACTGAAGGAAAGCTCCATGGAAAGAAGTTCGAATGCTTAAAGAACAATTCATTGCTTTCGTTTATAAAGGCGTACGACACGTTTCTGGACGCGACATGGTTGTGAAAAAGGATCGGAGGATAGTATTGCGTTTTCATAAAGAAGTACACAGATTTGTTTCGGCATCGGGGGAAAATCGGGCAACCTACTGTGAAAGTTCCAGAGTCGCGCTACTGCGGCGCATCTTTTAGCCTTGACTAATTCCCGACGCAGTTAGAGCACAGTCGCACATGCGAGACCTGCCACCCCGCAGGCGTTAACGACCGATTCCATTCGCGTCCCCTGGCAACGCTCCGCGGTGCGTGCAATTCGACATTGCAATGCGCCCTCATTTCACATTGACGTAACGGTGTCCGCTCGAGAAGGTCACGCCAAAATCATTTGGCACACGAGCTTCCTTCGCCGTGTACACCCTATACAGATGGAGACGCGATATTGTTCGTGCAGCGCATGCACTGGCCACGGCGCAAATAACAAATCGAGAGAGATCACGTGTGCATACACCGTTCCCCGCGGTGCGTTGACAGTGACGAAACGGAGGAGCGACTCGCGCTAAGCGTGTCAAAAAGTCGTCGCGTTTACGGAGGGCGTCGGAGTTGCATTAGACCTCACCGGCAGGCCGTTTGTGTGTACACCAACGCGACGCTTTCGGCGCGATTCGGCGAGGGGGCAAACTTCGCGCTCCCGCAAGTTGCCCGTTCGGCTCGCGGTGACGCGGTGATGGCTCCGTGTCCTGGACTGAGGGCCCCAACCACATAAATCCTTTCACTTTATAATAAAGTTTCTTCTCTCTCTCTCTCCGTGTAATGGCGTCGCTCGTATTACGAACGGTGCACGCGTACCGAGGCTGGCGGAGCGACGGTGGTGACCTCATCTGTCCGCGACGGTTGCAGTCACGGCCGTGCAAGCGTGCAGGTAGCAGACCGTCGCGTATATTGGTGCGCCCGAGACAATGAACGCTGTCGTCCGTGTCGGCGACAGTTGGTACGTGGTGATAAGAGAAAGAACGAGGGAGAGAGAGAGAGAGAGAGAGAGAGAGAGAAGGCTGCGAAAGAACGCGGCCGAACGTGGCGTGACCGCGGCAGTTAACGTCGGGGTCGTGAATTGCGGCTCTTCTCTGGGTGGTGACGTCGGCACACTGTGCAATTTGTGTGGAGAGAAGAAAAACGACGACAACAACAACGACAAAGTAAAGAATCTAGGCGTACAGGTATAGAAAACGATTTAGGATAGCTCAAATTCTATTTTGATCATAACAATTCTGATCATTCATTCTGATCAATTACAATAAGGTATCTGTAACCTTCTTGATTTATCATTATTATGGTGAACGTTAATACGTCCAGCATACACGTAATACGTTTACCAACGCCAATACATAATTTGCCGATCCGTCTGACTTGGCAGGAGCCACTGCCTCTGGGGTCACGATCGTCAAGTCAGCGTCATCGTAATGGCATATAGTACAACTATGTCATCTTGAAATTGACTTAGCGTTTTGCTGTTTCTACGTTGCCGCCAACTTTCGGCCCAAGAGGATAACACGCTTCAGCAACGCTTCTCGAGGTTTCTAACGAAGAGGATGACTTGCTGCGCAAACGTACTCTCACCCCGCTGCATTCGAGGACACACCGAGAGCACTCCAATAAGAAATTGTCAAGAAGTGCCGTTGAACTACGGTGGCCTCTTGAATGGATGCGCAACGCTGGTTTACACTCCCCCGAGTCGAAATGGAATGCGGAGGGCAGGAACGTCCCAGAAGACGGAGGGTGAGTTTCCACTATTTTCGGTGCCACAGGGATCAAGGCGCTGGCTCGAAAAAACAGGGTAACGAAGGCCCACTTCGAGTCTGTTCGAAGATTCGTTCTAATCGAAGCACCTGGATGACCTGAAGGGGGCGAACGCGCCACGGCTTTTGTGAATCTCTTCCCTGTGCTGACGGCAAGAGTAACAACGGGGCGGCGCTCGGAATCCGCGTCGCAGAGCAAGCAAACTAAAGTTTTTTTATTTTTGTTTTGTCTTGCGGTGCGTGAGCTGAACAGCCCGGAGTCTAATCACACGACAACCCCTCGACCTTCCGCGTCATTCTGCTGTCGTCGCGACGTGGTTCACTTCTAAGCGTCGAGCGAGCTTGAACCGGCTCTAAATAGGTTTCTCCCTGCTCACGGAGCCAATAGACGAGACGCTCAGAAGCTCTTGGGGGTCAGAGGTTACTGCGGCAGGCTGTTGTTGCGCTCGGGCACAGCAAAATTTAGTGTGGACGTCGTTCGAAATGACTCGCTCCGAGAAGGGGGTTAGCTGCACCCAAAGCAGTGCGTGACCTCTGCGCGGACTCTGACCTCCGACCCGAAGAGAGTTCGCGTCTCCCTTCTGTTTGCTGAGACATCGTTCGGCCCGGAGGCGAGGCGAATCCTAAACGTTTGACGACTGTTTATCGTCCAACGAGAGCCGATATACTATGCAGCGCCGTCCGGCCCTTCGTCTTCGGATATCTTGTGCCTCATTAGCCGTCGTTTTGTTTTCCTCTGTCGGAGGTAGAGAGAGAGAGAGCAAATGATAAATGAAAGGTAGGGAGGTTAACCAGGACTGAACCCGGTTGGCTACCCTACACTGGGGAAAGGGAAACGGGGACGGAAAGATTAAAGAAAGAAGAGAAAGTCCACTGGGGATATCGTTCAGTCACTCAGTCCGGATTACAGACGCTGACTCAATCCTGTATCTTTCAAATATCGCAGCAGCGCTTTTGTGGCCTTTTGTAGCTGCGATATGCGAGGCCATGGTCCCAAGATCTGTCGGAGTGGTGCTTCTGTGTGCACTGCTGACCGTTTGCATACACGCAGCTATGGCTTCGATGGGACAGGCGGCTACGGCCTGTTATAACAAAGACAACATGCCCGGTATAAGAACGTAGAACAGGGGTCGACGATGAATGGCTCCCCAAATTTAGGGGCCGAGCAAGCACTGCGTTTTGCCATAGGAGCCGCTGACATGCGCGCTGAGCCCACCCCGCATACTCCAAACACTTGAAACACAGACGCTGTGATATGATGACTCAGTCGTTTTGAGTCATTTTGTTCCCAGAAAATGAGCTCTGGATGGCGATCCCAAAACACACACACAGACACGCAGACCCATGCACACGCACATGTACACTCTTTTGTGTATATATATACAGAAAGACATGGTATTTAGGTCATGTTATGAGAACGCTTAAATATTTGAAAACGTGCGGCATATTAAGTGCTCGACTCAAGGCAGTAATACGTCATTGAATGTGTAGCAAGCCTCAGTAGTTTAGCTCTAACTACAACGTACTTATGCGCGTAATCGCTGGCATGCTTAAGCGGTAGTCTGATTTTGTTAATAACGTAGCCGGTAAACACGAGTTTGCAGTCGCCGGCTCATATATATATATACAAGTCTACGCTCGCCTCGCTTTGCGCCCATTGCATTCGTGTAGAAGCGCGAAGTTGAGCGAGTTCATTAGGTTTGCAGATTTTCTTTTCCGTTCCAGCCGCGCGCAATCCAAGCGAACGTTGGACGCTCCCGCAGTTAAGACATCACGATCGCAGTCGCTGCTCCCTCGTCCACATCGAATTAAAATTGCAGATGGCACAATCCTTCATCGAACAATTTGGACTTGCGCCCTTCGCGGGACGCGTCCAGCCGTCTCTACATAATCTTCGCGGTCTACAGCATCTCGGACGTCCGTTTGGCCAGAGCGCGGTAAACAGGAATCGCAGTCGCGTTTTACGTGCAAGCAATCCGTGATGCCCCACGCTTCTAGCCTGCACACATGCACTTAAAATTATGGGGTTTTACGTGCCAAAACCACTTTCTGATTATGAGGCACGCCGTAGTGGAGGACTAGTATAACCTGCAAAATTATGGAGATGTAATGTACAGTTGCGTTATGGCCCATTTAACTAAGCATAATCTCCTAAGCCCCAGCTAACATGGTTTCCGGCATGGTTTATCTTTCAATACACAGTCGGTAGAGTTTATTAAAATTAAATTATGGAGTTTTTACGCGCCAAAATCACTTTCTGATTATGAGGCACGCCGTAGTGGGGGACTCAGGAAATTTCGACCACCTGGGGTTCTTTAACGTCCACCTAAATCTAAGTACACGGGTGTTTTCGCATTTCGCCTCCATCGAAATGCGGCCGCCGTGGCCGGGATTCGATCCCGCGACCTCGTGCTCAGCAGCCCAACACCATAGCCACTGAGCAACCACGGCGGGTTGCACGCATGCACTACAAGTTACCTCGAAGGTTGTGCAGATCGTCATGGGAGAAGCGCTGTAACGTCAAGAATATGGGCGCGGGAATAGAGTTTGCGCACTTAAGGGTAGTCTAGCGTCAGACCCGATTGGGTAGTGCTATGTTACCTCGAGCTTTAGCAGTTTCTCGAACCGGAATGAGATATCCTACTACATCACTCGCAGCCATGCATAACGAAATCAGGGATGCCTTTGAGCGGTTTATGGCAAGGTTGCATCGAAATGCACGGTCATGTACAGCCTCCATGCGCCGTCTGTGGAAGTAGAAAATGTACCACACATTCCGCAGTATAGTCAGCGGACTAAACATGCCCGAAACTCGAAATTCGGCGCGCGGTGGACTATCTGTGTTTGGGATTATATATAAATAAGGTTTCGAGAATGATATGGCAGCTTGAAAAAAAGAAGGAAAAACAAGAACAAAATAGAAGCCCGAATGCTACGGCATCATTTTACCGTGTAAAATAACACAACGAAGTGCACTGTGTGCTGGCGCTATTGACTTATTGAAACCGACTGTTTACTCGTTCCGGACAATCGCAAAACAAAACCCGATTTCAGGGGAAATCTGGCCATTAGATTCATACAGCGGGTGCGCACCATGCATTAACTTTTAATTTTGAACACTAATGTGTCCCTACTTGCGTGAAATAAACCCCGCAGAATACGGTATGCGTCAACTTCGCTTGTTCGATCAGAGGGCAACGACTGAGGCTCGAGAGAAGTGGGAAAAGTCGTGAATAAATAGTAGACGAACTTAGCTGACGTCGAAATCCAGCCGAGAAAGGTTCCGCGAAGGAATGTGCCAGCACGAGTGGCACTGTTGTAGAAAAAAAAAGAAAAAGAAAAAGCGCGAGAAAATGTATTCGACGAAAGTAAACAGGGCGTTACCGGAACCTGACTTCGTTGAGATGCCCCACGACGCTCTCGAGGCATGCAGCTGTTGCATATTCTCCCGCTGAATGTATTTTTTTTTTCAAGCGCCAGCACATTCGCCGCCAGCGTCAAAATCGTCAACTTGTCTCCTGCATGCATAAGTGAACGCGACAACAAAAGTGAGTCTCCGGGCACACTTTTCGAGAGCTTGACACAGTCACGTCTGAGCAAGCGCGAAGTTTTGACTACAGGACCGGTGCAAAATCTATACCAGAACTCAAGAGAGAGAGAGAGAGAGAGAGAGAGAGAGAGAGAGAGAGAGAGAAAGAGCGAGAGAAGTTTAATGATACGAAATGCAGAGAGGTCGGCCTGAGGTATGTTCCCCTAGCCAGCTACTCAGCGTTGGGGGAAGGGGAAGAGGGAAAGAGGGAAGGGAGAGGCGCATGATGGGTGACGATGACGATAGAAGGAAGATGTAGAACATATGGCAAGCGATTTGGCATGCTCAAAGCCTACAATCCAGGTCAATCCAGAACAATCCAGAACTCAATCCAGAACAATCCAGAACCCAAGGTTGCACACGCACAAAAAGAAGATGAGAAGGAAATAGTGTTTGCGCATTAGGCTGGCATAGCGCTACATCGTGCGTGATAATGATGGGCATGCTTATCGCACTGCTCTCAAATCTGTCTAAGCTTATGCTATAGGCTTCGAACGACCAGATGCTTTTTGATAAGATCATTTTTGAATTTTATGGCAATGACAATATTACCCCCATGTACTAATTTATACCATCACGGTGTACGATAAACATTAAGAATAAAAAGAACCATTAAAAATACGTGTCTAAAATTGACACACACGCTGAGTACCACTCCGGGACAGCCATTACTCATCCAGTGACACACGCTTTCAGAAGGGTGCGGACTTTTCTATGCAGTCGAAGGTACCTAATGGTGCGAAGTAGCTGTAGACCTGCAAGCGGCCACATGGTTTAATGAAATGTCGTGCGACTAACACGCAACGCAGGTGAACCACGAATAGGAGTAAAAGAAGCTGCATATTGATTCCTCTACAAAACCGTGCTACAGGGTAGACAAATCCATGCACTTTCCATTGTATACCATGGCAGTTTATCGGGTGCAGTGCCACTTTTCCCCCGTAGTAATTTTGGCAGCAAACTCATCTCGTGATCAATCAATCAATCAATCAATCAATCAATCAATCAATCAATCAATCAATCAATCAATCAATCAATCAATCAATCAATCAATCAATCAATCAATCAATCTGTGGTGAAGAGGAAGACGAAGAAGGCGCTCTTGTTGCGGCTGTGCGCGTGATCAGCGTTTGTCGACTGCCAGCGCTACCAGACTGTGCCCAGTGCCTCTTAATAAATCGCCTTATTACATTTGGTGGAAGGTGCTCCACTCCCCGACCTCGCCCTGGAACTTCGCAGCCGAACTTTAACATCTGCTCCAGCCGCTACTATGACCGACGCTCCCAACAATCCACTCGGCGCATCTGCCGCTCCTGTCATGTGCGGCGCCATGCAACGGCAGCGGGACCCTCCTGTTTTTAGCGGATCAGGTGAGACTGACGTAGAAGACTGGCTCTCTACCTACGAGCGCGTCAGTGAACACAACAAGTGGGATGACCCGACGAAGCTCCGTAGCGTCATCTTCTATCTTGCTGACGTTGCGAACCTCTGGTTCCACAATCTCTTATCTTCTTACAAATCATCTTGTTACAAATCAATCAATCAATCAATCGTTATTTTCACCTTGAAAAGGAGCAGAGGGGACCAAAGCTGGGGCACAGCTTGACGAGGGTCCTGCCCCCTTCGGTACTTCGTTGGCGTCGAAAACAGTTGGGAGAAATAAAAAGCGAGAAGTAAAATTCATTTTAGGCCACCCATCAGTAACGATCGTGTATAATACACGCTGGAGTGGCTGTAGCAGAAAAGGACCAGTGATCCGTAGTAAAATATAGATGGCTACAAATGGCAATCAATGACAAACGCAACAGTCTAATCCACGGGTGCCGTTGACGCATGCTTTTCATGCAGAGGGCTTACACAGGTTCAGAAGAAAACTACAGATGGCCAACGGTTAAATAAGTATAGCACACGCGGACAAATGACGTGCCGTGATGTTTAGAAGGTGATAGTTGCGGACAAGTTGACAATGAGTGGACAGCAGACGAACATACAGCCAGCAGATGGCTTCGCGAATTATCTGTCGATGGCTGGGTTGCAGACGACACTACTATGCACCGTACGGCAGTAGCCGTCGGTCACATTCTTCCATTTCGAGCCAACTCTGGAGAATACAGTGCCCCAGAACATTTCCAAAGAACAAGAGTAGAAAACAATGAAAAAGAAAAAAAAACAAAACAAAACGAGACAAGGGGGTGCCCGCGCACTGTGCGTTTATTCGATTTACATATTATTCGCTGCGGCCTCCGCCCTGCATCTAGGGCACGACCGGTCACCCGTACCGCTCCCGACCGTTACTCGGGGTTCAATCACACGCTGTGCTTTCACCCTTTTTTTTTCTCTCCCCGTTTCGCGCTTCTTTGCACTCATTTCGAGGGCACGTGATGCGTGTGGAGCTTTAAAGCGAGCACCCTCAAGGCGTTGCCTTCGACGCTTGCATAACCACAACGTTGTTAGCTGTCTGAGACAGCAGCAAACACTGCTTGGCGGTGCGAGAGTCTATGCGCAAGGCGTGGTCAAATCGAAGCAGGCATTCTTCGCCCGACGGGAAGCATACCACGCTGTGTAACACACCCTGGTGTAACGCGTTGCTCTTTCCTTCCTCATAGCCTTAGGCCCCGGTACACTGTTTGATCGGCGCTGGCAACGATTTGCTTTTTTTTTCTTCGCTGTCTCATTCTGTTAGTCTTGTTTTCGCTGCACTGTCTGCTGGGGCGGCTCGTTCCCAGGACGTATTATACGTGCCCTACATTTTCCGCGTGCACCTTCCTTTTGCGGCCAGTGAGCAGTGGCGCGTCAAAACATTCCCGGCTAGTTCCGGTGCCGCGAGGGCAATGGCGGAGGCGACGAATAAACGAAGCAGACGACATAAAAAATAAGTGTAGAGTCCAACAATTAAAAATTAAAATGAACATACCACAACAAACAAATAAACAAGCAAACAAACGAAAAAGAAAAGCGAGGATGAAGTTTAAGCAGACGACAAGCAAGCGGGAGCAAGTTATCATAAACAAATGAAGACGGATTCAGGACAGCTGAGGTAAGGCTGCCTAAAAATGAAACACAAATGAAAGAGGATGCAACTGAAAAACAGAAACCCTTTTATGTAGGTGAGCTTGCGCGTGCGGATTTGTGTTGAAGTGAGCGTGGAAGGTTAAGCAGTTCGTTTCCAGACGTGCACGTCTGGACTTCGTCGATGCCGAGTCGACTGCCTGATGACGACATGTTCTCTTAGAATGTCAGAATGAATGGCTGGATACACGCCCCTGTTGTCCAGATGCACGCAGCCAAATGGGGCCATATTTCTTTTTTTCTCGAGAGATTTGCGGCAGAATAACGCGTCAGTGCGACGTTCGTTGTTAGAGCAACTGCATTTGTTGCCCCGGAAAACATGTGCATTGCATATGTCTTCTCGTCGTTACTTTCTTCAATGCGTGCCTCTTACAGCCGTTGCTACGGCTGGCAAGCGCCCAGTGACACCGATAAGACAACAAACGTCCAGTGCTGCGAGTAGTAGATCCGGTTTCACTTTCGCCTGGCAATATCGGCCATTTCTTTTAAGACGGGGCAACGTGGGCGCCATCTTGGAATGCCGTCGCCGGTTACACATCGCGGCGAGGCCGGCTTTGATGGCGTCGGTACACCGTGGCTCGGTCAACGTAAAAAAGAATAAAACGAAGAAGAAGGACAAATATAAAATAAAGAACACTGGCAGTTTAATTTCGTCTGCAATCTCCCGACTGCCTGCTTCAACCGATTAAAGCCATCTCGTCCTCGGCCTATTCGCTCTTGATTCTAGCTTCCCGGCTGTCTTTGTTTTACTTGCAGTTTACATTTCGGAAAGATGTTTCGGAGGAAGTTGCACTTATCGTCTGCAACTGGGCCTGCGCTTGCTGAATTGCAGACGACGGGAATTCTTCGGACAGAATCTCCGTGTTTTCGGAATGGAGTAAGTGCGATTTCACGTCGTTTCCTGACCTGGATTCAGCCGAGGAACGATTACGCCTGTACGTGGTGATTTTCGAGTATTCAGCGCACGAAGCCATTTTGTTTTTTCGACGTGTGTTTACGAAATTTGTGGCTTGGAGAGGGAAGAGGCTTTCACTTCATGGAAAGAGGATTACGGTGAAGCCAGTGCGTTAAGAAAGTTAATCATAAGGAATGTGAATGAAAACGGATCATTCACGGAGAAGGCATCTATTTCAGAGTAGTGTCACGCTCAATTTATGCAGGAAGCAATGTATAGAGCAGCAATTAGCTGTAGGAACAGGTGGAAAGATTGCAGGTATAAACGTTTCACATTGCAAACAATCAGCTTAATAACAAGACATGTTGTTGGGCGAATGGGATCACGACACGGGCTTCTGCTCTTTCTTGTTTTCTCCGCGTCTTTTTTATTCTCCTTCTTTGCACTCTTTTACACCTTATTCCGAATCAAATACATCGTTGAAGCTTCGCTTCGAGAAGCTGGGCGATCCATCCTGCAGGCGAAGCAGGCAACCGCCAAAGGCGCCCCTTCTGATCCCGCTTGAGAAGGCCATTTTACCAGCGGGTCACAGACGAAGTCTGAATTTCGTAGGACGCAAACTGGACTACATTTAGCATTTTTATTCAGTCCTTAAATATGGCCACAAAAGAACATACTGATGCCAAGAAACCTATGTGCTACAACGTTTTTTCTTGTGGGATTAAAATTCATTGGCGCAACCTTACCCACTTTGCGGCTGGCCCCTTTGCATTCGACAACTTTCACCCATTGACTCGAGTCGTCTACTGGCTTGCTCCACTCGGCATGAGCTGCCTGCTGTCTTGCTGAACAGACAAGTTGGGTCACTTTGTAGGTGCCATTTGGTTGAGCCTGCCCTTGGCCAGAATGTATGTGCCATGGTGACACCATATGGTACGCATTAGTAAATTTAATAAAGTGATAGCCTCGCATTCACAACAGAGACAGATCTGTGTTTAGCCCGGCCGCTTCATGGAACGAAGCTCCATCCAGGACACTAGACATGCTACGAAGCTTCAACTCGGGTGCCGTGATTACAAGAAGGTGCACTGTGCCGTGGTACCATTCGGCATTGTTTTTTTCGAACCGAGATTGCCTCTTCATATGTATGTGCTGGCAGCAGGGCGTATCGCTGCATTCATTTAATGCTAATTGCATTGACGTCGATATTTCTCTTGGGATCGGTTTTGCTGGAGTTTTTTTCCATTACCATTGGCAATGGCTCACAAAGCGACGCCTGATTTTTTGAAGACGGCACTCCTAAATTTTCTGCTAGCAGTACTGAGAGGAGCTATTATTTCACTTTCGCTGGGGCGGCAAAATACAATGAAATGCTGCTGGCTTGAAGGATACACATATTTAAGAAATTATAAATGCAGCAGGTTCGTCAGAGCTTTGACAGGAAAATAGAGACGCGAAATTGCAACAAGTGGCAACGATAAAGTAAAAGCAAGCAGTTTACAAAGAAAGCAGTGTACAGTGCATAGAGTTGAGATGATATCATTAGAGTAATGATGGGAAAGTAACAGCGCTATTTTATAGCCTTCAGCAATGACAGTCATTATGAAGACAGTCATTATGATCTGTTTCAACAGTTCTACTGTTTTACGTGAGACAGAGAAAGAAAGAAACGTTGGAAAGACATGGAGGTTAACCGCTAGAATTCGTCTGCTGAATTATGACATTTTCTGCTTCGCATTTGATATGCAGGAAGTGCTGTAGCTCGTTCCGTACGTTTGTTGGCTTAATGGAACGAAGCTCGGAGCACACTCCGCTATTGAGCACTCCGACTGGCAATGACGTTGGTTTGGGATTTCGCAACCTCAACGACGATGTTGCGGCGAAAGTATTTTTTTTTTGTGAAGAACAGAAGGGAAAGCATCGAGAATGCGTCAGGATTCGCTGCCCCCCCCCCCCCCCCCCAGCAGAAATGTCCGCAAGAAAGATCGTAGCAATTCGCGTTTTTGGGACGCACACGTCATGAATTACGATGTATGAAGAAACTGCAGGAAACGATGGATTATGTTCACAGAGAAGGCCGTTTGCTACAGATCGTGCAACCTCCCCCCCCCCCCCCCCCCATCATAAGGCTATGCGTCACAGATGGGACGAGGGGCAGAACGGTGCCTTCTGCCAAGACGTGTACGTCTGCTCTGTGTCCCTCCACACCGCAACAAATAGGAGTCGTCTGCGTCGACCAGAAGTCCACTTCCTTTTTTTCTTTTCGTTTCGTTTCACTTATCGTCTCCGAGGAACAAAGGAAGCAGACGTGTGCGCGAAACGATTAGTGCTTGAGACAAAAGACCCGCTGCGGTAATCGCGCGCGCGTACCCTTTGTAGTAGCCGCCAACGTCGGAGCCTGTCCGCAATGTCGGACGCTCAATGTCGCAAAGTCAGTAAAAAAAGAAAAGAAACGATTACTTGCTGATGTCGGTCGTGGTAGTAAGACCGACTGCCGATGACGATGATGATGAGAGACGATGACGTCACCTCATTTCTTCATTGACATGATAAGGAGGAAGCGCTAGCAAACGAATACGGTGCCCGCTACTGTATGTAAAAAATGGCTAACCTTGCACGCAATTACACTTATATGCATATATGCGTTACATTGCCTAAAAAGGAACTAAAAGTGTGCTACGGTTAGTGCACGCACATCTCATCAAATCCGCGGAAAGAAAACGCCGAACATTTACTATGAAACTCGATGACAGAAAGAATAGTGTGGAGAAAGAAATTGGCTTGATGGGACTCACGTATACAGTGAAATAAGACAACTGCGAATTTCTGGTGGTCGAACACTTGAAGAAACCACCACTGTAAAGAAGGAATGTTCGGATTTTTGTCATGTGTCACGCCATGTGTGCGAATCGAGGAATCCCGTTGGTAACCCTCGGAGAAAAAAAAAAAAAAGTGAACGCTTGTCCTGAATGTTCTCAAAAGGAACGCACAACTGTCATTGGCGACAGGAGTCGGGCCGCAGCTTCAGATGAATTTGTAACGTTTATAACTAGCACTTCCCCTTCATGTTCGTGTTTTAGTTCTATTTGTCTATTTGTATTTTTTGCCTCTGTCCTTCTGTGTACCGGTTAGGTATCTAATAACGAGCACCATTATTTCGGATTGCTTCTGACTATATGGTAAGCTCATAACAAAAGGGCCCTTAGTCAGCACAGAGAGCGCACATAATAGGCTACTGCCTGCTGCCAATAGTGATGACAGCGTTTGCAAAAGTAAAAATGTGGGCCAGCGGAGATAACAACGTTGCAGGTGAAGTAAGGTACGGTGAGCTATTGGACGCTAACGGAGACTAGCGGGGGCTTGCTTCCGGTAGAGGGCGCGCGATATACATCTCAGAAGCGATGAAATGTGGGTGAGCCTGCCGGAGGGGGCGTGTATGCATTCTGCCTTCTGCTGTTGATTCGACAGGGGAGGTGCGGAAGTGACCCAAGCGAAAAGGGCTATCGATGAAGATGTCTAAAGCAGTCAGGAGTCTTTTGTTCAGTTAAAGCATAAATACAGGAATCTGATCGTCGACGGAGCTTTGGAGTGACATAGCGCAATACGAAGCCAAATTTTAACGTAAAAGCCACCTCATTATAGATAAAAAACACTCGGTACGAAACTACAGCGGTAAAAAATATCGAATAAGCTTTAGCCATTGAAAGGGGCAACAACGAAAGTGGTTTAAAGTTTTTGCCATGGAAGGCTTAACAACCGAAATTGTCCGTCTTGACAGGAAGTAGCAGATGAATCTGAAGTAGATTTTCTTTTATGACGCAGTTTACAGAGAGAAGCTACAAGCTGCTTAGGGAGGTGGTTCTATAAACGTTTTATATACGTTTTTTATACGTCTTTCACATGTCTGGAGCGATGCATTGGCAGCCACCTGCGAAAACGTTGACACCTCGGCTGAGCTTCGTGCTCGTCGTTTTACGGAAGCCTTCTTGAGTTTCCGGTCGTCTGCCATAGCGTGAGCGTTGCAGACGATAATAGTCTGCGGTCAGCGACGAACAGCCAGCCAACCGTCTCCTAAGGCGTCGGCACGTAACTATATACCATCTATGCCTCAGGTCGATGCAGCCTGCTCACGGTACCCTTTTGCGATGTTCTCGTTGATACCTTTTGTCATCCCGGAGGCGCGATCCCGTGCGGCTCCTAAACAGGTCGTTTTCTTCTTGCTTGCCTGGCAACGCTCGACCGGCCGAAACTAGTTCCGCCCTGCTCTATTCTTGAAGCAGACGAGCAGGTGCGTGGGAACAACTGCAGACGACGCCCTTAAAGATGAAGTGCGGGAAGGCGCGATTTCCGGAACCGTGCCTGCGCATATGCAACAACGAGTTCGCTGAAGCGCAACCCCTTTGCAAGATGAGCACGGTGCTCATCACCATAATGAACTCTGTATTGTTATGAGCGCACGAATTTGAACACCGAAGGAGTGGCGACGCGGGCTTTCCTGACGTGCCCACCATATTTGCCGGAACGGCTGTGCTCACTCAACATTGCAAACAATGGAAAGTCGCCATATCACCCAGCTATTTGTGTTGCAAAGCAGGAGCACCTGGTGTGCTGCTATAGTTTTGGAATTAGGGTCGCGATACATTGTTTTCGTAGTCGCAATAACGAGAAACTGCAACTGGGGCAAAATATATCAGTGGTATGCTTATATCTTAGAGACTTGAGAAATTCGCAGGTATAGGATCATGTCAGCCAGCCCAAGACAGGGGTAACTGGAGATCGATAGGAAATGGCTTCGATTGAGGGGACATACAATTCGATGATGGTGATGAGGATAATGACGAACTTTCCCATTTTCTTTGCGTTGCACTTTGTGTGGGAGTCCCCACTACAGAAAATAGGGACTCAGAATTACGGACTCAGTTTTCTTGACTCAAAAGCACTAGTGTGAAAATTTCACGCGCTTACGTGAACTACTCCAAAAGTCCTGTATCGTGGATATTTTTTTTGTTTGCAAGCCGTGCACAATGAAAATCCGTAACTCTTCACGGATCATGTAATTTTCATGAGAACAAAAATTCTGCGACACGCAGTCTCGAATGATAAAAGTCAGCTTGCCTGAATCCCAGAAAAACGAAAAGTGTATATGCAGCACTCTCTGCCACTACTTACCTATAAGGTACCGAAACTTGCCGAATAAGGAATAAACTCGAAACCAAAGATATCATGGAGTAGGAGCAGATTTTACTGAAGAGAAAGGAGCAGAGGTCGGTCAAGGACATCATGTCAGGTACATAGGCACTGAACCCGAAAAGAAAAGCTGAAAGTTTAGAAACTGCAACATGGTTGTGTGAATCAGAGAGACAGCGTGGTTAGCAGACCGTTTCACACGTAGCAGGGGATGCCGATGAGGCTGCCCAAGCATCCTAGTGCGGGCATTGAAGTCTCACACAGTGCTTCTCACATTGCGGTTGCATTGAATCTACAATGCTTTGTGCGCAAAAAAAGAATATCTAACTTCGCATATTATAACTACAACTCGTAGGCGTAAATTTACGCGCAATCACGTGTAATTTGTGCACCGTTGTGGGGCTTGCGTGCGACGCGCTATATTTTTGGTCGGACGCGGAGCGCCGTGCTTAGCCGCTGTTCGAAGAAGCGTGTCACTCGGCACGTTGGGCGAAGCAGACGCTCCCACCAACGCCACCTTACATGCGACAATTCCATCATGCTTACATCGAACTGCACCTCGCATAAGTATGACGCACTATTTTGCACCATACATTTACGAACAAGAAGACATGTTACCCCGAGAGTGAACCATTTTCAGTGCTGTTGTTCTCGGTTTCAGGAGCAATTACTGCGCAGTTGCCACCTGAAATATGCAACTAATATCTTCTGGTTTTCCTTGCAGTTTCTCATGCGTTTATATCGTAAAACAGCCGCAGCAGCCCTAGCATGTGAAGAGAGATGTCTCTACTTGAGCCCGCCAAATGCAGCTTTTATACTAATATCGGTGTAAATGAAAAGACTTGGAGCTCTCGACTGTAGTTGATGTCTATGCAATGCGAAACGTTCTTCATTTGTTGAGAACGGTTGTATGAATAGCCTAAATGGGTACCAAACTGTTGTGCGGAGACTCTATCTCCACTGAATGGTTATGTCTTTAATAAGTGAGAGAATGTTTCTAACGGCAAGATATGATTGAAATAAAACTAAAACCCAGTGGCACGTAGCCAGCGACCGCATAATCTGCACTTTCTCTTCTCGTATCTATGCCCCGCCGCCTATACGGCTCATAATTTGGTGGTTGCACTCGGAGACGAATGCTTCGCATTATAAGAGAGATCGCATTAACATGCACTGTGAGGCTGGAATAATGATGGTAACACCCGAAACCCTCGATGAAAGCATCGGTCGTAATGACAAGGTTACCCGCCGTGCTTGCGTGTCGTTGCGGTGCTAAGGACGAGGTCGCAGGATCGAATCCCGGCCGCGGCGGCCGCATTTCCATGGCAGCGAAGTGCAAAAAAGGCGCCTGTTTACCGTCCATTGGGTGCAGTTTAAAGCAGCCCAGGTGGTCAAAATTATTCCGTATTCCTCTACTACGACGCGCGTCGTAATCTAACCTAACCTAGCCTAACCTAAACTATCCTAGCCGACCTAAGAGTTCGAGCATTACGAGATACGTTAGGCCGTCTGCTCATGCACGTATTATACCGCTGAATACGGCGACGAGTTACCGTGACGGCGTAATAGCATTGCAGCGACGAAGAAACTGCAATAGACGCCATTGCTTAGTTTCTTCTCAAGCTGAGGACAAAGTATTGGCAAAGTTCTTACGCTATAGCGGTAAGGGCCCCGTGTCGCAGAAAATGCGGCGTCCGGCGTCCCCGTGAGCGAAAATTTCCGTGTATATTTAGGTATATGTATATGCCACGCCTTGCTATGTGACATCCCGTATATGCGGGTTGTGTTGCCACACTGTTCTGTCGCTAAAGTTGCTTACACCTTTTCCTACTTTCTTGACAAAGCTATTCTTCGGAATTCTGAGAACGACAGGGCCCGAACAAATGCCGTGAAACAAAGCACCGACAGCACTGACCCTTCGTGTTAAATCTTGTCAGACTTAAATATTAAAACTGCGAAGCAATAACGGAAACCGGTAAATTATGTTTTTTTTTTCTCGCGCCGATGTGTGCTGGCTCCGGAATCGGCCCGTGCGAACCTACCAGGAAGAGTTAATTCGCAGCCGGCGCTTCCCGGTAAACATTGCGGTTACATAATCTGCAGTTGCCTCACTTGCTGTGGTTGCTTAGTGGCTGTGGTGTTGGGCTGCTGAGCACGAGGTCGCGGGATCGAATCCCGGCCACGGCGGCCGCATTTCGATGGGGGCGAAATGCGAAAACACCAGTGCACTTAGATTTAGGTGCGCGTTAAAGAACCCCAGGTGGTCCAAATTTCCGGAGTCCCCCGCTACGGCCTGCCTCATAATCAGAAAGTGGTTTTGCCGCGTAAAACCCCATAATTTTTATTCTGCAGTTGCCGGGAAGCCTGAGCGCAATGCTACCGCGTTGCGCTCTTAAAGGCGAAGGTTAAGCGCCCTCCAATTTTCTCTATCATTATTGTTGACATTAGGTGAACTGGAGACCTCTCGGAGATGACTTTGTGCTACAGTGGACATAAATATCGGCTGATGATGCTAATAATGATGGCATACTAGAGAAGTAATCTTCTGTAAGTTGCAGGTTCGGTAGTTGCGTAATTTTTTCAATCAGCAAGTATAGGACGTTAATCGCAGCAGGCTACCCCCGAAATTTTCCAGCCTACCGCAGGCCGCTGCGGGTTAAGTCAAGTCGATACTCCCGGAGGTTATCCCAAGGAGCCGCGCTTCAAGAGTCAAGCGTCATTTCCGGTGGACGCTAACGGCGGCGCTTATTTTCTTTCTCAATTCTTCGGAGTCAGTATCAACAGCGCCTTATTTGCAAGCCTTTTGTGAGAGGCGTCCACTTGGATTTCAATCTTGCAATTCAGCACGGAGGCTGCTCTACATGTCAACCAATATGAAGATGGGCTTTTTACGCGTCTGATAATTTCGTTGCATTTGGTGTCATAAATAGGTCGACGATTGTGACGACGATAAACTGCAGTTAAATTTTATGACCCCGAAATGGAGCACATGATTGTAAACTTGCGAAGAGAGTCGAAGAGAAAGAAGAATACGCGCGACGCGGCCTCAAAGCAAATGTTGTCGTATCTATAAAGCGCGTAATATAAAGAACTGCTCCGCCGAGTTCCCGGTCGTCCTTGAAGCCGCACGACTTTTGTCGCAAGGACTGAACACGCTCACGCGATTCGTTTCGTGCTATTTTTCTTCCTTTCTTTCTTTCTGTACCGCGCTTGCAGTAATGGACGAGTGGTCGGGAAGGCCGCAGCGATATGGAAAAGAGTGCGCTCTGCCAAGTGGTCTGGGACGAAGACAAACCCGCAAGGCGCGGTGTATAGTTTCTGGCGAGCAATCGAGAGACGCGTTCCAGCGGAAAGCGAAGACAGAGGATTCTCGGCCGTCATGGCCGAGAGAGAAATGTATACGAAAAGAAAAGATACGCGGCGGTGGTGGGAAACTTGAGGACAAGTCCTGCTCTACTGCAGTCGCATGCAGCTGGGCATGGAAGTTGGGCACGCACAAAGTCATGGTGCCCTCCCCCCCCCCCCCCCTCCCCCTCGCACACACGCATGCGCGCACGCACAGTCTTGCTCCCGTTTAGGCTCCTAGAGTAATTGATGTGACATTGATTGAGGCTTCCAGAAATGGTGAGAAGTTGGGCTGTCCCGATGAAAGAAACGAAAAAAAAAAGTCAGATGAGCAATTATGCGGAGATGCGAGTGCGTGCTACTCAGCTTCGTCCCATTAAATATTACCGATGTGGGTCGAAAAAAATCAACTCCTCTTATCAGCATAAACGAAATACCCTGAGGTGATTCTCTCGTGTGAGAATGTGAAGTTCACGCTGTTCTGCACATGAACCTGGGCGCATAGTAACCGTACACACCAGATACTCTTAGGCATTAGGAAACAACCAAGACGAATATCACATGAATTTGGGTTGGTATTCTCCCGAGATTAATTAGATTTTGCTTGGTGGCAACAGCTCGACTAACAGCCGAGATAACGAATATCATAACAAGCCTTTCTTAATTTATAACTAGAACCGCGGTGTGGATGACGTCAGTGTGACGACACGGATTGCCCGGTGCCTAGCACAACTAACAAGGTCAATATATTGTTCGCTAACAAATGATAATGCCATCCGTTTCTGATAAGAAATTGACCGCCGCCACCAAGCACATGCCATCAAAATTTTGGACGTCACGGTGAACGGTGGGCTCAAAACTCAAGTTGACGCCACCGGTCAGTTGTGTTTCATTCTTGGCTGCTGTATGGATTTCCAGCCGCGGAATCTACTAAAGCAGCTTAACATTTCTATTTGAGGCTTAACTATACCGCAGGAGTTCGTAACCCGGATCTCACTTCAAACGCTGTGAAATGGCCTTTTGACACGGACCACCAGGCGTCCTGTTGAACTCGCTCTCCCGTACGTGCCGGTATAGCGAGAGGGCGTTTCGACACATAAACGCCCCCCTATTCCGACACTCTAGTCTGCTCTCGACTAGCGTGTTACGGGACACTTCGACCCCGCGTAAAGAAAAAAAAGGAAGAAGAAGGGAAAGCGTTGAAAGACCGGCGTAAAAACCCTGCGCTATCAACGCTAACCTCTACGTGACGAGGGAACCAGCCGGCATTGGCGCACAACAGCCTCCACCGCAGCTTTCGAAGCTGAGCATGACCGCGGGGAAGGCAGGGGGGAGAGCTGTTGCTTCTGTCCAAATATTCAGATCGGTGATGACGCAACGTCGGAGCTTTTTTTTTTTTCTCGCCCGCCCGCTGCATCGCTTACGGCTAGGGTATACCGGGAGCGGGGGACAGGTTTCCGACGGAACGGGCGTGTCTCGGATCACTGTTTGCGTACGCGTACCTGGCGTTGGCCTCGTGCCACGTGAACTGACCGCCAGCTGGAAGTGTGTGCAACTGCCAGTGGAGGGCACAGCTGAATGGGCGCACTGCATACCAGATCGGGAAAAAAAGTAAGGTTGTCCGACACTGAGACCGGAATGGAAGTGCACGCAATGGCTCAAGTACGGCACGCAAATTTTAAAGTACCAAGTATTTTGTTTCCTGTGGTTTATTTTACACGTACGGTACTATTCGCAGTATTGTAATACGCTATCATGTGTTGTACTGCGAGTGCTGCTGCCACGTCATCGACCCTAGCTGGGCCCTCGTCAAGCTGCCGCAATAGCTTTTTTGCGATTGTATGGAAGTTCCATGCTTATTTACACCAACAGGAACTTAATAAACCAGATTCACGAAGTTATCCTGACGACATTTCAAGGGTGTTGGGAAGAATAATAATTTTGTTTATGTTGAATGTGAGTATGGAGCTTGTCGATTACGTCCGAGGTATATATGAGGTGTTAGATTATTCGTTGTTCTTAGAACATTATAGCTTTTCGTTGCTCTCCGATATAACTTGAGAACCAGGTGAGTCTAACATACCACGTGGTATGTGCTCTACTTGCAATTGGGCGCGTCTGTGAAGCACGGGAATTTTTTGCAGTCTGGAAGCGGGACCGACACCCGAGGGCAGTGAAAGTGTTGTTCTACGAGGAGTGGATTAGCCCGGCAACTGTATCAGCGGATTCCGACAGGGTCATTCTGGGCTAGCTCTTGGATTTCGTCGAGGATGCGCAGCTCCTTGGACGACTATGAATACGCCTTCCCCCGCCCCTTCGTATTCCCCCCTCTCCTTCGTATTCCTTCGTATTGAGGGATGGCTCGAAGGCCTATTAAGGCCTTCGAGCCATCCCTCAATAGACGCACTTTATCCTCATCATAACTCTCAGGACATTGATCAGGGGCCATCACTTTATATAGTAATGTGCCCTATGGTGTTCTTGCAATGCAGGAAAACAACGCATAGTTGTAAATAACACAAAAAAGTCGCAGTTTCGCCCCGAAGGCGAAGCATCGATTGCGATTGAAAGTTAGTCGACAGCTATACGAAGTAGGGATGGTAGTTTTATCGGCCGTATAATCTCGTAAATATAGACTAAATTAACAAGCATGGTGTTACGCGCACGCAAGCCAACATGAGCACACCTCACTCGATGCCCGCGGAAACTCGGTGTCAGAACGCTGCGGTGAGGAAACGCGGCAGCAGCCGCGAGCGAATTGACCTTTGTGCACGCCGCTCGCATCTACGCGAAGTCCGCCGTGAAAACACAGCGTAGTGCGGACTCTGTACCCGTCGCAAAAGGCTTTCAAGCTACAATGGCCTGGCGCGGCCGCCCGGTCGGTCCGTTGTAGAACGCGTCCCCCCCCCCCCACCCAAACTTTCCCTACCCTCCCGCCGAAGCCTCGCGCGCGACGGAAGGCGGCGCGCTTCCTCCCCGCTTTCCACCGTTGCGTGCGCGAGATTGAGGCGAGATCGGCGGCTGTACCTCGCACGCTTTATCTCGCACATGCAGCAGACAGTGCACGGCGGCGATATTATCGCCCTTGGGCTTTATAGAGAACCTCACGACGACGGCGACGGCGGAAATGTGCCTGGAGTGTCCATACAATTGCTATCGCCATAAATCTTTGCGCACTCCGTGTAGTCGTCACACCCCAACTGCGCAAACGCAGCGAGTCTTAAGAGCGTTCGAGCATGAGCCGAGTCGCCGTCGCCTCTAGCCGTTTAGAAACTGACACCGAACTGAAAGTGGCAGGATTCGGGCAACAAACACACACACACAAAACAACAAAAAAGGAAGTAAGAAAAGCCACAATATTTTTTTTTTGGCCAGAGTGAGGGCGGGGGGGTGGGGGGCTTTGATTCTCAAGTGCCGCCGATCTTGAAAGCCGACGCGTGAACCACGTATGTGCCAAATTCAAAACGCGACCTTTACGTAACAGGCGTTTGGACTACTTCGACTGTTGGGCTACCATTTCCTGAGGACAGATTGACAGATGCAGGGGCAGCTTGTGGTGGCCGCAACAGCGGCGAACCATGGAGGTCCGACGAATGCGTGGACGCTGAAGTCTCTTGATTCAACAACATGAATCAGTTCCTGGCGTACCGCCTTAGTGCGCGAGGGAGGTAGTAATACCGAGAATCAGTCACGCGTCTCAAAAGACCGAGTTGCGGCGCCGTTCAGTCAGACAGCACCGAGTGCGCGCGTTTATCTTCCGTAGAAAACAAACAAAAAGACAGAACAGGTTGCCTGTGCGTGCCGGCAAAATCGATGCCGTGACTCGGTAGACAGCGCCACTGACTCAGATTTCTGTCTCAAGGACGCTTGGCCGGATACCGCCGCAGTTTATCTTCGTCTGCTTCCGCGAAATGGGGAACGATACTATTGTTGCTTTTCATATGCATCGCCCGGTTGCGCTGGAATGCAGTGCTTTCGGGACGATTTTGCGGACAGACAGATTGGAGCACATTCAGAAAGTAAAAATGCTACCGGTGATGCTAAACCTGACATACATTCGCGAGAATAGCTGTATAGCCTTATTGACGAGACGTCGGTTGCCTTCTTTCTTGGTCGGGCTTATTCACCTTTGACGGATAGGAGGCTGTGGCCACTGGAGGTGGCCACAGCCAGTTGTACCCCAGCCAGCCCGCATCGCCGCCAGGAATCAAGCAGGAGAGACAGGATAAGGAGCGACTCCGCTGCGTTCCTGTCTACATAGCAGCAGCAGTGAATCTCATGCTGGCCCATAAAGAGTCGCATTCGGGACTCTCAGTTTTGTCGCTGTCTAGTTCTCTACTGTAGCTACAAGGAAAAAATGTAATTGACAAGAAAACCATTGGTCAATGGGCGCTAAGCTTGATGCAGGTTTTATACTGGACGCACGTCGTGCGTGTCGTCATGTTTGTCGACTTCTTAGACATATCTATAACCTTAACTACAGTGGGCTTACGTAACCCCACAAACAGAGCCTAGAAAGCAAGCTCTCTTCACTTTCTGCTTTTGATATATAGTTCAAGTGCTTGAGGAAGCAAATCGAACATAGAAGGACATTACGGCGCAGCCACTCTTCCATCCGAAGACGAGGCGCCCAAAGCATAGAGTTGCCTAACGCAGAAGACTATTGACAGGGTGACAGCCGTCTCGCAATTTCGAAAAATTGGGACACAGCGCAGCAGAAAAAACAAAAAAAAGCGAGTGTCTTGTAGCAGATATCGTCTGCGACGCCGTCTGCAGCACAGAAGCAGACGACACGAGCAGGAAAAAAAGAAAAGAAAGAGGGAAGCAGACGACGAAGACGGGGTCGCGTGCTATACAGTGTCGCCGTGAGCAGACGACAGGGCAGCCTTATATTTCTTTCGCCGCCGACCCAAGGACCGCACAGAGGTGCGTGCTTCGCTCGCGTGAGCAGCGGTAACGGCTGCTGCTGCTGCCGGCGCCGTTGCTCTGAAAAAGTGCCCCGTAGCCACGACGAAGGTGAACAACTCGTCGACAATCCGTGCCAAGGCTGCCACCTCTCGCAGTATAGTGGCGGTGTTTCCGTGACGGTCACCACCGTCGCTTTTAGTGGCAGCTTCGAGGCGCAGTCGCGTGCAATGGCCAGTATTACATCCGCCGGCCAGGGAGGTCCTATTTCTTCACGCCCGTCAAGGCGCAGTGCCGTTGGCACTAGGAGTGGAGAACGCCTTCGACGACGCAGAACGCAATTTCGGATTTGTTAAGCACGGTTATCTCCCTTCAGAAACGAAATACAGAGAAGCTCCGTGGTTGTATGCTTACTTTCACTAAAGGAAAATAAGCAATCATATGTTGGCTCGCGCTTTCAAGCTATTGAAAACAGAAGCAGAAGTCATATATCGTAACGGTTAAAGAAAATGAAATAAGTGCATCAAAAGAAAAAAAAATACCAATACCAATGCCAGACAACGTAAGACAGAAGGCGATTGAGTACTCAGTCCCTTGAATGAGTTGCCCAGTTCTTACTAGGCGGTGCTGGTAACTTAAATATTCACAACCCCAGCAAGAATAAAAAAATATTCGCATAAACGCATTTGATAAAAAAACATCAGCGTAGCCCTAAGCAAATCGCAAACCACGAAAATAATGACAAACGAGAAATACGTGCTCGGTAAAAAATTTGTGTAATGTTAGACGTGCTTGGTTTGTTCACCTATTGGCAAACACCCTAACCTTTAATGGGTAACATAGCATCGTTGTGAAGGCAATTTAAATTCTCTTTCTTGGAGACATGTTGTGAAAAGTAAGCACGACGGTAGCTGAGAGAGACGACACGAAATTTACATCAAATAAACTTTAATAGCTATTGCTGTCATACTCTCGTGTCAGATACTTTGGCGCACACTAGAATCATCACACAGTTTACAACTACGGCATCTCTAATCGCTGGTGAAGCATGAGCTTACTGTCGTATAGCATAGAGCGTTTTTAGAGCCATAAGGATAACAATGTTAGCCACACACCAAATCCGCACCCTTTATAGGGCAAAAACTTCTACTCACGATACGACATTCAATTAACGCTGCACGCAACTGCTACCTGCTGTCGCGAAAGAAACAACAAATAAATACAAGTCGCCGTTACCTTCCCCGCTGCTGTTACTGTATGCAGCACTAGCGAGCGCAAGCTGGCCCTCGTGCGGAGCACGTGCCGGGTTCTCAGAGCGTTAGCGACGCCGGCGCGCGGAAAGGAACCGGAGGTGGCGAGCAGATGCAGTGAACGAAAGAAGAGCAAAAATGGCGGCCGCCGCTCCCTTGCCCACCTGCTTCATGCCCCTCACACACACACGCACACGCGGAGCGCGGGCTCGCTAGGTCTAAGATCGCTCTCCCACGGCACTGTTCTGCGTCAGAGAGGGAGCCACGCCCTTAATTCTTCGCGTGCGAGCGCCCTGTCCTGTCGACTGCGCCAAATGGGTGGCAACGCGAGTTCTCGCGGAGCAAGCACGTTGCAGCGACGAGAGCAGAGCCTTTGGCCGGGCAAGGGCGAGGCGCTCGACGGCGACAGTAGCTGTCCTTGTGTTGCGTGAAGGCTACGGTGTAAATTCGCCCAGTTTTCTCGACGGTTCTCCGAAGGGTGCAGCAGTGTTATCCCACCGCTGGTGCATTCGGTAGCTCCTCTCAGAGGTTTAACTTGCGTGTTCAGCGCGTAATGCCGAAGAAAAGAAAAATGAATTCAAAAGCCCCTGGAAATAGTCATTTGGTTCTTGAGGTTCTAGGCGTCACGCGGCACCTTACAGATTTTGGAGGGGTTAGCCAGGGCTTCAGCTGTTGGGTAACGCAGCCGAGCCACCTGAGGAATCAGTAAAAGGTTGTTGCACCCACTATAGCAACGATTGACTACAGCCAACTTCTGTAGCATTGCGCAAGGTCCACGCAGTTCCTCTAGGCAAAATTCACCTCTTCATTTATGATGTGGGACCGACAGTGAACTTGACTCCAGTATGTCTCACACAAAGAAGTGCTTGAAACTCCGCTTGGGGTGTGACATATTGACCAATATATAACTTAATTTGCTAAAGTTCTGGTATTCCTTGGTGGTTAGGCACTCTTTGTGTCCTCTCCAAGTGAATGTCGGGGGGAAAACTTGTAAAACAAAGTCAAATAAGCAAGAAGCTATTCGGAAACGACTTGCCAGGCAGCCTTTAGTTATGGAGTGCAGGCTTATTTAAATATTCTGTGTAGAATAGCAAAAAAATCCCATATAACCAGGCAAACAGCCCGGGAAGATGTGCCTTGGCCTATAGATAGTGCCTAACCCGACATTTTTAATTTTTGCGGGTAAACTTGTCCTACGCCCTGAGAAGACGCTGAAGTACGGTAGCTTGCTGGGCGAGTCGGTACATCTGCATTGTTACTTACAGTGCGAACAAATTAAACACGGACAAAACAAGGACGGTCGTGTTACGTCTCTCTTCTTTGTCGTTGTTTGATTTGTTCGCATTACTAAGCAGTAAAACGCACCCACTTAGCAGCTTTTCTTTTATTAATCGCGTCAAACAACTTTTCTAACCCTTTCCTACAGATTTTCGTCAGGTACGACAGGTTTTAACAGCATGAGTGGCCATCTTTTCTATACTCACTTCGAGGCATTGGATGACATTAAAAGACGTGTCCTTCCTAGTACTAGAGCGGACCTTTTCTGTGTAAGGACTTCCTTCCCGTCAAATATGTTCGTGACAAGAGCCTTCAGGAAGTTGCCAATATGTTTCGGCAGGTATCCAGCAATTCTAGCCGCCATATTGTGGACAAGTCACCCCACGTGTGGGATAGTTTTGAGGCCCATGCGTTTCCGACTTCGATTCCTTCTGCTCCGGCAGGAAACGAAAGCTCAGTGCATCGCAGACAAGCACAGGGCGCAAACTGTGTTATCTTCATCACGGAAGCATTCCGAACTCTCTCGGCGAAGACACCCGCCGAAAGCACCACGAGACGCGCTGACAGGCCACGCCAGCCACCGGGCAGGTGGAGGCCATTCTCTTCGCAGCTGCGAAGGCGGGCAGTAGCAGCCGTCCTTGTCTCAGACAGCCACCGTGTGACAGCTTCAGCGCCTCCGTTAGGGGCGCGGAATGCGTATCTCCGTTTCACACGAGGCACTCCTTGGCCGTCCACGGTGGTGTCAGTCAAAGGAGGCTGTCAAGCAGGACGGCTCTAGGGCAGCCGCAGTGGCTTGATGGTGACTGATGCGGCTCGTTATTGCAATGTGGCCCCCCTGCTAAAGCGGCTGGTTACTTGGTGATGGCGCCAGAACCTCGGTTGTCATTAGTAGCTCCCTGTGCATCTCAGTTGCTCCGTCATTTTGTGTTCCCTAGATGCAAGGGAGTACTGCCTGATCGATTAGAAAGGAAGACGCATTTTGAGTGCCGGAGATGATTCTCTAGCAAAAATTATAGATTACATTTATTTGAGTCTCAACAGAAGCTCTACTTAGCGCAACAAAGCCTTATAGAAGGTCAACAGAAATCCAATGATGGTTTTATGTAAGGGACTGCCGGGTCATGCATTGGCTTCTTACTCAATGTGGCAAAGGCTGTGAATAAAATGATCCAGGTATATATAGTACACACGCACACCACATACACAAGTAACAATCACGAGCACATACGCTGAAAAGAAACTAAAGTGTCTCATTCATGTCATGATTTCAGAGGGAGACTCATAGCTGCTGGATTAGTTGCACAGTTCATTAGCGTTCACCTTGTCAAGGCTTCTCAGTTTGTTGCAGCTCGCGTCCGCGGCCTCGCCTAGTCCGTGTAAGTTTCGAAAACACACGAAAGATAAAGCAGATGATGCACCGTTGTGTGAGTGTGAACAGCTGTCTGAATGGAAGTGCATATAATGATTGCCCGCCTCACTCCTTTGCAAGGGATCGCTAGTGGATGGAGGTAAAAACAGAACGATTGGCGTGAATTCCAAGTTCGAGACAGAACAGCTGTCATAATCTCGTCTCAGTGTTGGCAGATCGAAAGGGGCTCGTTAGATACTTTTTTTTTCAAAAAAGCATCGAACCATCACAACTGGCGAGCTAAGTTGGCTTATCGATTGAAAACACATTTCCGTAGCTGTGACGACTGGCGATCCACGTGACGAGTCAAAGTAAATGTTTGGATTCCGATGGACTTGATTTGGATCAGTCCAAGCGACATCGAAGCAAGACTATTGACAAAAGGCGAGCGTGTAATAATTTCTGGCAGTCGGCGCGAAAGGGAAAGCGTTCAAGGTGCTGACGCACACAGGCATGTCTTGCGTCCTAAAATTCTTTGCTGAGCTCGGTTCACTTCGCAGATGTGAAGTTACGGCTACAGAAACGGTGACAGTGCGGCCTGCATGTAATTGTAGTGCAAGTAAAAACAAGAAATAATTCTCATCCGCTCCGTTATAAGAATGACAGATATCGCTGGGATGTGCTTTGAACTACCAAACACGCTAGCGATGCTTGCTCGCGAGGGCCTCAAAGTTATTGTGTGCCAATACGTGAGCTAAAGAATTTTTTCTCGTAAAAAGATCTATCGCGCGGTCCCTTATAGAAAGCAGTGTTTTTGTGCATTTCTTAACTGCTCTGGTGGTGCGTGCTACGTTTCATAAACACCTCTAATTTCTCTTTAATACTTTCGTGAACATGTGTACGTATAGCTACGACACATCGCCTTGAGGATCATCACGCGATGCCCGAAAAATATAAAGCACGAGAAACGCGTGTGAAACTATGCAAGTAGTAGGCGAAGCTTCGTCCCCGAAACGGGTTTCACGACACGACAGGCAACGCTTCTCCGACAACTAAGCAAGGCCATGCGCAGAATTCGCAGGAAACCAGCGCTTACACGTAGTTCGAACTTTTAGCGTCCGGGCTGAGGTCAGGTCGTCGCTTACACCGCGCGGCAATCTATTGTTGGCGAGCCCGGTCTGAAACAATACTCTAGGTCCCTCGATGCGCAGTGTAAAGCGTTGTGCTTTTGGTTGCAGAACAATGATTTTTGCTCTTGACAAATTGTGGGAGACGTCGAGCATCCTAACGATGCGGATCGTTTGCTCGTGCCTCACTCACATGGGTGCGGGACGCCTTTGTGTCAAGGCGGAGGAAACACGCGCGTCGAGAGATTCAGGAGAACAAAAGAGCCTTTAACAAAACCTAACGTTACCCAATGTCGAGCGAGGAAGAAAAGGAACAACAAAATGGCGATCAAGCAGAGGAAGAAATATAACTTTCTTTTCTCCTTTAGACTCCGCGCAAAACCTGCTCGGGCTTGTAGTAACGTAGCGGCAAGAAGTGTCGTCACTTCTTTCTTGCGGTTTTCGTCATAGTTTACAGAGGAGCGCAGATGCGGCCGCTTTGTTGCCAGAACGTTTGACCTCGGAAGGTCGCTGAGTGAAGCGTAGTCGTTAGTGAAGTTGATCGTTCGGGCGTGATGGTTTTGCTGGGCAACCAGTGCAAACCACAGGACAACAATCCATTGTGAGCGATGGGCGCACGTGCAAGGCGCGAACAAAAGAATCGGTCACGATGCTCATGTCTGAACGATTCGAGGCGACGGACATCGGTTTGCGTCTCGTGTAAACTGCGTGCTTTAACGACAGTCACGTTTCTTCTGCAGTTGTGTCTTCATTTCTGAGACTGGTCTTCAAGGCAAAGAACTGGCAAAATTTAGTCCGAGTGGTGTTCACTATCATTATCCATTTCGTGCTCTTTGAACTAAAGGTTGTTTTATGCGTAGTTCACGCTTTCACTTGGTTCGCAGCAAGTATCTGGATTATAGCTTCGTAGCTTCTTTCAAGTTGTTTTTTACCAACCTGCAGACGATGAATATAGGTTTAGTCGAGCTGTCATTTCTGTTACAACAATGGTGGGAACATTGGCCATTTCAGGTTAAATGCGACGGCGCCTTTCGCATCAGTGAGACATAGTAGCATTGGTCATTGAAAGGGAAGATCACCTGCGTACACCCGTATGTTGATGACTCTACAGCTTTAAGGAAACAGTTCGTGCGCCCGCCTTGGGCAGGGCAGTTAAGGTGTCCCCAACACACCCGTGGCAAATACTCGCACTCGCAGTCCCATTTAGCTCTAACTCCTCGGAAAGCACCCTCTTTCCTCTCATGGTGTTTAAGAGTAAGTAAGAGAGAATGGTTCGACGTCACTATTGTTTCTCAGAGGCTCCTTCCTCTCTTTGCTATCTCTCTCTCTCTTCTCAAATTTCTGTTGGTGACGAGTGTGAAAATATTTATTTTATACTGTGGATAGTTGATTTGAAATGTTCCTTCGTCCCATTGCCTGCTGATTAGCATGTAGGCGAAAATACGCTGGCTAAATGGTCTGTATTTTCAATAAAGAGCTTTCTCTCTCTTTCTTTACTAACTCGATGACACAAACATCACAAGAGGCAAATAAGGAAAAAAAAATTCTCACTATTGGCTTCAATGTATCAACGGCGTCGCGTTAGAAGTTTAAGGATACTTTTTTCTCCGTAAGCCGTTGGGTGTAGTTCCCTTGGTCTGGCCGGTGTCGTTGGGGAAATTGATAACCGGGGATCGTATTTACAACAAACTAGAGCTGTTCTAGCAAGATCACGCGCAAGCGAATCGTGCTGTCGGTCTTCTTACTACCGAATGTTGCCGGCCAATGGAAAACACCGCTCACACACAAAAATCTGCGAAGTCGAGCTGAACACTTTCCGACACCTTCGGAGAGTAGCGCCCAATCTCCGAAGCTGCTCGACGGCGGCTGTGTAGCCTGATTAGGAATTGTGACGAAGCGAGCATTGCCATTCTTCCGAGGACTGAGCACACTTAAGTGTGTGTTGCAAATAAACCATTGTCATCACGCGCACGTACACGCGTTACGATAGAGTACGGAAGGCAAACGCGAAGGAGGTCAAAACGACTTCGCCTATTTGTTTACAACAGCATTTCCCGCGTATTCTTTCAGGTTTAGAAACCTATTTTCGGCTTTTATCATCCAGCGTCTCATTCGGGTATCCGCTTTGATCTACCGGTACACCCATGCGAGATTTCGGGGCTCTGTCGAAGCACTGCCATTCTTTCGAGCACTGAGATCACTTATTATGCGTTGTGCAGAAAAAAATTGGTCACTTATTGCGTATGCCGACACTTTAAGATAGAGCCTGGAAGGAAAGCGAGAAAGGGGCCAGACTGTCTTTGTTTGTGATTGTTTCCCCCCACCCCATACGTGCATCCAGACCGAGTGGTTTAGAAAGCTATTTCCAGCGTCCATTATAGTCCCATTCGTGTATCCGGCTTGATCTGGCGTGACACGAGCGCGAAAATTGGCACTGCGTGTACACGGATGCGGGGTACGCGTGAAACGGGGACGTGTCTTCATCCGCGATGTACACACCTGTCTTCAGATCTTTTTTTCTCTCTCTGTTTCTTTTTTACTGTATCGCCTCACGTCGTCACCTGGAAACGATGCATGTCGCGCGAGAGGAAAACAGGAAAAAGCGACAACGGAGATTGATACGAGGTTAGGACACTAATTACGTATTCCTCGCGAGTCTGTCCCTATTCCTAAAGTGTTTCGCGCGGTGTGCCGCGAGACCTCTGCGACGGAAATAGGTACAATTACGCCTATCACGCGTTAAGACCAGGCAAACGGCGAATGTACAGGCGAGAAGACATTATGGACAAGGGAGAGTGGAAAGTGGCTATTATGATATTTTTTTGATAGACATGATAAGAGAAATGAGACTTCGGTCCGCGGTTACGGCGTCGGCTAATGCCTTGCCTCATCAACAGGCAGCGAAGTACACGTATAATCTTACAGCACAAGAAGGGAGGGGGGAAAGAGATAAGGAGAAGGCAGGGAGGTTAACCAGAATAACGTCCGGTTGGCTACCCCACACCGGGGAATGGGAAAGGGGAAAACAAAGATCACAGGGAGAGAGAGGAGGGAAGGAAAGAAGGAAATTGCGGCGAGTTCGCTGACGCGTGTGGTCTCACAGAAATTACATTAAAAGTCACAGATGGTCGCACAACCCCGTCGTCCTTAAGAAACACAAAAGCGCCTTCACCGCTTTATGGGCCGACGGGCGATGGGGGCGGTGTTCCAGCAGCACCTGCACAGAAAGCGGCCGATTGTCCAGTTTTTGAAAAGCTTTGGCAAGTTCTTGTCTCTAGCACAAGAACACCGCAAGAACACAGCACAAGAAAGCGTACAAACGGTGGTTGAAAGTTTTGTATTGGCGAGTGTATACGCTTTCTTCTACTATGACCGTCCCTCGTCAGATCGTTTTTCGTCAGACCCTCGACTACGTATTGTCTCATACACTTATGGCCGTGGCTTGTCTACAATAATGATATTGTAGCGCTTAGTGTTAAACTTAACAGCGGTGTTGCTGCACAGTCAGTGTACGAATGTTCAGCGGCATTACTGAATAGTCATAACAACATAGCAACATTACAAAGAAACGCTGAGAGGAGCAGTGCGAGCAATAACGGACTTACCACATATAGCACAAGGCAGTAGTGGCAGTAAAAATACTCATATGAATGAAACTTTCTTGTTTCTTCCGTTTGTAGATATTATATTGTGTATTCACGGCCGCTAATTGCACCCGAGATCATCATTTTCCCGAAAATTCTTCAAGGCTAATAGAGCATATGATTGCATGTCGATTGTTGAAGATGGACCCAAAAAGTCGTTTAACCTGAAAGGCTTGCTATCTAGTGTCAATAATGTCCAATTTAGTATGCCTCTTGTTCTGTCATCGTGAGGGCATTCTGGGTGGAGATGACATGGCATCTCTGTACGCCTAAGCACAACTGTACCTGCTTCGACGATGAGAGGCATCGGAAAGAGAAATACAGGCTCTTTCTTATACAAAGCTGCGCATACGTAATCAATTCTTTTAAAGATATGTGATACCTGATAGTTTGGCTATTGTACAGAAAATCATCTTAAAACAGGCAACGCCACTTGCGCAACCACGTTAGCATAAAGTTAACAGAAACGTTGCACATTGCCAGTAACCACAGCATCACTTACAAACATTCCAGCAGGGAAATACTGCTATTGGTCACAGTTAACCACACAGCTGTGTTCTACATTGATTTGGCGCCACATGTACTTGGCATGCGACATCAGAAATTTCAGTTTACTAGTACATCTAGAATATTACCTCCAAGGTAGTTTTCCAATCCTATTCTTTCCTCCAGGGGCACCTGTATATGGACATACAGAAGCAGTGTTTTCTTTCAAGTTGGAGTAATTACTCAAGTATGTTAGGAGTGAGGTGGTTGGAGGCTTACTAAAGGTTTCTCTAAAAACGAGAGCGTCACAGAAAAGAAAAACCATTCATAGTTCGAGCACCAAGGGAACTGCAATACACACGAAATCGAAAAAGCAAACGCTCCCGCCATATTGCGCTTGTTTTAAGACGACGCTATACACAAGTTAAGGTGTGGCATTTCCCCGATGTCGCTGTTTGATTAAAACATCACAAAATGGTCGAGCACGCAAGCGACAACATCTTGTGTCCGATGAAGTATCTATTCGTTGGCAGCGGTGAGCCAAAGCGCACGATGAGTACAGGAAAAGCACACACTAATTGAAGCCGAGTAGGCCTCCTAGGGAAAGGTGAAGAGGTGAAACCTCGAAACAGGTGTTATAGGCGAAACCAGTCTTTGGAAGCCCAAGTTTCGTTCGCCGAGTATTCGGAGGAGGCCGCACGTAAGGAATCCAAGAAAAAGACAAAAGAGCATCCGTAGCGAGAAGCCGGTCCAACAAGCCAGTAGGGCACCCGGGTAAGAAATCGGTGAGCTGATTCGGCGGGGGAGCTGCCGTGACCGCAATTCGCTGTGTACACGGCTAGACACGCCGTTGGGGTGGGGTGGAAAGAAAAAGAAAAGAAAGGCGTACAAAACGGGAAACGCTAAAGGAAAGCTGCTGCCTGAGCTGAAATGCACGCAGAAACGAAGAGTGCTTTCGTGATTTTGTACGAAGGCGACGATAGAAAAATAAACAATGAGCAGACGACAAAGAAAAAAAAACGAAAGACAAGTAGACGACAAAAATGCCGGCGCGCGAGAAGCAAACGACTAGAAATACATCCTTTTCCCGCCCATCAACTGTACCGCAGCCAGCAGACGATCGTTTCGAGATGGAGTTGGAGCCAGACGCCAGGTCAAGCCCGGCGCGTGACCAGCATTTTCACCCGGTAGAATGGGCCCATGCGAGCCGGTTGCTGTGTTTCGGTTCTTTTCTTTTTTTTTCTCCGATGTTCGGCGGTCCACATACGGGCGCAAGCTAGCACGAAGGTCAGGGACGACGTCGCATGCACCGACGGAACTGAAAGGCTCCGTGTTACGACGCGCGGTCCCGAGTTGAGCAGCTCTGAGAAAGAGCGCGCGGAGGAGCTAGCAAGCTTCACAATGGCGGCGGCACGCACGAGTAGTCTTCGAACTTTCTGACCTGGTGCTGCTTGCTGCTGCTGTTACTGCTGCTTTCAGCGGCTCTTACAACATGGCGGCGGTGGCCGGGATGGGGTGGTCACTGGCGAAACGGGGTCAAGACGCTCCTTTCATGAGCGGCCTCCTTGATTGCAAAGTCGCGGGGAGGGGGATGCATTGCAGGGTGGGCGGAGGTCGCAGGTTAGCAAGCGACGACGCCACAACAGCAGGATGAGCAGCAGCAGCAGCAGCAGAATAGCACGCGGCAGCTCCCATCCTCAGGCTTAGCGGGCGAAGGGTCGTGGAACGCGTGTCCCGTAATGGTCGCCTTTGTTGTCCGGATTTGAATGGTCCACTCGTTAGGGACGGCGGCGGGGCGCGCCAAGGTCCGCGCGTCCGTTGGGGTCGTGACGGGGAGCCATTGAAGGGGCTAAATGGTGGCACCGGGGCACCCGGCTTCGTTGTCGGCACGTTACGAAGCATGCATCTCGGTCGCCGTGGCAGGTGTGAAAGGAACACCGCGGTTCCACAGAGTCCAGCTGGACACTCGGGCATCTGGGTGTATGGCCTGTGATAAGTAGATCGTACTTCGCTGCAGCCGCCTCTGTGGGCTTATTTCGCCAGTTTGGCACCAGGGGTACTTCAATGGCTTGAAACGAACTTGGGGCAGAGGTCATCGCGAACTAAACGGCAGTCTTGGAGCAACGTGATGCTCGGATAACTTCAAGTGTCTCTCTCGAGCTGTTGGTGATGCGTTCGTTCGTTCGTACAGTGAAAAAAGGGGTCCGCGAAAAAAAAAAACAGTTACGATTTCTCAGCAGGGGGTAAGGGAGGCGAAAGATTGCAGCAAGCGAATGTGGACTTTCGTTATCGAGGTCAACCTGGTGATCCTGTGCACTACCTCGTAAGCATCGAAGTTCGGCGCCATAAGCCGCGCCAGACACCCATACGAGTGAAACAGGCAACACGAGCGCTGACTTAAGCAACCTAATCAAGGTTTCGTCATTCTTGATCTAGCCTAACGAAACCTAATTAACTGCTCTTTGTCGGTGATAGGGTGTGGCAGTTCACTTTTGCACACACAAGTCTACTGCGCGACGCAAACAAGTGGAAACAAATGTGTTTCAATGATAAGCAGCGTCGTACGAAATCTGCTGCCACAGTGTAAGATGAGGTCACTTGTTAATGTCAGGTACTTTGACGTGCCTATAAGCTTTGCATGAAAGAGCGGACGCAGAAATGAACGCAAAAAGAAAGGTCAAAGAAGGAAGGTCGCGGTATGTAGGGTGCCATCTTGTCTACTTGCTATCGACTTTATTTTTTTGTAGAATAGGCCAGCAGGACGGTTTACAAGGAAACACGCTGAACGCAACAGCATACAGGACCATCTCTTGCGTTATGTAAGGGTCGGCCAACGGGGGCGCCGTTATCACCGCTTGGCTGGCATAAGAAACCTTCTGGGCTCTGCGTGCCATCCATTGCTCGAGGCAATATCGATGTCAGCACATCGTGGCTTGCCGACCTTTCCTCGTATGTACAGACTCCATCGCTGTAAAAAATGAATAGCCCGCCAAATTCGTTGTTCCTGGAAACGTAATACGAGCACAATAAAAAAAAAAAATATCGCTACGAGGTGTAATGCGGGAAAGGTAAACGCAGCACAGCAGTGATGCACCCCACAACGTTTAGGTGGTGAAACATACCAATATGCAAGCAAGATGGCGCCTACAACTGACTTGTGCTTTTGCACGTCGTCTTCTAAAGGAAAGCTTGAGATAAATCTGGTATTGCACTGGTTCAGTTACTATGGCAACGAATGGTAGCAAATTGATTTGGCTAAGCTTAGTGGTTTTGGCTTGAGAGGTTCTTGTGGCGTTATGTCTTACGCTTTAGCTCGGTTCTCAACTTCCAAATGACGATAGCTTTCTAAACACGTCAAGGCAATAAATGTCTGAGCACATGCGTAAACACTTGATATTTTTGCATTTTAACGCAATATATTGTTAAAAATAATCACTTTGAAAAGTTACAAATTTATTTGACATCACAAGCACTCGGTATGGGAACTATCATTGCCAAGATGGTTGAACCACTATGCTTGCAAGGTACGCAGACACCAGTAAAGTGAAACAGTTACCTCTAGTACTAGTGGAAACTCTCGTGCCATAGTGTCTACATGATGTTTTGGCGGAAGCTGTGTATAAAAAATAACTTGACAGCTGTGAGAAGCCCAACCCATACAGTTATGCTTCTGAAAGGAAAGTAGCACCACATGAGGTTGGCTGTGGAGCACACTGTGCTTTCTAATTTCCATCAGTTTCTTTGAAGTACTTCTGTTTGCTATGGAAAAGAAAAGACAAAGAAATTAGGAGAACGTTTCAAAGATAGCACATCTGTCGTTATTTTATTTCTTCGTGCGATACAAATAACCTTGAGTGGATTTATTTTAGGAACGCCCACACAAAGGCACCCAATATAACAAATAAAGCTTCCACATCACATTCAAGTGCGACGTCGCGCTTAATGCTTTCTCGAAACTCGCACGCCCGTGGCGAATTCGCAGGCAGCTGCTTCGAGACGATACGCGGTATCTCCACGCACGCGGACGTCGCATGCCCACGCGTTGTTGGCGATTTATAGAAAGCTTCTGCCTGATTCGGTATTTTAGTTTGGGCCGTAACGTCGCAGTGGCTCCTAATCCCAACACTGGCTCGATAGCGTCCCGCATCTCGAGCGTGGCACGTGACATACACACTGTCCGGATAATACGTTCCGCTTCGGACGTTCGAGTCGGAGCCTGCGTTTCCTGATGCCGCCGCATTGACCATCGTCATCGAGTCGAGCTGATTCCTTTTGAAGTTGCAGCTCTTTTTCCTTTTCATTTCTGCAGGGAAGCGAATGAAAATTTCCAGAGATGCCAACAGTTTCCTGTTAGTGGTCACACGGAACGTGTTCTTGCGGAAACAGAAAAAAAACGAGATACGGAGAAGAGGAAGTGAGTTTCGAAAAAAGACGAATAGAAATTAGATCCCGAGGAAGCGCGCACGAGCGCCCTTCTTCGACGCGCGTGAGGCCACAGACAATCGCATCGAGCACAACAGTGGAAAAAGAAGTAAACTATGGTCCCGGTTTTGCATTGGAAAGTGGCGCACTTATCTGATCGTGCCAGAGAAGAGAGGCGGAGCTTTCCTTATTGAGTTATCCTTGGAAGGGAAACGTGCCGACTTCCTAGTTTTTCTCAACTGAAGTAAGCCTTCTGAAAGAAAAATGAGAGGCGTCTGTAGAGTTAAACGCTTCGAGTCAAGCGATTGTAGTTAAAGCAGCCACGGCCTATGTGACTCGGTGAAATAAAACAAACAATACAAAGTGTGATCGAGGCGACGGCTTTGATGTTCTGCGTTTACTGGGGGCGCGCGGGAAGATAAAGTTGAATGCTCAGTGCAAAAGATCACGGAAGTCTCTTGACTGAACCTTTAAACGGTCAATGAATCTTTTCCTCTTCGATCTATATTATTCGTAAGAGCGGTATTCATTTCACACGCCTGTAATTACGTAAAATATAATGAGAGGACAAAGCATAACGCAGGCACATTTACCTTTTGTGTTGATTTATTTGTTGGTCAAGAAAATGACACGAAGTAAAACATACAACACAAAGGAGGAGGAGAAATAGACAGAAATACAGGGAGGTTAGCCAGTTCTCAGGCTGGCTGGCTACCCTGTCCTCAACACAGTAGGCTTTGAAAGCGTTGTTGTGCTTCTTGCGGAGAACTGGTCTTAGAGACTGAGTTTAAGCAGTGCCATACACAACACAAAGTAACCGCCAAGGAGATATTCGTGAACAAATGTGGATGTAAGTAGTTATTGGTTGCACAGATATTTTGAAAACACTAGGTTTAATTGACAGCGCTTCATGAAATTGCTAGCCAGATAGTACTTCACTGCGGTCAGACACGAGATTGATAGAATAAGTGATTCGGTATTTGACCGATTAATGGAGCTGAGCTTCCCAAAGTAAAACATGCGCTAACAAAGACGTTGTTGTGGAAGGTACTGCAATAATGCTTGACCTTTTCGGGTAAAAAATTGTTCAACTAACATTCTAACCTGCAGGACTAAAGAAAGTAGAACAGGATACGAGAGTGTCAAGTAGCAACCTAAGGTGTATTGCGTTGAAATGCGAAATGCAATGTTTACCATAGGTTCTCTGGCATGGAAGCAAGGCTAGGTAGTCGCTGTGGTTGCTGTGGACAGCAATACGTTCGCTGAGACAGGCAACCGAATTTGTGACCTTGTACTCGCCAGCATTACGCCATAAGAACTGAGGCCCCATTACGGGTGTCATAAAAGTTCGCCAGCGAAAAAACCGTGAATGTATTATGGTAGTTTCCTAAGCGATTATCTTTAATTAGGGGTTGCAACCACGTAGAGGCCATCGAGGCAGAGCTCCTGCTTTGGAACCAGAGTGATTGGATTCGGTGCTCCATCAAAGCTTCACCTGATAATCTACTTCGCGGTCACTTCTCGCCCGCGAACTAGATTAGCCACTTATTGGAGAGCTCTGCCGCGCATTCTAATCGCCCTCTCCCTCCCACACACACGCATACACGCACAACGCGCACATTATACCAAACCCGTGATCAAACGCCCAACGAGACCAACATAGCACCGGCCCCTGCTTAGCCTTCGCTGAGAATGCATCGGCAATAGGCCAGCGGTTGAGACCAAGCGCATAATTATCCCCCTTCAGAAAGAGCTCATGCTCGAGGCATTAGCTCTAGGGCAAAGTTTTTTAAGGTGCGTACCGACAGAGGCTGTACGCGCATATATACCTAAGTCTTGGGTATAGTAAACCACAAGATTCCGGGTACATCGAGCGCTCGGTGAACCGTATGTCTAATTAATTGCGTCGCCCAGATGCCAGAGCACATGCAGACTACAGATATGCCGAGAAGGGCGCTCGGTTGGCATCGCGGATGTCAGGTGCGGGCTCGTTGCCGAATAAGTGCACAACGCGCGCTCCCGCGGGACCGCACGCGGTCAGTCGGGCCCGACCATTGTGCCTGCCATCGCGGTCAGCGACCCAAATGGGGACGGACGCAATTCGGGCCAGCAGCCCATTTTGAGCGGCAACAATGAGTCGCGGGCGACGATCAACTGCCGAGAGGAAAGAGATGGCTTGTGTGCGTGCGCGTGCGGCAATTTTCAAGGGCACCCATACTACACACAAATTGCCTGCTCCTCGTGAAAATGGGATCTGACAATCTTCAAGCTATATACCTACGCCCAGTGTGATGAATGGGGTCCACAGCGAGGGAGACGCTGCGGAGCAGGCATACAATTTGGAAGAGCAGGACAGATGAGCATCCTGCTTTGGCTAATGCCGTTGTCGATCCAAGTGTTCTCTCGACGAGCCGTTTTTTTTGTTGTGGTTTTTGTCATAGCGTGACGATTTCTCGGCACACATTGTAACTGTGGTCGTTCTTAAGAATTTCTTTTTTTTTCTGGACATGGTGATCTTCGATAACTGCTGACTCTTCCGATGCGGACCGAATATGTAACATAAGGAGCATTCGGAGCCTCTAGTCAGATGACATAAACAGCTTGATTTGGTCGTGTTGCTGCATAATATTGTGAGGTCTTGCACGTGGACTCTGCACGTCATGTTCACGGCTCATATAAAATTCATTCATACACATGGTACGCAAAGTCGGTAGTTAGCGCATTTGATGTTGTCATTGAAGTTACTTTCGTATCTTGTATGTTTCATCCCAAGAGGTCACTTTGATTTGACCTATGAAAGCTTCCATTCGCGGTGACATTGGCATTAGCTTACCTCTACACGATCAAAATGAGAGAGAGAGAAAGCCACACACAGTTATATAAAAGACGTTGACTGGTGAGTGGACAGTTATTAGATGACCAACGTTTATGTTTATTTAAAAAAAACTTTCACAGAAATTTTTTTAACAAGATTGGCTTTTCTAAGATCGGCTTTTTCGACATTGTGAAGCCTTCTAATCGCACAGATATATCGTATTTCTTTCTTCAAAGAGGCTCAGTGAGGACAGCTGATACAATCACACTTGCATTGGTCAATTTCACAAGGTCCCATAGTGTTTCGATTTGTAGCTTATCTAGATGCTTCTGCGCCATCGTACTTTTATGAATGTAAGTAGCACAATCACACTCGCGGCCGTGGAGGGCTAAAAAAAGAGTCATAGTATTCTTACCGACATTGTAGTTGCGATCTCTTAATTTAAAACTGACACATTTGCCAGACTTCCCGACTAAAGTCTTTCCACCGGACAGTGACAGCGTTTATACATCGAGTTCCCGCAATTTCACGAGCAGGTTCTGGGGTCTGAATTTCCCCCGAGCTTCTCTGTTGTGGTCAGCTACAAGCCCGTTGTCATTGCATAGTTTTTTTAGTGTGTCTTCACAATATACGCACGCCGATCGGGGTTAAAACTACCTTAGCTTTAATCAGCCTGGAAGCAGTCATGTTGAAGTGCAAAAGCTTTATTCATTATTGTCCACATGTCAAGTTGTCCCATCAGACCTACACAGCTGCACTGGCGACGAGAAAAAAACAGTATTAGTCTCTCTCTCTTTCGATATATATATATATATATATATATATATATATATATATATATATATATATATATATATATATATATATATATATATGTATAGCAATAAGCGGCATCCAAAGCGTGGGAAAGGCCGCTGATATGGTGTCGTTCTCCGGATCGGCCGCTTGTGAGCCGGCAGCCGAGCTAATTAAGTTTCCTCACTCCGTTGGCGTTCCTGGCCGCACAAGTCGCAATATCCAAATACTGTGTGCATGAAATAGAATTAAAAAAAAACAGGCAGTATAGTTTGACAAGCTCTGCGCATTGCATCCGACGTATGGGGTTCATTAGCTTTCCCACGACCCGCGAGTCCTATCGCATTGCCTCGATTTTAGCCATCCACTTTCTGCACCCGTCTCGATAAAAGGAGGAACAGCAGGTAAGCATGCGCGGACCTCACGTTTCTTACAATTTTCTTTTCGGAAATTGTGGTCGGAGAGGTCGGGATGTCTGTTAGACTTGAGTGAACGTGGTTGTGAAGTTTTCGTTTGGAAAGTTTGGAATTTGGTAAGAACCTTCGTGTGCCGGAGACGGGGGTCACGTCTTGGTTTGGCGACCGCGGGAGCCTTATTGTGATAAGGTTTAATTGCGAAAAGCGTCGTTGGCTAAATTTTATGCGCACATCAGACAGTGCTTACAGGGAAACCTATCTGTAGGCTTCACGGGACATTCCTCGTGGTGCCGTTGTTTTCTGTCTAACGTTAAAAATCAGTCAATGAACTAATCACCTAATCAATCACTTCTGAACCAGTAACTGGGAACTTGTTCTCTGTCCTATTCCGATGCCTAGATTTAAGGTAAGCCGCATCATGGTTCATCGCAGATACACCTCGCATTTGAAGCTGACATTCGTGCCGATACGGGGATCGAACTCGCATACGACCACACTATCAGAACAATCCCTCAACCGCGGTTCAACGTTTATTCCACATTCCTGTTTAGAACGGCACGCCTTTCTCGTTCGTTCATCCTGCAGAAGATTTAACCTTGTAAGGTAACGGGTAACGTTCGGCGCTCGGCGCCGTGTGGCCGTGATTGCAACCGAGAAAACGCGGTACGTAACTTTGCGATTCCCCGCGCGTGCCCACAATCGCTTCAAACGCGGGGTTACAAATTGCTCGCACTTAATCGGGCTACACCAACGCGCGCTTTGACAAATAAGGATATCGCGTGTGTATGTTGGCCGGTGCCTCCTTTAAGCGCTCGAACTCGCCCACTCCCGTTCCGTCCTGGAGATAAGGCCCCCGGCAGGGGGTGGGGGGGGAGGGGCGATTAGAGGCCACCTATGCTGCTGCTTCTCACGGACACGGTCCGGCACAATGTCGCCCGATGCTCGCGACCTTAATTCACCGTTCATGCGGCGGCGGCCCCTTAGAAGAGGAAATGAACCATTCATCATTCGTGGCTAATTGAAGATAGCGAGAGCGGGCCTCGTGGCGGCGCGTTCACGAAGACCATCGCTCGAGGCGCCAGTGAAACGAGCTCCTCTTCCTGAACAACCTTTGCGCGGGTTACTTTGCCGGGTGGTTTATTTCATCCGGCAGAGGGTGAATGAGAAGGCGGTTCAAGACGATTCAAAGGAAAGCATCGACTGCCACTCAAACCAGCGACAGCTGGCACGCCGGCAATAACGCTGGACACCATCAAAAGCTGCACGACGACGAAGGTTGCGACTGGATAACGCCCGCAATGAAGACGGTACGACAAGGAGGACAGTGCCGCTACATTGTACACGTTCGAAAAGCCGACGTTCTATTTCGCCTCACGCGATTGGACTATAGATTGGCCTAGGCCACGATATCGGCGCAGCTATGCCGCGACTGAAGAATCGTGATAGCGGCCCGACGATATCGAGGCAACGATGATAACAGCGTCATCGAGAACGATTACGGCACGACGTCGACGTTCCGGAGACAAGAATGACGAGAAGGCTGCGAAAAGGACGACGATTGGCCCAACGTTAAGAGTTTGACAACGATAACCACGATAAAGCTGAAGGGCGAGAATGAACACGCCGGACAACCGCCACCAAATGCCGTGCGGGTTGGAACAGCAGTTTCCTCAGGACTGCTTCCTCTGCCAAGGAAAGTCGACAGCAAATACCGCTGTGACAACCATGGATGCAGCAAAACTGCCGTAACACCGTGGGGGATTCAAAAACGGCGTCCCTTAGCTTGGCCTTGCCGTGTTTGACGCGGCGTCAGCTCGAACCGCTTGCTCATAAAACGGCTGACCTGTTTTGGGTTCGTTTCGGTTTTAGGCCGACGACGACGACACTCGGGCCGGATTCTTCTGGGCCTGCGCTCTGGCTCAAACGGTTTGGGTGCGCTGTTACCCGTCCACGCAGTTTCCCACGTTCCACAAAGGCCAGTAATGCCGAGTCGGCGGCGCTCTTGGGGTGAGAGGTGAATCAAGGGCAGCGGCGTAGGTAGGGCGAGTCCTAGAACCGGGAGGGCGCTTACTGCAATGTAAGGACTATAACCGCGTGGGCGCTTGAGTGTGCGCGGACGCTTGCCGGACGCGTGTATGACGAGACTTTTTAGAACCTCGAGCATTTGACGTGAGCCACTCGAGTACGATCATCTCGCGGCACATTGAGTATAGTCGAGGCGCGTGTACCGCTTATTAGTGTGAGTAGCACTTGGCGTTCTTTTTTTCTTTCTCTGAAGGAAACTTCCCGGTAATTTCTTTACCTTTCCGCAAGATAACGGTTGCCGTTGAAGGCGCCAGAACCGGATATGTTTGGACGGTGTGGCAAATGTATTGTGGTATATCTCGAATTACTTTTAGAGGAAAATAGTGTCCTGCCCCGAGGAATACACGTGGGAATAATAATTCAGGTTGCCTTCGATTATCATAACACTACCGGTGCCAGGGATGAGCATTTTCCGTGGTGAGAAAAAAAAAAAGAGGCTACTCTCAGTCAAGGCACGTACAAGCCTCTGAAGCATTTCGAATGAATCAGTGTTCCTTCTGCGCAACTCTTTGCGCAATTATCCTTTCGCCAGAAGCACAAGAAACACTCGGTAAACGCAACCCAAGTCCGGAGCTAGTTCGTGCGGCGTTTTTGGTTGTGCGCACGTACTCAAAGGGCGAATTTTGCACGATTGATTCACTGTGCGAACAATGGTGAAGCTCTTACGGTCATTTCTCACTTGCCTCTACTCTAGCCAACAAGCACATATAACAAAGTAACGAAACCCTTCCATTCGTTTATAGCGTTGCTTAACTGTGCAGTTCACTGCCTTGAAACATAACCAGCAAGCTTATGAATCATTCATTCGTGTAGAGCCGAATTAGAACATCAACTTTCCTTCTCGTGGAATACACTAAAAGCTACGTTATTGTCCCTTAATTTCATATTCCTCGAAGTCTCACATCCAAGTTGAAATAATGACGCTCTCGCGTAACTTTTATAGTGATAATAACGATCCTCAACTTATTTCTTCGGTTTTTATTGTTATTTATAAAAAAAACATATACAGACTTGAGAAATCATTAACTATCGCGAAAGAGACAACGAAGGAAAGCAGGAAGCACACACAACAGAGCGCAGGTGTTGAGAATTGCTAGCGACCGTCGCACGTTTCTTGCAACCGTTGTTGGGGGCCCGGCGACGCACCAAGAGGAGGGAGCCGGCGAACGGACGAGGGGGCGTCCCGCTGGGCTGGTGTCCCGACCGGCGCCTCGACCGGCAACCCGATCCGTGCCCCGCGTTTTCGGCGGACCGCCTGCTGGGCGCGAATGGCCGGCGCTTCCGAGAAGGACGAAGGCGTCGGTGCGGCCAACGGACATTTCGTATTTTGTATTTCCTTTTCTCTTCTTTTTCTAGTCACTGCGATGTCTTTTGTAAAATAAACGTTCAGTCTTGAAGCGAACCCCGACGAGTGAGAATCGTTCCTTCGAGGCTCCTGCGTGCGCGGCCGCTGTATACGCCGCCGCCCGGAAACAGTCTCACGCAGACAGCAGTTTTTGTAGTCGCACTCGCGAAGTGACCTCCACAGAGCGTTGGTCGTAGCCCCTTTAATTATTCTACAGCAGGCGTTCTGCCTTGTGTTCTTCCGGCTGTCGTCACTTGTCCTTTTCGCGCTAGTTACTAATGTCCGAAGTCTGAAATAAGCCCCAACAAACCCAGATGTATTTTCTAAAGATAAGAAGCACCTTCCAAATTCCTTTAATTAGTTCTGCGGCTCATCCAAGTAAAACATCTTGGCTTTGTGAAAATGAATTGATCGGTGATAATCGGTGAGATAATAATGATAATCGGTGAGATAAATGATAATCGGTGAGAACCGATTAGTTTAAACGAGAGTCCCAGTTTAAGGAAAAATTGTTAGAGTTTAAAAAGCGCGCGGAACCACGCGAACCCGTATCCTGCACAATGTGCCAAGAGGAGAGGAATATACATATAGCGCCTTTGCCACACGTTAGGCCAAACGACGCATGTCTCGGTCACATGTTTCGACAGCAAGGTACAGAATGCCCCGTACTACATATCGTATAGGGGCGAAGACACTGAAGGATCTTACGTGATGAGCTTTCTCGTTTTCTCCAAAAGAGTGCGCACCACACCGCCGATGTAACTCGTGGAAAGACTCAGCGGGCGATAGTAACGAGCAGCGGAAAACGAAACGGTGAGCCATTGCCAAGCGGGCACGTCTCGGCCAAGAGATAAGCCAAATGGGCTGTGTGTCAACAGCGACTCGCCAATGGGGAGTCATAGACTATACAAAGACCCATAAGGTACGTTTTAAAGGCAGGCTCGGAGGGGTTGGCGCCAACGATATTCAGGCAATCGCGGAGCGCGGGAAAGTTGTGTCCGCGCAAGGCCCGAACCTTTATGCAGTTTGCTTTGGCAAGAAACCCAGTTGTGCGAAACGTGACCCGAATAAACGGTTCGTCTCGCGACTTGCTTGGTTCTCGCTCGTCTTCCGGGACTGCGAGGCAACGTAACGTCGCCCGCAGCGCCTCCCGGCTGCCACGCTGGGAATAACGTTCCCAGTACACGCGCCGCCTGCACGTGATATAGAGCTTCAGTCTGCAAGTACACGTGTTGCCATTAGTGTTAGGAAGACTAGAGGTGGCGCCATTTTGAGCTGTGGAGTTCAGCCAGAGTGCGCACGAGTATTACTGCAAAGCGACCCTTCTGCTACGCAGGTTTGGGCGTAGGGGCGTAGGCTGCGCTGATGATTACGGTATAGTAGCTAGTTCTTTAGTGTAACACGGCGAGAACTTTCGTGCAGCGTAAGAAGTTTCCTAACGCGTTGCAGTTGCACAAAACACCACAAGATGTCCATACCTCTTGTTCTGTCACCCTCTACGTCTTCGAGTTCCTCTAGGAGCAGCAGTAGCTTGTATAAGGATTGCCTAGATATGACGCAGTAAGCGACCAGGTTTTAATATCATACGCTTATCCAGTCACTCGGCTGAATAGATCGTATCGAATGTTAAGTACGCTACCCAACGCAAGTGGTAGTTCTCCGGTAAAAAACACCGATGTACAGAATCGCTCACTCCTTCTCTTCTCCGTCTACCGCTGCGTAGGATGGCTTCCGGTGGCTTAGCAAACCACTGCTTAGCAGACGACCCTGAAACGCTCCGTCGAATCGCTTCGCGGATGCATCGACACGCGTAGCAATGTGCGGGCTGTCGTGCGCGTACGAGTTTCGAAGTGAAAGAGGCGAGATCGAGAAAACGCGAGAATCCGCGAGGACGCGAGTGCACCTGTCGTCTGTCTGGCAGAAGGCGGGTCCGCAGACGACGGTGGCAAAGTGAACAGGAAAAGAACGGCAGCCACTGTTCGGCGCAAACGCGTTAGACACATGAGTATACTTCCGGTATACGGCCGAGCTTCCGGTCGCTTTTGTGGAAGAGGAGGGTAGAAGGTCATCGCTTGGCCGCATCGAACGCGGAAATGGGCGCTAACGGCCGTTCAGGTGCCGTAAAGACCTTACTAGCTCGTCTTCGACGATTTAGTTCGCTCCCCGGAGGTATAGGTTTCGCGTGGTTTTAGTAATGCTTTCTGGCTGTGCCTTTTTTTTTTCGTCCCGGTTATGGTTGCGTCAATGCGTGACCTGCATGACAATGCGGTGAATTTGAAAGTTAGAGACGGAGGAAGGGGGAAAGCGCTTGAATGTGATAGATACACTAATGGAGACTGAGGGCGTCAGCATTGCGCCTATCAGGGCCTGGTTTACTGGATGCTTTAACTGAAGTTAAAGGAAGAACGAAAAAAAAAAGGCAGGCGAGGAGAGAAATCTAGCACACATTGGCAAAACTCAAAGAGTGTGGACTAGCCCACACCCTCTGCGAAAGGAATAAAATATATATACTAAGAACAAAGGAAAGAAACAAAGAACAGTGCTTAGGCATTCCAAGCACATTCTTTTTTTTAGGGGAAGGAGCGTTGCCGCAAAGCCTAGTTGGAACGATTACTTTGACTAAATTGGTTTTAAATGAAGTATATCGAAATTACCTTGGTGAAGCTGCAGGACTAGTAATTGTCTCATTTCTTTACAAGCTGTATTTAAGAGCCTTTCGTGATGCATCGATCCAGTAGCATTTCGAACGTATAATTTTGCGCAGAGGCTTCTCTATATGTGCAGTCTCTAAAACTAGGCTTTTTACGCAGTCGAACATTTTGCTACGGTTAGAATTTAAGGCGTAGAAATGAATAAGAAAGCTGATGTACAATAAATGAAAATGCGCTTATGGTTCGAAGAACACTAAAGGTTTGTAGTGAGTGTCATCTTCAAATCCACGTACTGAATTCAGTGTGCATGTCACTGTGGAGGCCAGACCACCTGAGGAAGTTCTGTAAGATGTGTCGTGGGCCCGGGCGAGTCTAGAATTGATGATAGGAATAAGTATCTCATGCAAGGGTCGTATTCCTGTGGGCATGACGTTGGCTCAGGGCATGTTTCGCGTACTCTGGTAAGGTTTGCACTCAGAACGACATGGGGCAATCAGTTTCCATTTATTCCGAAGATAGCGACGGGTAGTTTTCGACCGGTATTTCAAAAACACGCATTCGGAATGTGCAATGAAATGCACTGTTGTTACAGTTAGTTTGCATTCGCACTGTGTAAAAAAATTAAGTCGGAAAGAACTATTCTTGAGTAACAATGAATTTCACGGTCATTTTGAGGCGGAATTTCTCAAAACTGGTGCCTTGGAAACTTCGCAGCAAGAAGTCCTGCTGTGAGTATCAACGGAATTCTGCAGTTATGCCATTGTCTTTTAAATCAGCTAAAAAAAAACAAACAGAACCACATTCTAACGTTTTCTTAATAAGTGCATTAGCGATTATCGCGCGAAGTGGTGTCCGCCACTCTAGTAAAGCTTAGCCGTCAAAAATCGGAACTTTTTCTCGAATGCTCTATTATCAATTACTCGAGTAAAACTACACTGCGTTTTAATAGATGCATGTTGCATTCGATCGCCAATTTCGTGCTCACTATCTCCGCAAATGTCGCGCACAGATACTAGGCACGTATTTCAAGGTCCCAGACGCTCACAGGAACGCGGCCGGATGATGTCCCGAGACAACACAACGCCAAGCGCCGAATGAACGGAACGTGCCCACCGAAATACCCACCCACAAAACGAATAAGAAGTGCTTGGCATTAAAAAAAAATTATCGGGTTTTACGTGCCAAAACGACTTTCTGATTATGAGGCACGCCGTAGTGGAGAACTCCGGAAATTTCGACCACCTGGGGTTCTTTAACGTGCACCTAAATCTAAGTACACGGGTGTTTTCGCATTTCGCCCCCATCGAAATGCGGCCGCCGTGGCCGGGAATCGATCCCGCGACCTTGTGCTCAGCAGCCTAACACCAAAGTGCTTTGCATTAGGAAAGCGCGGCGCTTATAAGAGCGCGAGGACAGCGCTCAATCTCCGGCCCGGGGTCAGCCGCTCAACGTTGGCCGCTCAAGACAGCGGGCACGCGCCAACAGTGAAGCCGCCACAGAGAGCGATGGCTTCCTTTCTTCCGAGTGCCAAATCGACTTGCTCGAATACGTTCGTGTCCATTGTCGACAGTGGCCTGAAAAAAAAAAGTGCCCGCCGCTTACGTTTCTCGTCTGCTTTGGCTCAAACGAAGGACGGTTGGCCTTGGAAGTGGCGGTTTCGCGCAGGTTTGTGGCCAACCTTGATCACCGACGTCTCGGACGTAAGCGCGAGTGGCGGCGACCACTTTCGTGGCGCTCATAACTCGAAGGCTGTGCGGCACGTTTCCACTTCCGGTGTATCGAAACACGCGTATGCGTGATGTACGGTTCAACGGCAGTGTTTGAGAAGGGGTCTGCCCCGGAGTTTATGTGTTGTCGTCGAATGGAGGTGCGTTTACCGTGGCACCGTGCCACGAGACTGAAGCCCACTTTACGTACACTTCCTGCTTGAGTTTGCCACATCGTAAACTGTTCAAGAGAGGAGATATATGCTAACGGAGTCACTATAGACAGCCGCATCAGATCAATACAGTTCTTACGGAGCGCGTCTGACAAACATTGGTGCATAAAGTAGGTCTGCAGGCATTCTAGTCATAACTCAACTATAATTGAAGGTACAGTTTACGCCAAGGTATGTCCTTGGAAATGGACCGTATTGTAAATTAGGCAAAAAAATGACATCCCCATCACTATATCGATATGATAACAAGGTAACCCATATCACTCACTGTCTTTGAAGAACAAACCTCATAACTGAATGCTGAACATTTGGTCCGGGTAGCTATAATGCGGTGGACAACAAGCAGCTGCCCTTCTCACGGCATAATTCCTGCACCGTGCAAACTTCCAGAAAATTTGCGCGAGAAATTGTATTCCCCGAAAATGTTCGACAGAAGTGCTCCAACCATCCGGCTAGTCGCCGTCAGTTGACATTTTTATATACATGAAAATGACGAAAAGAGAATGTTTGCGCTTATGTGCAGGGCAGGTCCATCCAATATGCTGGATTGGAGTATTATTATGGTGATGCGGCAGATTTCACTTCACCGTAATTATCTTTAGCGGTGTTTTCTTTTTCCTTCAGCACACGCACGTGCATGGCAGAAACTATAAAGCTACTTGTTGGGCAATACACTGCATAAAGGACCCAAAAGACATGTATACAGAAAACAAAACGCGAACAAGGCAACATAGTCGCTCCTATATCTGCAATGATCTCGTGCGCCCGTCCACAAGTTATGTTGCCAGGAGAGTTACATCTTTTCATCACGACTGCCAAAGATGGCTATCGCGTAGGACCCCTGAGATGAACAGTCTACCTCCGTCACGGACACCTTGAATGCGCATTTCTCCCATTATTATTCAGTCATGGCGGCGCTCACCCTATTGCTGCACATTTGTTGGCCAGCCATGGTCCACCGGTGCCACGCGAAGGTTGCATGAAACGACTCTGTGGCCATGCTACCATCGCCATGTTATTAATCGACCGCACGAGAACAGAGTTGGGAACCTTCCGGCCTGTGCCCGAACGGCCCCTATGGCCAAAAAATCTAACTGCTACAAAAGGGAGGCCCCTATTTCACCATCAAAGCCCGGGTAGTCATTTGAGCGGGCGATCAGTACAGGGTCAAACTGTGCACGACCTTTCGCGTGGGCGTTCGATGGGAACCCATCAGCCGAGGATGACTTCCCGGTTCGATAACACGTACTACGTACTCACACGAAATACGCAAGGCCAACGAGAGCACGATTCCTGCACGAGAAGAAAAATTATACGAACACACAAAAACGCAGAACCCAGCGCGAATAGGTCAAACGGGGGCTCTCACTTCCCCATCGCTGAGGTTGGACAAACGGAAGTCCGGACCCAGAGCTGGGCTTGAGGCTGAAGAGTAGCGAATCATTGTTGTTGTTGTTGAGGTCGGCGGTGCGTAGTTGATGGTTTCACCATTGCAATTAGTAACATTGGCCCCTTGACCTGACCGGCGAACAACGACGTGGCCTCGGCACTATACGTCCGGCCCCTGATAGGCGCACATGCACCAAAACTACAAAGAGCCCGCAGATGAACGTGTGCAGTGGTAGTCGCCATAGCCTCAAGAGGTTGCTCGGTAGGCGCCCAGGGCAGCGAGGGTATATCGTGATCTGACACGTCCGTGATTGGTCCATTGTTTCCACGCAAGGTCCGAAGGGCACACTTGCACGCTATACTTCGGAACCCGTGATCCATTCCTCCTCACCACCGAGTATTGTAAAGGATGGACGTACCCGCTTTGCAGACAACGGTGTCCACGAAGCGTGTGAACTTGACACGCTTTTCGTTTGTTGTTGTTTTGCGGGCGGCTCCGAATGTGCCCAAGGGCGAGAATTGTTGCCTTCGAACAATGCCGAGGACGACGCTCAGAGAAGGAAATCGCGGCGTAGGCGTTCGTTCGTACGTTTCTTTTTCATTGTCTTACACGCGGTATACCGGCATCGTGGTCGTTTGTTACAGCGCCGGAAAAAGAAGAAGGTCTTCCGCGGTGGAGACCTCGACGTGGCGGTCGTCGGTGTCATTGCCCCCGCCAAGTTAACGGCGAAGGATCTACGAGTGGAGCGTGATTTCACGTGTGTCGCGGTCGTTGTCGTGACGGGATGGGAGGTTCGTCTTCCGTGCGGGAGCAGGTTTAACAGGTGGGCGGCAATGACAGCTCGCGCGGCCCGTCTTGCAACGAAGGCGACGGCTCGCAGAAGGAAATACGACGGACGCGGCATCCGTCATCGCCGTGTGTGACTTGACTCGTGCAGAAGCAGTGGCCTTTTTACTGAACGAAGTTTCGGCGTCGTGCGGCGCCGGGAGCAGGAAGACGCGCTAATCTGGGATAAAGAAACGAAAGAAAAAAAATTAAACAGGCACTGCAAAAGTGACGGTCCGCGTGGTCTAGCAAAAAAAGGCAGAGAACTCCATAACTCGGTCGGGAAAGCATAGTGCGTAACTTTTGTTGTTTCATAACTGATCCAAGTTATGACGACGACGACGACGACGATGACAACAACAACAACAACAACAACAACAACAACAACAACAACAACAACAACAACAACAACAACAACAACAACAACAACAACAACAACAACAACAACAACAACAACAACAACAACAACAATGTATATTCTCTAACGGCTTGGCTGGGAATATGCACTGGCTGTGCTGTTTTCCTTAGAATGGGACTGGCTTGTCTCGAGAGCAGCGAAACGAGACGTTTGCGCATTGCTACTTTTACAGAGGTGGCAGAGATTCGAGGTCGCAACCTCAGCACGGGCACGCTCAGCTCGCTTCCCCGACTGCTCTCCATGTATATCTCTCCCTTAGCTTTCAGGAAACATTGACTACTTGCTTCAGTGTTTCGTTCAAACCGCTGACCGGCATATGTCCGGCCATACACAATTAACGCCAGCACGTATCCATTCGCACTGTCGTTCATCGTATAAGGGTGTACACCACCTACTCTTCAAAACGCACGAGCTCGCGGGAATGAATCCCGGCCGCGGCGGCCGCGTTTCGATGGGGGCGAAATGCGAAAACACCCGCGTACTTAGATTTAGGGGCACGTTCAAGAACCGCTGGTGGTCGAAATTTCCGGAGCCTCCCCCCCCCCCCCCCCTACGACGTGCCTCATAAGCAGAAAGTGGTTTTGGCACGTGAAACACCATAATTTGATTTCTACTCTTCAAAACGAAGACAGCGTATATGCGCGGGCCGCGCCAGCATTTCTCAGTGCTGCGCAACCTGAGAGCACCAGGTGTCAGCAAGGGATGCCTAAAGAAACGATATCAACCAACCTGGTAAGAAAACAGCGACGCGATGGCAACGAGCTGGCTTGTTTCCTAGGGGGCGTCTACAACCTGGAAACGCTTAGATACGACGGCGAACCTTGTGAGCCATTCAAGCGTGCATAACCATTTACGCTGACCATCTGCATTGGGTCAAAGGTCGGCACCTTCGCGTGGGCGGTCGGCCAAAGCCAAGCGTCGAGGATGACCTTCCCGTGCCGGTCATCCGAACGTGCGCGCAGGAAATGAGTGGCTGCCGACGCAGTGATTCCAAGGCGATGGGCTTCTATGCAGCGGCAGAATTGAAGTGTCCAGTAGGGTTGAAGTCTGGGCCAGTTGGTACATACACGAAGGAAAAAAAATAACAGTCAAAAAACACAAAGGACAAGAGGAGAGGTTCACACCACAACGACTGGACTATCTAGTCCAGTCGTTCTGTTGTGAACCTCTCCTCTTGTCCTTTGTGTTTTTTGACTGTTTTTGAGTGTCCGCCGTGAGCGAGACAGTTACGGTGCTCACGAAGACTATGCCACATCAAGCTCTCGATTAAATTGCTACGTGTAAATACCTCGGGCGTGAACCAGAAAAATAAAATACAATAACGATTTCCGAATGCTCTGTACGATTAGATGTTCGAGAATAAGCTGTCGAACGCCCGATTGCACAACGTATTGCCCTGCATCGGTATTTCTTTCCGATCGAGTGCTGAATTTTTGTCGGGAGGTTCTTGCGTCACGAAAGCCGCATTTTTGGCTCAGTGGCTGAGCGTGCGCATGCAAATGCGGGTCGGAGGACGAAAGTGTTCCCGTGATAAGATTTGTGTGTACGTTAGGCGTTGGAAAATAATATGAAGCTTGCGCCTTCAACGGCATTGCTATTGCTTTCGGACGTTAAACTCCACGAATACATCGATCCTGCAACAAGCTTGAATGTCTGCAATTGACCCAAATTGTCTTACGGTTGTGGAGGGACATTCGTAAACGTGGGGAACCAGGATTGAGGCTTTAATGCTGCTTTCTTAATGGTTAGGAAGATTGTGACTATTTGTGCCCCCATAGGGCATCACGGTGCTAAATTTTAGGGTGGACTTCTGTATTTCTCTTGGGACATTTCGTGCAGTGGTGGTATATTTTAATATCATGTTGTGATGCATCTCTGTTACCTGTGTGACGTATTGCCATATTTCACAACGTGAAAGTAGCCGGACAATCTTTTGGTGCCAACAACTCCTTATTTTTTTCATGTTAATAAAAAGTTCATGGATTAGAGAGGTATGCCGTTTTGTGCACATATAGCAGTGAAGAAAAAAATAAATATTGCAGATCGAAGAGCTATGCTGTAATCTATTTGACGATAATCTTAAGTAATAAGGTTAATTAAATGCGTTACGGCTAACGGCGATGCGTGCAATTTTGTTCACTTTCATCCTGCGCAACATGTACTCTCACATTTATCCCCCCCAAGGGTAACAAATACATTCTCGTGCGTCTTTTTTGTTTATGTTAGCAAACTCCAACTCAGGTGATTGCACAGTGGGAGACGTATAAGCAACAGTGTGAGAATAATGAAGGTGACGTACGGTGCTTGCAGACTGAAGAATATTGACAACGGGTGTATGCGAAGAAAAATACCGCACGTACCGAGCAACATTTAAGGTTTCCGTACCTCTTGTGTCCCACGGGGACGTACCCAACATGGAGGACTGGCGAGAAAGGGGCACCCATCCTGCAATACGTACTGGGTGGCTAAGTCAAAGGAAAACAAATCAAATCAACGAATCAGTTAAATGTAATCCACCTTTCCATTCGGAGATCGGCGTGCTTTAGACATTCCTGTGAGCCGACGTCGTATGTTCAAGGTGTTTAACAGGAACTTTATTTTCCCGTTAAGCAACCTTTCGATTATGTAGGCGCATTAACAACGGATACAAGCCAGTGGACCTACAGTATCATGGTGAATGCGCTTAAGCGACTTTAAATACGTCGTACCAACAAGGCTGCACGTCAGTGCTTGTCGATTTCATATAACCTTTGAATGTATATCCACTGAGATAGTGCCTGACCCAGCAGGCCGCCACGACAAAAACCGGGAAAGCGGGCAAAGAAAGCTCCGCTGTAAACCGACTGCCGCGTACGTATATGGTGGCAAACGCACGCAGCAAATACGTCCGTATTTGTGCGTTTTCTCCGCTCTGCGCTTTTCGTCGGCGGCAGCCGCCTCACAAAAACCGAGTTCGTACGCGGGGCCACCGTAATTGAAAGCCGCGTTGGACGAGGGCGGTCCCTGCGGAGTGGCACCCTTCACGCTCGGCTACCTATCGAGGCGCGGTCCTGGGCCCGAGTCAAATTTTGCACCCCCCGGACTCTCGGAGTGCGCCGTTGCCTCGTTACGCAGGCCTTTGTGTACGTACCCTTGTGTACGTACATTTGTGTCGAGTGTGCCCCTTCTGCAGAGTCGTAAATAGAATCGAGAGTTTTAAGCTCGCCTTAGCCCCCTTTTTGACGTCTCTCTTTTCCAGCAGTTTTAAGAGGAAGGCGCTACGAGGGCCCACAATCAACCGTCGAAGTAGACTCGCTTGGATCCCATTTGGCGCGTGACGTCGTGTTTGCCGAGGAGGGGTCCCTGCTGTGAAATATGTGCCGACCGCGTGCATTTTGTTCGAGATGCGGCACCGTCGTCAGCGTTCAGCGTTTCGTACTCCGAAGAGAACGCGGCGCGAAAGTGTCTTCGGTTTGCACGCATGGAAGACGCCAAATGGGAGACGAAGTTGATGCCTACGCGAGTCTTTGCGCGTATTTCGGGTCGCTCCCACGCGGTCTGGGGTCTAAAAGCAAAGTTTTTGCTGGCACAACTGCTACGAACAAAAAAGAAAAAAATGAAATGAAAAAGACAAGCGCTGAAGACACACGTAAACGTTCCTGCATTTGCCTGAATCACCCTTTATGGAAACATTTCTTTGTCTGTGTCCGCGTGTGTACGTTAGAAAACGCTACTGGAGATGCCCTTTCTGCCATCCACGTGCAGCAATATTTTTAGTTTTGCGTGGTGCACAGTTTGTGCGATAAATTATGCGCCTTGTTCGGCCCTGTCTAAGGTGGGCAATTCGGCTCCTCCCGATGCATCCTTGCGATGACTGTTTCCTTACGCAGTATATAGAGTGTAGCTTCGGTAAGCTTACTTACAGCAGCTATTTGGTACTGATGCTCTTGATCAGTTGTTCTGTTTTTTTTTAAGTGTCAGTTTCATTTACTGGTTTCCTTCTTTTCGTTATGTTTGCAGTGCTAGCCCAATAGTGATCCGCCTAAAGAGTAGCGAGCTGTAAGCTTGCTTACGTTGTCGGGTTGTTATAACTTAATAAACAGCATCAGATAATGTGTTTTGGTGCGAAATTGTGTAAGATGATGCTTATTAAACCAAGAGAGCTCCTACGCTGATCGGTGACTATCTGTCAATCTTAATTTTCGGTTTATTTAGCGACACCGGTGTCTCTACAGCACATTTGCTGTACTCTATGTGAGACTAGGAGGCGGTGGTGTAACTGTCTATTAACCGCGACAGTATAGAAAGTTTGAATACTTAGGAGGCCGTTATACCAGAACATTAGGCATCAAGAAGTGCACTCTACGAGATACGAACTTAAATATTATAAAAATAAAAATATTCAAGCACTTTGAAAATTGGTTGGAGTGAAATAAACATTCGGAGATCTTCACATCAATATTCAAGTATGTACAAATCACACGCAATGAAGAGTTGATCCATGACTTGCGAAAGGCCTCTCATGCGGTAGTCTTGATCCACCTGCGCTGTTAAATGAATTGTGCTGCAACGAAAGACTACTGAAAAGTGTTTTTGGTGCGGATCTACAATCTTCTTAATAACTCTGTCTCACAGAGGCGTTTTTATCAGCAAGGAATATCGACCGGCTCAAGAATGAGAGGACAGACGCTAGTGTTCGTATGGAACAAAAAAAAAGAACAAGGAAAAAGACAAATACCTACACACACACAAGAACCCTCCTTTTCTGCAGACCCCTCATGTCGCAGATAGCGAGACGCTATAATTACGAAGAGCAGGGGAAGAAACGAAAACTGGCGTATCGCGGTTCCAAACATAGACGAACGGTTATTGCGGAAGCCTTCTCAAGCACATCGCTTTCGTCGAACACCCTGTACGCGGTCGGGGTGTTCGCCTCTCTAAATTTACTTAACGGGCCGTCCTACCACCCGACATGCTTTCATACACAAGCTGCGGGTGCTCCAATGGTGCCATTCGTTGCCGCTCAAAAAGTACACGACGAATAATTGCTTTTTTTCCAACCCTCAAGGAAAGTGCTTTAATTTTTTTTCTTTAAAAGCGTTTGGGTCCTTCGGCAAGGGTTGCCTGAAGCGAGGAAGACAGGAAAAATTACACCAGTTCGTCGACAAGGTGTAGCATAGCCCTTGGCCAAAACTACCACGATGGTAACTTCGAAGAGAAATCACTTACTGTGTACGTTGCCGTGTCTTGACAACTCTTGCCACCAAAGCAGACGACAAATTAGTCGTATTCGCGAAAGCAGGTTTGACTCGCTTCCCCGAAAAATAAGCTCCCCCGACCGCACTCAAGATAAGCGCAAGAAGCAGGATGACCCTTATTCGCTTTCTTCGTTTCACAATGAAATTATCGGAGAAAATAAGTAAACAGAAATAAAAAGAAGCGCTTGGAGTTGCCTCAGGATAGCTGCCGTTTGGCGTCTGCTTCTTTCGCCTGCTGTTCCGCGCCGTCTGTTTCTCCGCCGTCTTTTCCCGTCGTCTGCGACTCGATCGCGGAATGCGGTAGAAACTCAATTTGGGTCCCTTCCCCCAGTTTTGGCGTCTACATTTATTTTTCGGCCTCCTTCAGGCGAGGGTGCCAGGGGCACTCGAATACGAATATCCCGTGACGTGATAGAGGAAGTGTGGAAGAGATCTACTTGGCAGACGAAGTGTAGCAGACGAAGTATGACAGACAAACCACATCGTCTGCTCTTTGCGCGTGCTCGAAGTGCGAACCTTCACAGTAAGCACAACGATGTGTGTAAGATGGACCGAATAGAAGGATGCGTGGTGTCTCGCTCGAGGCCTAAGTATAGGCTGCATTCGCTTAGAAGCATGTCAGCAAAGGGCAGTGCAACAAAAATGCACCAACTTAGGGATGAATATTGGTGCTGTTACATTTATGCTAAGATGAGGAGTCACAGGTACGAACCGTAGACACGACTGACGAGTTTGAAGAGCCTGACGGAACCTTAACTTTCGCGCGTGTGTAGCTTTTTTTTTCACTACGCGAACCTTCTCAATTTTTGTTTCACACTTCGTCCCAATATATACTAACCTCTAGAGGTGTGAACGGGACAGCTGAAGCTTGCTCCAAAAGCTTTGACATGCGAATTGAAATGGGAAGATTATGTGAGGTGATTTATATCAACATCCGCTACCTTGACGATTTCGTGCGCGAAACCAAAGCTCTCAAAGCTCGTGAAACCGGACTCCATCGCACGCTATTATAGGAAGCCTAGCAACGCCTCAAAGGGAGAGAAAATAAGCGGAAACGGGAGCTTTCGCTGTTCGAGGGCAGAAACCTACATTGCCTGATACGATAACGCTCGCCTGGGCGATAAGATACTTCGCCTACAGGTTTGAACTGACGAAAGAACGAACAAGCCGACAGAAAGACAAAGGAACATACAAAGAAATACGCAAAAAATAGTCACAAAAATCAATTATCGCGCAATATTTATGAAGGAAAGCATTAATACCAAAGCATGATTTCACTAGGTAACGTTCACTATCGTCTGCGCCGCTGGCTGTATTAATGATCAACTCCCAAAGGTTCATCGAGGCTATTTATATCGCTCGCCATCATAAACTATAACGTCGTCTGAGTCCGTAGTGAAAAGAACTCACTGTAACAGACATTTGTGTACGCTTTCGAAATAACACCGAATTCTCTATTATCAAGAATTTTTGCTCTACAGCACCATGTGAGAAGAAGCCAAAAACAGATAAAAAAGAACAGGTTGATCAAGGCTCGGAAAGCGGAGAAAAAAAGAAAGGGAGTCTCAAACGCCACGCCTGCGGAGCCGCAGTTTCGGAAGAGGGCGGGATGCGTGTCGTGTTGGATAATTGCGGACCAGTTGTACGACTTGATGAACACCGAAATTAATTGCGCCCACATGCTTCCGCCCTGACCTCTATCGCGTGTCTCAGAAACACGCGTAATGGGTTGCGTTCCGAGCCGCTTCACATTGCTCCCTTTTCTCGGATTGCATAAATTATTTGTAAGTGCACCTGCTTTGTGCGTGTGTGTGTGTGCGTGCGTGTGTGCGTGTGTGTGTGCGTGTGAACACCGAGTCTCGCAAATAGGCGGGAAAATGTTCAACGGCTGGACGACTTTAGCTTTCGCAACCAGAGCCAAGCATTTGCAACCAAAGCCAGCTTAGCTGTCTATTTGTGTTTGTTGAAGGCTGCAGCCTTCAGTCTTATGCACCCGTAAAATTACGGGGGCACAACGCCACAAAGCGAACACACTGATATATGTCACACGTTTAGTGGGGGACCGACGCACAATTTCGGCAGAAAAAACAGAAAAGCAGACAGAAAACAATTTTTTTTATTCAGAAGAGTGAGCGAAAAAAGAAATGTGGGTGATGCAGCGTGCAGTTTTCATTGGAACAAAGGCTAACATTACAAAGCGACTATTATTATCTACGTAACTGGACACCACCGCAGCCGATCCGTGCTGCATTAACTGGTTAGGCGCTTGCGAGGAGACATCGCGGTACATCAGGATTAGAGCAAAGCTCCTCGCCAAAGGAATTTGTTTACGCGGAGTAAGGCGATATGTTGACAGGTGGGGGCCGTTGCGAGGTCTCCAGAAAATGCTTGACTGACGTTTCTTCGGCATGTATGTAAGCATCTCCTGATGCATGTAATAATCAATGAATTATTTGTACAATACACCACCATGAGAAGAGCTGTAGCAAGAATAGGATAAAAATAAAGACGTCAAAATTCGCATTTTGCACACAGACACTAGTTTAGCAGCTGTGAATAGTAGCCAAAGTTCTCTACAGTGACAAAGCCCTAACATATTGCGAGGAAGCGGATTCTAACATTCGATGGCGCCACGGAAGAGGCCATGTTTAAATCTATTGGTTGGGAATAAATCGCTGCAATTTTGAGAAAGTGAAAGAGGTTTGGGAAACTTCATGTAAAGTTGTACAGCGTTCAGTATTAACTACAGCGTAAAGAAATTTGAGCAATAGACGGCAAGTCAGCATTCCTGCACGCTACTTGTCACCACGAAAGTGGGCGCGGGGCAAGTTCCAAAGCAACAGCCGCGAGTGGCGCCTATAATGTGAGCCATTCTTGGTGCTTTGAAATGAATTTTGGCGACGCTCCGAGATAGAAAGATTATCCACACAAGCATGCGTGTGACGTTCCTGCTGTCTTTCTTCCTATCTTTTACTCCTGAAGAATTGATAAGAACGAAGAACCACGCTCCACCCACAGCCAATTCACCCTTACTTAGAGGGAGAGAGAAAAATATATTTGCAGAGGGATAGGTAGGTCAGCCTTAACGATAGCTAGTTTTGGCCAGGTAGTTCGCACTCGGGAAATGTCGGCCCTATAAACTTGTAAACATTGCCTTACTAACTAAAGTAATAATGTCAGAATATATAAGCGTGACCCAATGAAGACGTATAAAGAAACAGAGACACGGAGACAGCGCTTGTTTGTGTGTGCTTCTCTCTACGTCCTTGTTCAGTCACGCTTGCACATTCTATCATGGATTCAAACCAACTAGCCCGCCAACGTGCTTTAACTAAATTAACCAACAGGATGTCACGTGCGCGCGACTAAAAATCAACGCGTCTTGCTCAATGAGTGCGGAAACTCGCTGTCAACATTCGTCAACTACTTGACGTTATTCAAAACGTGTGCCTAGATTTAAATACACGAGCCTTCTCGCATTGCTCTCCCAGAAGCTCCACCGCTTACGAGCTCGTCCTCCATGCTTTTCGTCGCAAGCCTGCCTGCTGGCCTCGGTTTTGGATGAATGCCATAAATTGAAGAAACCTTACCGTAAAGGGTCTACAATGTTCGACTCTCAGTCATTTTGGCTTAATGGCTGTGCTAGTTGCCGAAGTTCTGCTGCTTCAAGAGGAGCTTTGCAAGATCCGTGAGAAAGTAGAGTAAGGGAGTACATAATCAGCAGGACATTGCTAATAATTTTTTGTGATTGAGCGAATACGGTAGATGTTTATATTAGAGACTTGAAGTTTGTATTTGAGGACAAGTTAATTTTCCTTGACGCTTCTAAACCGAAATGAACCCCTCTCTTTAAAGCAAAAACAAGACTGGCTTTCCGATTTCGACCAAAATTGGTTGCGTCACATAAGGGGTGCGTCTTTGTGTTAAGATTCGAAACTTCCACAGCGAAGTTAGCGTACCGAGGGTATAATTTCGTAAGCGATATCTCGGAACATAAACGCTTTAGAAGCGCACATAAAATGGAGTTGCATTCGAATACTATAGTTTTAAAGTTTCGCATGTCAACATATAAGATAATCGCAAAATTTCAAGTCTCAATTAATAAATTTTTGTATATTATGTCCTTGGCGACTCAAATCATTTGCAATACTTTCCGCGAAGGATTATGAAGATCCTTTGCAGAAAAAAAAGAAAGGAAAGAGCAAAACAACATTGCGTAGTTAACATGGATATTGTCAAAAAAATAGGGATAGTTTAGCTTTCAGGAGCACGTCTATTCACTGATATTTTAAAGCCAACAGGGTTGAATTTAGTTTGCTTTGCTAGATAGAGGAATCACGAAGACAAATGTTTTGTTGCAGTGTCATCCTAACAGGCAGAAGAGAGAGGGCGAGAATGAAAGAACACGTCCAGAAAGCGCATACTTACACCGATAGTTGCCCGCTCTCGGTAGCCCTTACTGATCGTTCTGCCAAGCCACCCTCCGTTGTTCAAGGATACTCTTCATTGCAGGGAGCGAAGTAATAATAGCAAAAAAAAAGCAAACAACTAGCGACGAAAGGTGTGCGAGATTCAAAGAAAATAAGAACGCGAACGAAACTTCGTACGGGAAGTGAAAGCTAAAAGGTATCCTGCAATCCACCGCCGATGCACAACTCGCCGCTCGAAAAACCGAGCCAAAGTTTCTTCGCGTTCTCCTTTCGTTATTTCGTTTCCTCTCTCCGATTCCACGGCACTCGCCACGGCAGCGTCTTTGCGAAACACTTTCACGTACAGCAATCGTTCGAACGAGGCCAAGACTCTCCGAGCTCCCTCGCCGCACTTGGGCAAAAGGCTCGCTGGACTGGTAACTTCTCTCGATTCAATGAGGCGGGATGGCTCCAACCGTATCGCTAAGCGCGTGCCAGGGCGGATTCGAGGGAGGAGGAAGGCCCTTTGAGACACAAAGAGAAGTGAGCGCTTAATAACAGCGTTGAGAAACAAACTGAAAAAAATAAATTCCAAGGACGAAAGAAAACGGAGCGAATAGGGAGAGAAGAGATCAAAGCGAGAGTGAACAGCACGAAAAGAAAAAAAACAAGAACAAGAAAGGCGAGCTTGAAAACAACCTTATCTCGGCGCGATGGAGCGCTCGAAGTTATAGCGGTTTCGATTCGCTCATCAGGCCGCTCATCACCGGACCTCGCGTGGACCAGTCGTGTCTACGTGTGCGGCACAGTTTTGAGAACGGTGCTCGTGAAGGCAATACGCGGCGTGAGGCGTAATCTTGGGTGCTGTGTGCGTAGCTTGTTGGTGGGTTGGCTGTTTTCCTGGTGAGGGACGATGCGACAGGCATCGGCGAGATTTCCTACTAGCTCACGAGGAAAAAGAAATTATAGACCTAGGACATTTGAGACGTCTTTTCATTGTATGGTGACGGTTCCCGAGGATGCTTCGTAAAGTTTCTTTGTTTTTTTTTTCTGGCGTCCGTCTCAGATATTGCGATGAGGCTTCATTGGCACAATGATTAGCCGGAAAAGACAGCTTCATTATTTCTCACACCGCTAGGAATTTGGTCCAAGGTAACGCCAAGTCCGAGGCTGTTGGGTCGTCTACATCCACGTCACCCTGGTCACCATAGTCAAGGCATATCTCAATGCCTTCGTCGGCTGTCTTCGTCATCATCTATGCCTAGTCGCTGTCTTGGTCCTGCCATCGTCGCCGTTATCGTACAGCCGTCGTCATATCGTCGTGCCATCGTCGGTCTTCGTAGACCGCATACCGCCGTCCTTGTCCCTGTAGCAGTCGTCGCATTATTCGTCGTAGATTCCGGGCCAGACAGCTGTGTTTTCGGTGCCTACAAATATGGTAAAGTGGGAGGCGTAGCCGACATGCGGGAGCCTGTGGTAAATCCGCAGGGAAACTCCAGGGAAACTATATCGGGCATCAGTATATAGCTTGTGAAGCGGAGCATGGTCAGCCAACAGAGCCGGTGTCATTATTGAATGCCAGCGTCTTTTGACCTTGTGCGCTTGTTCATATTTGCGTTCGGCTTCAGTTTTCTTAAAGACGAAAAAAAAAGAGAAGATGCTGTAGCGTACAAGAGCATGACGGAAGTTCTAACACGCACATGCTGCAGCCGCACATTATTCCTATATTTACGGACGTTTACTATTCTGGAGTTTTCAGAGGCTACAACGTTATGCTGTTCAGCACGAGGTAGCCAGACCATCACCCGTTTCCGGCGGACGTATTTCGGTGGGGGCGAAATGGCCAGGCACCTAAAGTTAGGTGCGCGTTAAAGAACCTGACGCGATCGAAATTAATACAGAACCATCCGCGATGGCGTCTATAATAGCCCGAGAGTTTCATCGGGACTTTGAATCTCACGTGGAATACCGCACATACAAGGTACACCAGACTGACCAGTTACACCTTCGCTGAAACTCGGACCTCCGACCGGACTACACCGACGCGAAGCGTCTCTTCTGTGTCATTTGTGCTTTGGAGTTGCCTTCACGAGAGCGTATTCAGCATCAATTAGAATGGCTGACACTCTTGCGTGTGTCATCTGCGGCTGTGAGGAGAACATTGACCGCCTATTGTGAAACTGTGCTCAGTTTGAAGCACAATAACAACCTATGTACAACGCATTCAGGAAACTACAGACGATCGTCTCCCGAGAGAACAGACAGCACTAGAACACCGTCCCCTCTGACCATCGGCTCAGTAAGCACTGAAGGCACTTATTTGCTTTCTGGGAACGTCTGACTCGGGCAAGCACCTTTGATTCTGTAGCGCTGTCCGTACATATCTATATACCCCATCTCTCTCTCTCTTCTTTATATTCCCCTTCACCATTACGCAAGCGCAGGGTAGCCAACCGGATTTTTGACTCGTTAACATCACTGCCTTACATCTCTCTTCTACCCTCTCCAAATCTCACGAATCAGCCAATACTTTGTAGCTGTTAATGTAGCTAACTATGTGCCTTCAAGGGTGAGTAGTGCACTTCATACGAGGTCCTGCGATGGTACTTATAATGCACTAAACGCAAAAAAAGAAAGCATAACAAAATCGAAAAAGCGATTTCTTGCCACAACGGCGGCAATCGACAAAACTGGCAAGCTGCTCATCCAGGAAGTTGGAGGCGCAATCGTCCAGATTCATCGTAACTGGCAGCGACGACGCACCCTCTGGTGGTTTTCCGCTAAAGTAACGGTGGGAGATGTTGCGAAACGTTTTTTAAGGCGCCACTGCCAGTTTCTCAAATGAGCGTCCAAATCAGTTTCCTTCCATCGCAAAATGACAGAAAGAAGAAAAAAAAGGTTGAAAACTGATTTAGAGATGTTTCATCCATGGACATGCACCAAAAAGTCATCGAAAGCTCTTTGCAGGTAATTTAATTCTAGTTCTTGGAAGTATAGGAAGCAGCACTTCATTAAGCGAACGGACAGGTTGTGCAACCGAAATGGGCCGGCTGCCATATACCGCAAGCATGGTTCACCTAGCCCCGCATAATACGACGACTCTGTTTCGCTCGAGGCCACTTCCTATTCGATTCTTACCGGCCACCGTGCCTGGTGACCGATCTCTAAGATAATATGAACACAACCACGCTAAATGAAACTACACATGACAACGGATATAAATGTGCTGTCGTACGGTATAAAACAAACCAACAAAACAAACGTTATTAGCGCGTATACGCAGATCCAAGCAGCTCCTTGCGTGAGAGACAGCGAAGTAATGTGACGGGGTGTTCACACCTTTCGGAAGTTCAAGAAGCCTCTTTCGCCACTGCCCAATATATATTTGTTCAAACATTTCACTGCGTCGAAGTTAGACCTTCCGATTTCTCCGCTATGTTCCACACATGTTCCTCTGTGCTACATCAGCGCTACTGCACCGTCCTTGCCTAGTACAATGCGCGCTTGCGTCATCAACCCTGAGCACACCGTTATATACGCATTTCCGCCACATGAAAATCGTGCAATTCTAGCATACTGCTTTGCCCTAAATCATGACAATGTATATATATATATACACACACACACACAAGGCCACGAATTCTTTTGTTGCATAAATGTCATCGGCACCCTGATAACATAAATGAACGCACTCGTGAATTTTCTTATCTTTCTTAGAATGGAGTGCAATCTACGGTCACTGTGTGAATATGGCGGAGCGTTTCTCGCTGACGAGCTGGATATTTGGTTTTTGTGGCTTAACTTCTCGTCCTGGAAGGATTCGCACGCAATGAATTTGGCCAAAGGACAGAAACGGGTTGAACGTATCGACGAATGATCGAGTTGAACGCAGGATCAGGTTTGTTTTACTGCATATTGTTAGGCTATACTGCACACCTCATCGGCCCTATAAAAAAATGGAGTCGTGTACCGCGAATTCTTCGAGGTACCCTAGAGAAATGCCGAGCTCGTTGTTTGTACGTGAGACACCGTCACATAAATGTTGAGTCTCAGCAAAACGTTGTCGATTGAGGGAACGAAAAGTACTCCCTTAGAAGAACTCCATGCCCATAAATATTCCTTCCACCGGGACAGACACAGACACGGGCTATTATCCCTACGTGTGTTTTCTCCCTTGCTCCGTCGTCATAGTAGGCGGAAGGAAGTTGTGTCTAGGACGCTTCGGGTCGGGGTGGACTTTACACCACCTGTCACAAATACGCGTAACTGACTGCACTTTCTACTGGTCACAACGCGTCTGGGCTGTCGCCTTCCCGTGACACAAGTAGAGGCCGTTGAGACCACTCACTTAGTATCGAGTTGTGCAGGTTTGCCAAGGAAACACTGCCGTCTTCTACTGCAAGCTGGCCTCCACTACAGTGCTACGAACAGTAGTTATGAGTGCGTGGTACATAACAACGAATACAACAAAACACTGCTACTTCGTACACAACACACACCAATTGCACAGGCAATACACGGTGGTCGCTATGCGTTCAGGGAAGTCTCCATCGAAAAAGACGATAAATAATGGAGGTCACAATTTTTACTATGATTATTTATTGAGATGACAGTTAAAAGTTGAAAACTGGGCTTACTGTGTTTGTCCTTCCGTTGCGCTGACACCATCGTCATCGCGTTATTTTCATCTGGCAGCCTGCCCATCCTGGCCTTTACCTTTGGTATAAAGCACAAAGTATCAATTTTTGTTCGGTATGTAGTCAATAAAAATAAAGATTGAGCCACCTGTAGCAACTGTAACTCGAACTCTTGGCTCTCCGGAGTAGAGAGGTGAAAGCACTAAGCAATGCGCCGTCGCGCAACATTTGAAGCGAAGCTTTCTACGGAAACACTTCTGGACTGTGCTGATTGTGGCTGCTGCCATGGCCATGTTGCACATCTCAACGCAGGACAGCCTACATAGCACTAGACGGTTTTTACGTATAACCATCAATAAAACGAGATACAATGGAGTTTTGACCTTCTCTGATATGTCATATCATTTACATTAGTGCGTTTGACTGTTGTTTTCTCGTGACGATAACACCTGCAGGTGCAAACAATGCGAACGGTGATGTAGTCGCGAGTTCGGCAAAATGCTGTCTGGTCATGTAAAAAGATTGTTAGGAAAGAAGGAGGCCATGACGGCAGTAAAAAAGGAGATGACGTTTCGAGATCTTTTTTGGATACCTTGGATTCCTTGTTCACAACGCTATGAACCAATTTAATGTGAATAATTAGGAGATGTGATCAGTCTATGGGATCAGTCAATCTTGCGAACAAGGAATCCTTTGTTCACAAAATCGTGAGGAAGGAATTTATGCGGAATTTATAAGGAATCAAGGACAACTTGTTCATAAAATTGTGAACAACGAATTAGTGCAGATACCGAAGCAGTCATTTCATTTCGACCATGATCTGCTACCCATTTGTTTTGAGCCATAATGCGAGTGTTCTATTCACATATTGTTTACAGCTACTGACCGGCGAAATTTGGTTTGTGTTTTTCAGAAACCGAGGTGGATGTTTCTCGCCTTATTGGCAACTTGGTGCGCCTCAAGTACAGTCGATGCCAGGAGACCACTGCGCAAAGTCAGCCTCACAAGTAAGACCACATGATTTCCTTGCTTGCTTTCGACCGGCGCTTTTGTTCGTTTTCGGGTCGTCGGCACCAAGCCAGCCGCTTTTGCGTGTGGTGATTGGTCACGCTAAGTGAAAAAAAAAGGAATTGGACTGTCTTACACATCGAAGTGCCTACCTTTCCCATCTACATATAGTCTGCATGTCGTACAGATCTTATCGTACTGATTTGTGTGTGGTCGTTATCGAAAATTTCCGTCCACGCGTTGCCAAGGTTAATGAGCACGAGGTATTTGGTTCGAACATGGGGCCCGGCAGCAGTGCTGCCAACGGAGGCGCAATTTGAAAAGGCTAATTTACTTAGAATATAGGCGGACGTTAAAGAAAAGGTCATCATCATCATCATCATCATCATAATCATCATCATCATCATCATGGCTACGACCACTGCAGGGCAAAGGCCTCTCCTATACTTCTCCAACTACCCTGGTCCTGTGCTAATTGTGGCCATGTTGTCCCTGCAAACTGCTTAATCTCATGTGCCCACCTAACTTTCTGCAACCCCCTGCTACACTTCCCTTCTTTTGGAATCCAGTCCGTAACCTTTATTGACCATCGGTTATCTTCCCTCCTCATTACATGCCCTGCGCATGTCCATTTCTTTTTCTTGATTTCACCTAAGATGTCATTACCTCGCGTTTGTTTCCTCAACCAATCTGCTGTCTTCTTATCCCCTTAACGTTACACCCATCATTCTTCTTTCCATAGCTCGCTGCGTCGTCCTCATCCTCAAAGACGTTGCTTCGGCCTCAAAGAAAAAGTAGTATAATACAAAGGACTAAACTATGGTATCTCTGATGGACCAGGTGGTGTTCTCGAACTTTCAATCAATCAATCAATCAATCAATCAATCAATCAATCAATCAATCAATCAATCAATCAATCAATCAATCAATCAATCAATCAATCAATCAATCAATCAATCAATCAGTGCTGATAAGGTTACGCTTACCTTCACGAATAATGCGTCCGCTGCAATCTACTAGTTACAGGCACTTCAGACTACGTACATACAGAGAATGAGTGACGCAGAGCAAACATACACGGGACCAGCACCGTTCATACGCTGGCCCACCGTTGCGCAATTAGAGAGACCGAACAGCGTAGCGCGGTGTCCACGCGCGACGACGCCTACTCCCCAGACTTCCGTTACGCGGTCGCTTCTATCACGCGTGTCTCGCTCTGCGACGTCGGTGCAATTATCCCGTCAAGCAGAACGAGGAGGGCCGCAAGGATTACGTACGGGCTGGCGTATACACACAACAGCCCACCGTCTTTGCTTATTTTTGGGCTCGGTGCTCGGTCCAGTGTAGACAAAGAGTCTTTCCTCCAAGTCGACGCGGCTAATTCCGGCAGCGGGATAATCTCCGGAGCAGCTGTAGGTTAGACACAGGTCCCTGGCACGAGCGACCGAACAAGCAGTGCGCGTAAGCCTAACTCGGCTGCTGGGTTTGATGCGGGTGACGGAAGTTCTGCAGGAAGAGCTTCAACCTGCCCGGATGAAGTGGGCGCCGCCGGTCTTAGCGATATAAAAATTGCGTTCGATTTGTGACTGTTTGCAGGCCTGTAGGCGGAGGCGCAGCAACGCCGACTGTAATCGTGTGTGCGTGACTCGTCGTATACGTAATTAAACGTATTGCAAAAGGAGCAGAGTTGAACCGTGTTTTAAAGTAGCTGAGGCACTGCATACGTTACTGCAGTTGACCCCGTGAAGTCCGGTGAACTTCCTGTTTGCTCGGCTGTGCTAGAAAATTCTGGAGACTATGTTGAACCATCAATCTCGCCGTCCACGTCTCTCTCAAGAAACGCCAGTCATACGGACGCTACGCTACGCTTTCAGAATGTCGCAACATTCAAAGCTCTTGAACAGGTTTTCCACACGTTTTGAAAAACGCTACGCGTAATGCGGACAAATACTGTGAAACGCTTGGCCTAACGCGGTTAATGAGGCTGCCTCTAAATCTATGCGTGCTCGTGTGCAAAACTGGATGCGCATTACTTTCTTACCCGGAGTCAATGAAACGATGGTAATAGTTGCACTGCGGCGGTGGTCAAACGTTGGTGTAGCAAGCTCCTAATCGGTAGTCATCTACGCCTAGCATTTTCAAGAGAAAGCCAATGCCTTTTTGACTTCAGCGGAAGAAAACTTGGAAACGATGAAACCATTTTGCTTTGGCCGGGAGAGTTGTCAGCCACAAATCGCACCGCATGCTTTTCGCACTCGTCTGTGGCCCATGAACAAGCTTCGCGGATCCGCAAAGAAAACACTTCGTTAATGAAGTGAGCTTTCTTTGTGGAAGCTATAGGCGCACGCCCGAAAGTTTCGTTAAAGAGCCGTATGAGGGAACGCAGAGTGGTATTTTATTTCACTTGGAATTCTTGAGCAAGCTGGTGGGCTCTGCTGAACATAAACTAGAGATTGACTAGCACTGTCACGCCGCCTTCGACTTGCATTTCGCGCGCTGAAAATATGCGCCAATTGTTCTTTCTTCTGAATCTTTATGCCAGTTGGTAGTTGTGTTTCTTGTGTGTGTTCTTACATGTTGTGTTATTGGGGCCACAAACAATATCTGGCATCATAATATTTTAATGATTTGTTCGTCTAATTCATTGCTTGCTTCTTTCTATAGTTATTGATTTTCATACTTCGAAGGCGCCTATTGGAACGCTGCAATCCGAAGGTTGCGCGATAGAATTTCAGAAATCTAAAGTCTAATTTCTGCCACAGTTCTTCTCTGGACAAAACTTCACATGCGGCGTAGTGGCATTTAACGCACCGAAAGCCGAGTGGTAATAACGAGAATCATTGTGCGGATTATTTGTACCAGTCGTCTGTGTAGAAGTGGACAAACCATTATTTATTCGGCAATCATTAAGTGTGGATGTTGCTGAATGACAGGGCTTCTAAAATGCCCGAAGTGGCAAGGTATTATAATTTTCCTCCACACGCGTTTCGAAGTGCGCCGGTGTGAGAGAAGTCCACCAACCCGTTATCGCTACGACAAATGTAGAAGCGGACAAAATTAGCACAATAATTACATACAGAAGCAGCACATCAGGTAAATTTACGCTTTGGACTAGGTCGGGTCGCCTTGTGCGTCACCTTCAGCAATTCTCGTGGTTGCGTTCTCTTCATCGTCGTTTTATTCTAACATTTATTTGTGGCAAAAGCACTGGAGGAGCTATCGCAAATGCAGGTTGTTGGTTTTCTATTCGTTTCAAGCGCTAGCAAAGGCGAACCGCTAATCCGCACTGGGAAAAAGCGTCGTCAAGGAAGTTGCCCGAACTGCCTATACGGAGTGTTCGTGGGCCACCGAGCGCACCTCGTAGAACTCCTCCGTGTTTCGTGATTTCTTTCCTTGAGGCTCGACTATGACGCGTCGTGTCTTTTCTGTTCCAGACGTCTCCCGACCACATGGTCTCACCTCACGGCCGTCGCGGCTGGCTGTCTGTGCACTGCCGCTATGCCCACCGACACTTCCACGCGGTTAGCGAGGCTTCACGCAAGTCCCTCCACAGCTGTGGTCAGGAAACCGCTCTACCGCGCGGTGTGTACGAGCCAAACAGAATACGAAACGTCAACAGAAGCAGCCAAGCAGCGCTACGCGGTGTAAGCCTAAAGCACGGAGTGGCTCGCTGCAGCCACAGTATGTAGCGTGCAGAAGCTTTGTCGGTCGAGCTGCGTGGTAGTGCGAGTTGCGTTTTGCTTCTGTTGCATCGAGGATGTCCCTGGCTTCGTGAGCGTTAGTGCGGCCACGTCGTGCGTCTGTCTACACGTCTGTCTCGGCTCGCTGCGCAGCAGACCGCAACGCGAGCAGACGTCATGAAACCCCACGAGCAGACGACGCGTCCGCGCGTCTGGGGCAGTCACGGATCGCGCGACGGCTCGTGCGTCACGCGAATGCGTGCGCGCGCTCCCTGCGATTTTGCGCCCGCTGCGCTCTGGCGTGTGGGATTTCGTGAGCGGCGGGTTCAAGGCGCCGCGCAGACGCAGAGAGGAAGGGTTGCGCTGGCGTCCCAAACACTCGGCAGGCTGTCCTTCTGGTTCTCGAGACCAGTGAACCCTTTTGTCGTTGTGCGGGAATCAGAGCAGAGTTGACAGCGAGGGAGCGCGACAGTACCCTGAATCTGCCGAACTGGGTACATGCTTCCTCGAAGGTCGGCACGCGGCTTGTGTTCTTCTTAGGAGATCAGCAAAAAACGTGAGGTGAAAAAAAAAGAAAGAAAGAAAATACGGCAGGAGCCAACGGTACGTTTTTTGTCCCGTCTTGCACTGTATCTAAGACGCAAAGCTGAAACGACATGCTTCAGGTAGAAAGGATTCGGCACTGGATGTGAAATGGCGCGCCCGGCCTATCATATATGGCGCGCTCTGTATTGCGCACGCCAAAGTAGTAGTGAGAGTTTGTTACTGTCGCAGTACATGAGTTCAAAACGGAACCAATCGCTGAAGTTCGCTGCCTTTTTCGTTCCTTATTAAACGTGCTCCCGTCTGACGCAAAACGTGCTGACAGCTGTACGAACTATTCGATCGAGCGCGCAATTTGATATCTGGTCGCCTCTTTGTCTCTCTTCCATTCCCCTCTCCTCCTTCCCGCATGCAGGGTAGCAAAGTGGACAAAGCATCGCCAACCTCTCTGCCTTTCCTCCCCGCTCTCCCTCTCTCTCTCCCTTCGGTCGCATTAGTCGGGAACTACACACGTTACATCACCCAATTGGGTGAGGTAACGGTGAGGTGAGGTAAGATTGGGTGAGGGAACAACGCGAGTTAACGACATCTTAGTTGAAATCAAGAAAAAGAAATGGGCATGGGCAGGACATGTAATGAGGAGGGAGGATAACCGGTGGTCATTAAGGGTTACGGATTGGATCCCAAGGGAAGGGAAGCGTCGCAGGGGGCGGCAGAAAGTTAGGTGGGCGGATGAGATTAAGAAGTTTGCAGGGACGGCATGGCCACAATTAGTACATGACCGGGGTTGTTGGAGAAATATGGGAGAGGCCTTTGCTTTGCAGTGGGCCTAATCAGGCTGATTATGATGATGAAACGTTACAGCACGGATTAACAGGAGCGGCCCAATCGCTTTGGTTCGCGATGACGTGAATATACACAGCTGGTCCACGTCGGGTGTTCGAGCGAACCGCAACGCCATGTCGTCGAGACGCACGTGGCCCGGCAGCGCGCCTCAGTCAGTCACGTGGTGGCTCGCCGCGGGCGGCGTCGACCTGACCTTAGCGCCGTCCGCTATGCGGGCACTGGCCCACATACGAACCCGTTCCGGAACAGGCGCGCTTAACCCAGCGCGGACGACAGCGCCGGAAGTCAGCCGAAAGGGCTTCTCACTTCGCCCGATGGGTGAGGTACGCAGCGCGGGCCGAAATATGAAGTTTCGACAGAGCAATATCGAGCATACTGAAAAGATTTTGCGCCAAAAAACAACACACACAAGAAAGACGACCACACCACGGGCGTCGTCGTCGTCTTTCTTGTGTGTGTTGTTTTTTGGCGCAAAATCTTTTCAGTATGCAAGATCACCAACTAGCCCAGCACTTGACTCTTCTATAGAATTTCGAGAGTTGAGATTCAGTGCTCGCGGAAGACGCTTGCGTGGTTGGGGGCGATGGTGGCAGGGGTGTTTGGGATCGCTAAAGAGTAAGTGCGCCAATCGGGGCGACAAAATAACTGCGTTTTGACGGCATGCCAGCGCAGCACATAGGATGGGACAAAGACAAGCGCTGGAAGAGCAAATGCTTCTTATTTCGTAGATGTGTACAAATTCGTGGTGAAAATAGTGAGACGACACATAAGCAGATTCCAGTTAAATGCACTGAACGGAGGCCACAGAATATTATTACAATTAATTATGTAAACGTATATAAACGCCACAGAGAGGGAAATAGAAAGTGACCAATAATTATCGTGTGAAATCGTGCCGGACCATCTCGAAAGAAAGATAAAAAAGAGGCAAAGAAAGGGCAAAGGCACACACCACAACACATTACATTTCTTGCAGAGCTTGACAACTAAAGATAAGGTTATGCTAGGAGAATGCCAGCAAACTTGAGGCTGGGGATAGGCAATGTGACAGAAAGGTGGCTGGACTAACAACTAAACTTTATTGTCGAAAACAACGTGCCCCAAGTCCGTATTGAACATGCGCAAGGCACAGCATATCATATACACGGTACGTGATACCGTGCATATGTTACGCTGTTTTCAACAATAAAATTCAGTTGTTAGTATAGCCACTTTCCTGTCCCTTTTTATATGCCTGCTTCTCCTTTTTCTCTTCAAGTTGGCTGGCATTCTCCTAATGTAACCACTGGCCAACCAGCCCAACAAGCCCCTCTTATGCACTAAAGACAAGAGTTGACTTAAAAAATTGCATTATTGGGTTTTACCTGCCAGAACCACGTATGTTGGCTGGCATTCTTCTAGTATAACCATGCTCCATTTAGCCCAACAAGCCACTCTCATGAACTAAAGGCAAGAGTTGAGTTAACAAAATTGCATAGCGGGGTTTTACGTTCCAAAAGCACGCTATGATTATGACGCACGTCGTAGTGGGGGACTCCGGAATCATTGCGACCACCTGGGGTTCTATAGCATGCACCCAATGCATGGCACATGGATGTTTTTGTATTTTTCCCCCATCGAAACGCGGCCGCCGCGGGCGGGATTCGATCCCGGGCCCTCAGGCTTAGTAATAGCACAACGCCAAAGCCATCGCGCCACCACGGTGGGCAAGAATTGAGTTTTGTGGTTGAGAACATTTCTACTACAGCTCTGCAAGCCTCTTTTCGCGTTTGAGCTCAACCTTACGAAAATGCGAAGCCATCGAGCACACTTTGAGAATGTTCAAGAGGGTGAAAAGTTGCTCAGCAGCACTGAGGCAACAATTGTTAACATTATACTTTGAAACTGGGACATTCCAAAAGCAATTGCTCCAGCGTTTCTTTGTAGTGTTCACAATTTTGGAGAATGGACCGAAAGGAAAGAAAGCACCTATCAAGCAAAAAATAAATATTCGCAGAGCGCTAGACGTATGATGAACGGAATCTTGCGAAAACGGCTCTTGCGCGCAAAAGGATAAAAAGAAATAATTTCCAGATCCGACCCGTGTGAGAATCGGTGCAATAAAGCGTTGATCGGTACCACACGCGCGCTAACGTTGTCATTATTCTTCCCTCTGCAAGAGCCAATGAGTGTCTAAATCGTCCTGAAGCGCTAGCTACCATGAGTGAAGAGTGATAAGACTATGAATCAAGTGTGAGTTGGAAGCCTGCCCACTGGTTAGTGCCGGGCCATTGTGCCTCGGGACTTGGCTAAAATTCTAGCATCTGACGTGTAATTTCTTTTACTAAACCAGATTTTGTGTAGAACGCCCACTGTCTCTATTTAGCAAGACGCAGCCTAAACAACGGGCGGATTCACACAGGCACAGGAAAACACCAGGAAATAAAAACCTCAATGACATTATAAATCTGGCGCAGTCAGCCAGGTTTTCTTGATAGAAATGACACCTCTGCCCTGCCGTTCATGAAAATGCCTGCCGATTTCGGACCATTCGTCTAGTAAAACTTTTGTGGTGCATCTGTAGTAAGAAAGCAGGGCCTGTATACATTTTCTCGTAACGCGTATGACCATGCAATGTGCCTTCAGGCTCCTGTTACGTGGATGCCACATTTTTTTTCCTTGCCACAGGTGGCAAGTGAAAATCACGTTTTAGTCCTTAGCGCACCAGAGCCTTGTTTCCATGTTGGCGGCAAGGCTTATTTCGAGCGCAACTGGTAACCCTAGCTTGACAATTATTATTGATTACTAAAGACAGGAAACTGCCTCACAGTTTGGTTTAGATCATCCATCATGCTGCAGCTCGAGCTGACTGTATTGTGGGCACATATACCGTCTAATACCCACGTTATCTTCGAGTGGATTCCATCCCAAGTGCTTCCAATTCGTGGATACGTCCTGCGACTGGGTCCGACTTTAGCTGGAAACGAAACTGAATGCCAGCTAATGAAACTTTGCTGCATGTCCTTACGTGTCCTTCAAACTATATGCCACTGGCTCGCATTCATATCGTCAAATCCATGCCAACTGTTTGGGAGGATGAGGTCGTAGTTTTCTTGCATGTTCGACAACGAGGGTCCAGTTGGCTCGTGTAAGTCACGTCAAATTCGCACCACTCCTGGCAGATTTCATCATATGTCCGCTCATGTTTTTGCATTGTTGTCCAATTTCAGCTTTTATCCCCATCGTCAAATCTGCACCATATGTATGGGATACATTGCCTCGCAGATCCCACGGACTACTTGAATCTGGCTCCACCTTGATTAATGTTCTTAAATTCTGGCCAGCTACTGCAGCAAAGTACTTCATAGATCTCTCCATTTCCTAGAAGTCCGATCCAACTGGCTCGTATTCAAATCTTCGTCAGCTATTCCAGTAAGCACTGTCACCGTTTTTCCCAAGTCCTTGAAGTGGGATCAAACTTGCTTGCATTCACCGTATTCCCAAATTGGTTCCACCATACTGGCAAAATGTGCTGCTTGTCTTCGGCCACAACTCCGGCTCGCATCCATATCACTGAATCGGCTCCAGCCGCTCCAGCAAAGACCGTTGCGGGTCCTTGCACGTCCTTGCCACCACAATCTTTCTCGCGAAATCTCGATCGCCAGACTGCGCCAGGCACTGCGTAAGATGGAACGACATTCCCTTTCGAACAGCCACGGACTGGCATCGAATAACTAATCACCTTACTCTCTCTCTCTCCCTGAATCGCACTCAGTATAATGGTGCCCCTGCCAGGAGTGGGCGTCGTCGCGTATGCAGCGAGCTGTTATTGACCCAGCTGCTCTGTAGCGGTACTAGATAATGAATTCGATTCCGATCGGCTGGTGATGCATAACGAATGAGTGAGCATTGGGCACGTACTTGGGCCGTACTCTCCGGTGACTCGCTCGATGGTTTTGTGGCCTTGTAGCTCCAAGCCGGGGAGAAAGTTGTTGGCGAGAGTTTGCTCTGCGTGGATCAGATTGGTGTTCAGTCCTGGCAGTGCAGCAGAGGGAGTGGCGCGGTTCCTATTAAATCCATTAAAGCCATTGTGCATTGTTCCTGTTTTCAGGGCTGTACGCGTTCCGAATAACGAGCTTTGTCAGAATGTTGGTTAATTCACACGGTGATAAGCATAGGCTAGTAGTAAAACAGTAACAATCAAATGGTCAAAAGCAAGCTTGAAGCAAAGTGTGCAGCGTTCGAGAACGGAATGCCAATCACACGAGAGCACTGGACGTTGGCCAAGTGATGGCTCCAAGAACTGCACTGTCTGAGTAGTTTGACCAGACATCCGGGCTCTGCGAAGTATGAATCAACATTTATCAATGACTGTTGCAGGATATGTACGTAGAATCGAAATCAGATTGTACATTCAACTGATTTACCCGTTCAGATGTGCGCTTGCATCTATGTGCTAATTCGTTTCATTTCTGACTGAATATTTCAAGTCAAAGACACAACGCTGTAGTCACGGTGCCCGCGGCCAGCACATTTCTATGTTAGAATTAAGTTTCCTTCAATGTTTTGAGCATGTTCAAACCGAATAAACGATCACTAGGAAGGCTTCAGCATCGATGGCAGGGAACAGGGAAAGAAAGTTTGAGTTCCGAACACGTAACTCCCCTTGTTCGTTTCAATCGGTGCTCGGGTGGCGGAAGCTTTCGCATGATGAAACTCGAAACTTGGAATCTCGTGATTAAACATGTAACGCACAAAATAACCTATCGTTTGTGTCATCGTCTCTTTAGCTCCCTAGTTCAATTCCGGGCCACAGTCACGAAATCGCTCGTGAAGTTGCACTCTCGTGCGCACTAAAGAACCCTAGGTGGTCACAACTAATCCTAAGATACTGCTACCCAGGCTCAGTGGCGTCTGTTTCATTCGATGCTGTGGACTCAATGTAGTGTGTGGTGCAAGTTATCCTTACCTTTCGTCTCTGTGTGTGTCTTCTAGTGGGTCAGAACAGCATGCTGACTGTGTTTACTCTCATTAGCTAACTTAGCTTGTTGTTATTGTTACTTCTATGCAAAATGTGGCAGCTACCATTGTCTCGTTTATTTATTGTCATTTCAATAAAAGGCCAATAGATCTAGAGATGTGCTCACAAGTTGCATGCTACTCTCTGCGAGGCTATCGGTAATATCGTAATATCTGTGATCCGGACTGAGTGACCAATACGACATCCCCAGTGGACTTCCTCTTGTTTTAATCTTTCCGTCCCCTTTTCCCTCACCGGGCTCAGTCCTGGTTAAGCTCGCTATCTTTCATTTATAATTTGCTCTCTCTCTGTCTTCACTATAAACGCCATATAGGCTGGATCGTTTCCATTTTTGATTCCAGAGAATCATCATCATCATCATCGGCCTGGTTACGCCCACTGCAGGGCAAAGGCCTCTCCCATACTTCTCCAACTACCCCGCTCATGTACTAATAGTGGCCATGTCGTCCCTGCAAACTTCTTAATCTCATCCGCCCCCCTAACTTTCTGCCGCCCCCTGCTACGCTTCCCTTCCCTCGGAATTCAGTCCGTAACCATTAATGACCATCGGTTGTCTTCCCTCCTCATTACATGTCCTGCCCATGCCCATTTCTTTTGCTTTTGCTTGATTTCAACTAAGATGTCATTACCTAGCGTTTGTTCCCTCACCCAATCTGCTCTTTTCTCATCTCTTAACGTTACACCCATCATTTTTCTTTCCATAGCTTGTTGCGTCGTCCTCAATTTAAGTGGAACCCCTTTCGTAAGCCTCTAGGTTTCTGCCCCGTATGTGAGTACTGGTAAGAGACAGCTATTATACACTTTTCTCTTGAGGGATAATGGTAACCTGCTGTGCATGATCTGAGAATGCCTGCCAAACGTGCGGCAGCCCATTCTTATTCTTCTGATTATTTCCGTCTCATGATCCGGATCCGCTGTCACTACCTGCCCTAAGTAGATGTATTCCCTTACCACTTCCAAAGAAGAATGGGAGAAGTATGGGAGAGGCCTTTGCCCTGCAATGGGCGTAACCAGGCTGATGATGATGATTACCCAACGACATCGACATCTGTGGAACTAGCTGCTCTTTGCGCTGCACTTTGCTTCGTAAATCGGGAACCACTTCAACAATGGTCAACCTTCAATGACTCAAAGGCAGCCCTACAATCTGTGCTATCAGCTCTGCGTCGCGGGCCATACGAACAGCTCGTATTCGATATTAGATGCCTGTTCAATACATCACATGAGAAAGCACACCACGTGATGTTTCAGTGGCTGCCAAGTCACTGCGGCGTCATAGGAAACGAAGACGCCGACAATGCTTCTCGGGCAGCTCTTGAAGACACGCAGGAAGAGGCTATACCTCTTTCACGGGCCGACGCAGCCAACAAACTTCGAATGCTTGCACAGGAGCTCACGCTCTCTCTATGGTGCGCACCAAGCAGCCAGACAAACCGCAGCAATCGTCAATACCACCTGCCCTCTTTTATGCATTTCTGTATGCCAACTGGACCCCGCCGAAGAGAGGCCCCTCTGCTTTTTCGCTTATGGCTAGGGATAACATTCACGAAATCTAACTCATTTCGCATTGGAATGGCCGACAACGCTCTCTGCAATGCATGTCTTTGCGAGGAGACGCTAGAACACATTCTGTGCGACTGTTTTTTCTGCAAACCTCTCATGCATCCTCTTGAACGTCAGAACCAGGGTAGCGAGTTGCTGAGAATTGATTCTGACCCTCTGTGGTTCTTAAAAGCTTAACTGGTTTCAAGTTTACGATCAATTCTCCCTTTCGCCGCTATGAAAACTGTACGGCAGGGGCGAGGGATCAAGCTCACGACATCGAGCAGACATCGGCACAAACAATGGAAAATGATTTGGGAAGTTACCGTAAAGAACACACGGGACGAAGAAAGAGAAGATGAAGGGGTCCATGCATTCATCCCGTGTGTTCTTTTCTGGAACTTGCCAATGGTCCTGGCGAGGCTCGAATGGTTTCTGGAAACAAATGATCTTTATCCAAACATGATGACCGGTTTTCGGCGGTGTCGTTCTTCAATTGACAGCGTCATTGACCTCGTTACGACAGTGGAACATGAAAAACGTCAACGCCGACTCGTCGCCGCTGTTTTCTTAGATATCAAAGGGGCCTACGACAACATCCTTCATGAAGCCATTCTCGATGCCCTAGATGACTTGGGTATTGGCGGCCGGCTCTACCTGTGGATTGTGAGCTACCTCAGCGGCCGTTTCGTTTACATGTCCACGCCTGACGGAGACACTAACCGTCATCAGGTATGCCGCGGAGTTCCTCAGGGAGGAGTTCTCAGCCCAACATTATTTAATGTGGCACTGATTGGCTTGGTGAGCGAGCTTGCACCTCACATCCACATCAGTGCATATGCAGATGACATCTGCATCTGGGCTTCTGGTACAACACGCCCACAACCACGTGCGAAATTACAACGGGCTGTGTCATCTACTTCACGATACATATGGCGTCAGGGTTTGCGCTTAGCTGCCGAAAAATGTGCTGCGGTTGCATTCACGCGCAAATCCGTCTGCCGCTACCCGATCTCCATTAACGGTGTCATAATACCTTATGTCTCCCACCACAGATTCTTGGGCGTTATCATTGACCGCGATTTGTCATGGACGAGGCATGTTAATATGTTGAAGCAAAAACTTAATCTGTTTTGCCATGTTCTTCGCTTCGCAACAGGCATGAAATGGGGTCCCACGGAAGGCTCATTACTAAGACTTTATCAGTCTCTTTTCGTGGGCTACATTCGATACAGCCTTCCGATACCCTCAAACTTGATCATTTCTTGCTTACGGACATTAGAGAGCGTCCAAGCGCAGGCACTCAAAATATGCCTCGGGTTGCCACGGCGTGCCTCCAACAAAGGCACAATTGAGGAAGCCCACGTATGCCCATTACCGATATACCTGTCCCACGAACCACTTCGTGTGTATTTACGCTTACTGACACGATACCATTGCCACCCATTGACGTCCGTTCTACATGAGCGACCGGACAGCAGTTTCACAAGTGCACTCCGCTGCATCTACCCCACATAACATCAGGCTATGCCCTTCCATATCACCCCGTCAAACCACCATGGGTGATGGTTCAACCTTCCGTATGCGTACATGTCTCCGGCATACTAAAGAAATCATTGGTTCCCGTCAGTGGACTACAACAACTTGCTCTCGCGTACATCTGGTCAGAATACCAGACATATGTTCATGTGTACACAGACAGCTCCGTGTCACCTAAGGCATCGACAGCAGCGTTGGTGATACCAGCCCAACAGATGACTCGAGGTTTCATACTAGACCATAATTCAACATCAACCGCTGCAGAGCTTGTGGCTATTCGGGAAGCGATTCGCCACATCTGCGGGGAAAGACCTCAAGAGTGGTGCATTTTCACGGACTCAAAACCCGCGCTGCAAATTTTGGGATGCTTCCTGCGCCACACCGCATATCAGATTCTGGCCCTGCAGATCACCGAGCTACTTTCATGCGCTCAAGAAAAACACCACCGCATAGTGTTCCAATGGATCCCGGGATACTGTGGGCTCAACGGTAATGAGATGGCCGATGCTGCAGCAAGGCGCGCCCTCAGCAGTGGCCTGCGAACTGTAGTGCCATTCTCCAGACCGGACATCACATGCCTCCTGTCGGAATTAATGAGGAGTGCGACGAGGAGATACTGGGCCCAGCCAGACGCTCGTCACGTCCGCCTTAAAAGCGTGGATCCCGATATGAAATTTCCTATTCTGCGTGGAATTCCACGCCCTCATACATGCCTGATACACAGACTGCGATTAGGCGTCGCCTTCACGCGCAAATATTTGCACATTATTGGACGGACAGACTCCCCGGACTGTTCAGTGTGTGGCGCTGTAGAGACTATAGAACATGTGCTCGTGGTGTGCCCTGAGTATGCGCGAGAAAGACTGACATTGGCAGATACATTGAGACATTTACACAATGGACCACTCTCGGAGGACCTCTTGCTAGGCGCGTGGCCACAGAGTTGGCAGACGACAGAGACAATGCGTGCACTTTCACGTTTCCTATGTGACACTGGCCTGGACTCACGCCTGTGATACCAGTTGTGTAATGTGTCATTCACCTCGTTCCTCCCATTATCATCCCCCATTGTGACCCTTTTTCTTCCCCTCTTCCCCTTCCCTTACGTAGAGTAGCAGGCCAGATGCTCCATTATCCGGCCGACCTCTCTACATTATCCATTCATTAAAATACTTCTTCTTCTTGCCAAATCACGATTCACTAACTGGATTACGCCAACACTCTTCTAAGTTACAAGGGAACATAGTGCGCGTGTTCTTCGTGAATTGCCTGTGTCCTCGCACGATTATACCTTTTGAGTTTCATCGTGCGAGAACTTACAGCTTCAAGTGCCATATAATGCAGCGCGATTTATAATTTTGTTTTAACACTTAAATACATGAAAATGCCTCATTCCCCAATGCAGAACTTTAAAACCTCCTCAGTCCTGCTCTTTCGTATATAAGTAAAACGAGTTTTAGAGCTCTACTTGGTCAGTTGCTGAGGTACGTTGTGTTACTGAAGACATGGTCGTTCCGATGTAAAACAATCACTGGTTGGCACAGGAACAGAGGTGAAGTGTGCGGAAACATTGAAAAAAAAAGGAATGCAATTTTAGGTTTCATAATATACTCTACAGGCTTCCTAATTATGCATGGTTACATAGCGTGCAGGTTGTCCTACGCGGCAATAAGGTCATATTCCTGATAAACTCTTTGAACCTTGGTTCACCAGCACAGGATAAACGGAATGCTTTTCAACGTAGAGTTGTCCACATTGTGAAGCACATAACAGCAGTCCTAACCTAACGAAACCAAAATTAAGTACCCCTGCATGCATATGACAATAACGCGTTCTAGACCTTCAAAGCAATTTGTGCTGTACGGGCAGCTGTTTGGGAAAGCAAGTTTTGACTCTGTGGGAATGAAGCGTATCAACTTCATAGTGGAAGGGGCAATAAGTGATGGTGTTTGACGGATATTTCACTGCACTATGGATTGCAGTGCGTTCTTTGCTTCAATTGTAATGAGAATGACTTGGTTCGAAGCGCGACGACGATCTGTCAGATTGTTGCACAACAATGAAGTACAGCGATTAATTCCCGTCGTCGTACACTGGAAAGGCGTAACCGTGCTTAAGGCATACTTTCGCAGTCCCCGGATAATGTCAGCTCGAGCGAAGCGAGCTCTTTCTCGGCTCTGGCAGTCACGCAATGTTTTGTGAGCGCACGTGAGACAATGCGCGATACGACACAGCGATAAGCACGAACCGTTGTGCAGTAATCACCCCGACTGGGCGAAGTGCTTTCAGTACGTGACCCTTGTGCAGGATCGATGTGTCAGCAACCGCGGAGATTGTCTGCGATCCGAAAGAAAGGAGTTGGTGACGTTGAGGGCAATATGGCAAAATTATTTCTTGAGGATGATTGAACGATTGTTCATAATATTGATGTGGAGATATGAAGCCAGAAAGGCGAACGTGAAACGTGGACGAACAAGCGAACAGACAAGCACATGCACGTACCCACACGAACAAGTAAAAGGAAAGAAGCAACAGGCATGGCTAGATTGAGTTGGAATGACTAGATTGAGTTATTCGGGGCAAATAATCTTCATCGCACGCAAAGTGAAAGAAACGCACTTCAAAGTGGGTTTGTGCGTCTCTTTCAACTATGTAAGCTGTCGGACTGGCAGTTTGAAGTTCGAAGAATATTCCATCGTTTCCTGTGTTCTGTGCAGACAGACGAGACCAGTTAAAACATGTAGAACAAGGGCTTCTCTACTTCTGCCCCATTCTTGATGTCTCAGCTTCGTGCCACCGATTTGAAACCCAAGTCAATGCGTCTCATTTCCTTGAACGAACAAGCAAATTAAGAACAAGCTAGCAAACAAGCAAGCGAACAAGGAAACTCACAAACAAACAAGAAGCAACCAACCAAACAAACACATGTAGATGCAGCCAGGCATATGACTAATACAAAACAAAAGACTGAACCGAATGGAAACACAGGCATCACGACATTTGCATCCGCCTCCTGTTTGTCCTGTGAATGTCATCTGCACGCAGTGTCGAGCTGCTCCCGTGTCGTCTGCTTCAGGGAAAGCAAGTCTTAAGGCGTCGTCTGCCGCGCTAGCTTTTTGCTACTTCTTGACTTGGTCGAGCGGTGGCCCTAGTTGCAGCGTTTTCGTCGTGCGTCTGATGAGGCGTGGGGCGACGTTTAGACCCGGCACTCGTGTGATTTTCTTCCCTTTCCCGCGAGGCGTCGCTGCAGCACGCGCAGACCACGCGGCAGCTCCGGCAACGGCGCGACAAGTCAGGTGGGTGTCGCCGCATATGCTAGTCACGGAGGAAAGCTGGATCCCGCGGTACGGAGTCGACAGGCTGCATTTGGAAGTCAGGCACGCCTGCATGCGCGCGCATCGACCATCGACAAGGATGTCAGCGTGACGAATCGAGGTCGCTGTTTTCTCCGAGACGTTGTGCATACGCATGCTCGATTTAGCTGCGCAAAGATCAGTGCCCCTCTTGCAGGGCTTCTCTGCTCGCTCTTGGCAGTACACTGCGGGGGAGGGCGAGGGAGGGCAGAAACTGTGTCCCACTCACAGTCGGTAGCACGAACGCTGGAAACTCTTCCAAGCCCCAGCATCGCGACAGTCAGCTGGTTCAGATGACAGCACCTGTTTGTAAATGATACAGCGAGAGCACGTTGTCTCAAGTGAAGGCCAGTATAGTTTGTTGTGATTGCTTGTGCACATCTTTTTCGTCCGAAGCCCCGAATGGCGTCGTTGTGTGTGTTCATTAAGCGAATGTTGCCTTGGCGAGAAACAGGTCGCTAAAGCTGAACCATCCTCCCTTGACGGCTCGTATAGAATAGCTTGTTGGTATGGCATATCTTGTTTTGTTGTAGCGCAAGCTGAACGACAGGGACAACAGAAAGACACATCCGACACAGACACGCAGAGCAAGGTCACTCCGTTTCTGCATAAGGAACAAACTTCTGGCTTGACAGCTTGTTCAGTGGAGCAACGTGTGGTTTTGTTCATATGGACCTCATTTCTCCCTCTTCACTTAGGCGCACCCCTGGCGCGGTAGATCAGTGGCTATGGTGCTGCGCCCCTGAAGACGAGGTTGTGGGTTCGATGACGACCTCAGCGGCCTCGTTTTAGTGGACTCCAAATGCAAACAACAACAACAACAACAACAACAACAACAGAAAAAAACGTCCGTGTACTTCGATTCAATTGCACGTGCTATTGTAGTTATCTCTAGAAGTAAATTAACCAAAATTAGTCCAAACTTAAGTATTCACCTTGCCACAATTGGTGGTCGGACACACGAAAATGGGACTTTTAGTTAGACTCCCTCAAGCAATGGGGCCAACGAAATAAGACTTATTAGGGTCACCCGCGTTTAGATGCCCATCACTCTAGCTGCCTTCGCTTCTCTCAGACTCAGTGAATCGACTTTGCCGAGTGTCCTCGGCACGATGACCAGTGGTGGAAACAGCGCAGCCTAACTTGAGAGTCTCAAGTTTAGACGAAGCAGCCGAAGAAATGGCGGCGATGAAGCATTAGGGTGCGCACGTTAAATATAATATAACGAATGTCCAATCAAGCGAATGACAGCGCGCTGTGAAAGAAACTCAGAAGTATGTGAACTCTTACGAAAAAGAGAGAAAATTGGCACAGAAGTTATCGTTATGGACGAACACAAATAACACCTCTGGTTCTGTGTATTGTTGGGGCTCTCTTTTGTGCACTTACGTTCATTTTTGTTTCCGCGTTCAGTCGCCTGTTCGAAACGAAGCAGCCGGCTTTGGACACGGCTTCACCGCAGACAGGTAATTCAACAGGGTGTAGGGACCACAACAAGTCGCTGGAAGCCCTCTGCGCGGCAATTTTCGTAGAAATAGGCAGACAAGAAAGAAATAAAAAAAAAACAAAGGAACAAAAGGAAATCCGCCCTCGAGTTATAGTCGTGACCGACTCGCGGAAGTGACCGCGGTGCCACCACGTCTCGCATTTCTTTCTTCTCGGAAATAGAATTATCTTCGGCACTAACAGCGTCGGGTGGAGCGCCGGAAGTCGTCCGCCCACTTTTCTTTCTTCTTTCCGGGGAAATGGTTGGCTGATATCTCCTTGCGTCGCCGGGGCTGCCGGTGCGAATCGGGAAAAACGCACGACCGAGACAATCTTCTCGCACGTGCGCGCATACATACTACAGAGTTCGATTCCGCTTACCCGACCGGTGTGCGTGGATCAGTGGTTGTGCGGCTGCGTGCTTGATGCTGGGCGCGATGGCTCGAGACTTCGGTGCTCGGGTGCGGAGCGAGGGACATCAGTCGTACTTCATTGTGGAGACTGGGCGACCCAGCACGCCCGTGAGGCGGCGGCGATGCAAGCCCTCGACGTCCCTTCGTGGGAGGCTTAGGCCCGCCAATCATAAAGTGCAGATTCTACAATAAAAGTTTATTCCTCCTCCTTCGCGAACACTTGTTCTTGTCGAGTTATGCTTTGCGTCTGTGTGCGAATTTTAGCACTGTTATTGCTATGTTCTTCCTCTTGTTCATTGTTTTAAACTTTTTTTTTTGGGGCGAGCACGTATACTTATTTATTTCTTTATTTACACATATGAATTAAGAAGAGCAGCCGACACTACCAAGCAGTCGGGAACGTCTTCCCGAAGATGATAATAATAATAATAATAATAATAATAATAATAATAATAATAATAATAATAATAATAATAATAATAATAATGAAGATGATGATGATGAACGATGGTTAAAATTATTTTAAAGTCCCTTACGAAGAAGACCCTCATAGGCAGACTGCAGCTTTAATTTTTTTCTTTTGGCGCCTTTTAATTTCTTCCACATTATTGACAGCAGCAATAACCACTACATAACAAGTGTTTAGTGTAGAGAAACGGAATGTTGGTAAAACAGGAAATACAGTAAGAAAATACAAGATCTAATAGCCAGACAGGGAAGCGTAAATGAGTGCTATGTATACGAAGGAAAAGGAGTACTATAATTGCGTTAATCAACCTAAAATGAATTTGCTCGTCCATAATGTCAAATACATTCTGTAGTTTCTTATTGATTGAGCCGGTTATAAGTGGTGCCACATAAGCCTTAAACTACGGGACCGCTTTGTGTACGTTTACATTCAATGTACAGCATTGCACAAAGCTATACAGGGGCAACAGGCTCTCCGTAAAAACTCAATTTCTTCGTAATACACGCGCGCAGACTGTAATTGAGAAGTGCACGTGAAAGTTAGCAATGCCAAGTTTCGAATTGCCGTTATCAATTTCGAATTGCAATTTATAGGCAGAGGCAGTTTGGGTCAGTATTTGCGACGTCAATGCGTTCCTAGGTTGAAAATGAGCCAAACACGGTCAAAACCAATCTGTCAGTGCTGCTTCACCGTTTCAATTGTGTCCCGCCTCCAAAACTTGGATCACGTGACGTACAACACCGGGTGCGCTCGACCACAGCGCACTTAAAAATACAAGCCTTCTCGGCTCGCCTTTGCAAGCTTGTCCATCGACACTGACGACCGCAGCAGACGACCTCTAACATACGACGCGCCGGCTGGACTAGACGCAGCCACGGCTGGACTAGGGGAGCAGACGCGCGATCGCGTCCTCTAGTCCGGCCGAGGGGCAACGCGGGATTGATCACGTGACCCCAAACATTGCGAGCGTGGGGAAAGCGGCGCGCGCCATGTGACTATGGAGGTTCTTTCCTTCCCGCATGAGAAAGCAGTCTTCTGGGCTCGCCATCGTATGCTCGCCCCTTGCTCCTGAAGGGGTTCACGTGACCACCAATAGAAGACACACGGGCCGTTCATTTTCCTCGCACGTGGGCCTTGCTCGTCACCAGCACCTCGCTGACGATGGCGACAGCGATGGTTAATAGGCGCCTCGAGTATCCGTGTAATTGCCGCCATAGTTAAAAAAAGAAAGAAAAAAAAATGCTCGGCACCCATCAGACCAGAGACGAATATTTGCGCTATTTACGATATTTACGACGAAATATACGCTATATATATATATATATATATATATATATATATATATATATATATATATATATATATATATATATATATATATATATATATATATATATCATAACACACAATAGACGTGCAATACACCAACTGTGACCCAGAACTCTATCAGAGTTGTGAAAGGGGCCCGTTGCCACAGAGTTCGATGGACAATCTATAAATCAAGCGTGTGGTTCACATCACACTCTGCAAACTGGAATCACCTATACAGACCGAAGACATTATTTCTTCATAAAAAGTTTGCTGCTACAATATTAGACTTACCGAATATCTTTATTATTAGACATTGTTGTGAGTGATTTAAATCGAAGCTTCCTCTGCCTACCTGCGAGGATTTGCAATGGCTGCTGTAAGATGTATTTACCTGCGCATATGGCTTTCATCACTATTCATCCCTGGACTAGCATCGCACCTTGCCCTCGTTGTCGTGATAGCCCTCTGCAATCTTGGCAGAGCTGCTGATCGGTGTAGTGCAAAAGCATAAAAAATGTTATACTATTAAGGATGTGGCTATTGTGTTGCATAAACATAAGCATTGCACGCGCTTGCGTGCTGCACAGAACAAAAGTAAACACAACTGCCCGCATTGCCGTTAGTTTTATAGGGTTTACTGCACTGATTGATGAGCCCCTTGCTTAACATAGATTCTAATATTTACGTTGGATATGAGTATTTTGTTTCGTAATTTACAACAGACAAATAAGCCAAAGAATGTGAAACTGAAATGCACATTAAACTTTGTGTCCATTGTTTACTGCCGAATGACGGATTGGACAGATGATACAGACTGAGAAAGCGAATAAATTGATAGACTGGGCACTTGATCAACATGGAAAATCCTCTTTAGTAAGGGAGAAAAAGAATATAAAGAGCTCAATTTAACATCCAGCCACTTGGCGTTTATGAGCGAACCTGTGATATGTGTACATCCGTTATTGGCTTACGTGGTTAAGCATAACCGCCTTTTCAATACGTAGTTTTTCTATTGAAGCATTGACGTTTTGGTCTGCCTTTCAGCATCTCCATTTTTCTTTCGTTCACAAAGTGATGATGCCTTGTCTCGACATTAAGCCGCCATTTACACAGCTCCGGTCTAGGTTTCTATCATCAGTGTAAGTTTTCAAACGAAACTCTTGTCGATTGACTTTTACTTTGCCATCTATTAGCGTTCTTTAACAATAGAAAAAAATTCACATAGTTTTGAAGTTGTGCTTCATAATTTCGCTTTTGTTTTAAGTGTCTCCATTCTACCTCTTCCTTAGGTCCTCGGCATTAAAACTTTGCTAGAAACATGTGTTTGACGATGCACGCATGTCCCTTGAAGCAACAAAATTTTTACTTGGTTAATACGCTATTTGTGACTATCTCCCATATCTTTGCTCTAAATTCTTTACGGTGTGGATCAATAAATGAAGCTTTCCTTTTTGAAGTGTACTTTGAGTGTCCAATAATCTTTTCTGGTAACTGAGCTATGGGATATTCTCTACCTTGAACTTTCACAAGTCGTTATTTTTACTTTGAACGCCGATCCGGCTCGCTGATGAGACGAACACGTGTTCGCAGATTTGGTTCCATCATCAGCCTGGTTACGCCCACTGCAGGGCAAAGGCCTCTCCCATACTTCTCCAACAACCCCGGTCATGTACTAATTGTGGCCATGCCGTCCCTGCAAACTTCTTAATCTCATCCGCCCACCTAACTTTCTGCCGCCCCCTGCTGCGCTTCCCTTCCCTTGGGATCCAGTCCGTAACCCTTAATGACCATTGGTTATCCTCCCTCCTCATTACATGTCCTGCCCATGCATATTTCTTTTTCTTGATTTCAACTAAGATGTCATTAACTCGCGTTTGTTCCCTCACCCAATTTGCTCTTTTCTTATCCCTTAACGTTACACCTATCATTGTTCTTTCCATAGCTCGTTGCGTCGTCCTCAATTTGAGTAGAACCCTTTTCGTAAGCCTCCAGGTTTCTGCCCCGTAGGTGAGTACTGGTAAGACGCAGCTATTATACACTTTCCTCTTGAGGGATAATGGCAACCTGCTGTTCATGATCTGAGAATGCCTGCCAAAAGCACCCCAGCCCATTCTTATTCTTCTGATTATTTCTGTCTCCTGATCCGGATCTGCCGTCACTGCCTGCCCTAAGTAGATGTATTCCCTTACAACTTCCAGTGCCTCGCTGCCTATTGTAAATTGCTGTTGTTCTCTTCCGAGACTGTTAAACATTACTTTAGTTTTCTGCAGAATAATTTTTAAACCCACTCTTCTGCTTTGCCTCTCCAGGTCAGTGAGCATGCATTGCAATTGGTCCCCTGAGTTACTAAGCAAGGCAATATCGTCAGCGAATCACAAGTTACTAAGGTATTCTCCATCAACTTTTATCCCTGATTCTTCCCAATCCAGGTCTCTGAATACCTCCTGTAAACACGCTGTGAATAGCATTGGAGAGATCGTATCTCCCTGTCTGACGCCTTTCTTTATTGGGATTAATATGACCTCCTATAAGAACAACCTCCGATATGAACACAACAATCAAACCCCGGCCCTCAGTCCCCAGCAGCTGCGCAGCAACTGACCACGGCGGCGGTCAGACCTGCGACGCAGCAGAGGGTGCTAAGATTTGGTTCCACAGCACTACAACTCTGCATCTTGCTCATTGACTGTGAATGGTGCTCTACGTCAGTCCTTCCGACAAGCAGATAAATTGAAATGTTAAGGCTTCGGACTTTCTCCTTCGCTTCGTGGTTAAGCCAAACCGCCACAAGATGTCGCTTCTCAATTCCGGCGTTGTTTCTGTCATGGTCTGTGGTACTCCGTAAACTGCGATATGAATATGTCTGTACGAGGAGCAGTTGGGTGTGCTAAGACGACGAGATTGCTTCTTAGTCGTCAGAACCGTGGATTTTAGTTTACGATTTTACTTTTGTTATCATTCCTTCCATTCCTCTTTGCCTCCTAGTCGCGCCCTCGGAGTTTCTTTCCTCTAAGGTTGCCGGGGCAGCCATTAGCACCTCGTACCGCGAGCTCCTTTCGCTGTGTCGGACAAAACCGTCAATCACGCCTCCGCCTTTCCAACACCGACGCCGACGACCTGGCCCCATACAACAGACGGAAGGAAAACGAAACGAAATGGCCGCGTAAGCGCGAGAAAAGAGCGTCTCTTTTATTTTTTACCCCCTCCCGCATGTATGTACACTGTACTTCAGTTTGCCGCGCTCGCGCTAACGCCGAGGCCGCAAGTATTCCACAGTGAGAGCGCGTGTCAACACCGGCGCGGCCAACACGGCTGCCCGTCGACCACAAAAGCGCCGAGCCGTCGCCGCTTGGGCCTCACCCGAACCTCTCGGCGGTCTCAAACCATTCATGGTCGCTGGACAAAAGCTTGCGGCTCGTGGAGACTGCCCGAGAGCCTCCAGTCTATGTATTTCCCCATCACCTCGTCGTCGACGCCGTAATGCCGAGCCTCTCTAAACCGCGAGGGCCGCCCGGTGAATCGAAACAAGAAAAGGAACGCGACGTTGATCCCAGCTCCAACTTCTCTGCAGCGCGCGGCGGCTACGTGGGCGAGCCTTTCACTTCCTCGCGTAGCGGGATGAACACGCGCGCTTCCAATTAGCCAAGATGGCGGCTTGTGCCGTAGTTGCGTATATGCCGGGCGTCTCGATGACACGGTCGCCTTCTGCGAAGGAGCGTGACCGTTCTTACGTCAGCGTTCGGCATGCGAGCCGAAAGAAAAGGGCCCTGCGGCAGAGTGGGGAGGCGGGCGTTGCAGTGCTGGCTTCTCTTGTCACCGTAGGGTGCTGCGCGCGGCGGGCAGGCGCGCTTTTCAACCGTCGTCGTCGTCGTCATCAGCAGTGCATTCATGCCCGAAGCCGTCGTCTGCGTGCACCTTCACTGGCGCGGCAAAGACAAGAACACCTTCGGGCCGGGGGAACGACGTTGTGGTGCGGTTGAGGGCAAGCGAAAATAAACAACTGTGGTGGTGACGACGGCGTGCTCGGGACTGGAGACTTTTGTAAAGAGCGCTGAAGAAGAGAGGCGCGAGCCAAAGAAGTTTGGCAGGCAACCCCGTTGGAGGATGTGGGTCACCATACGTCGGCGTGTGCAAGTTAGGACTAACCACGTGGTGCGCCCTCTCCAACCTCTGTCGCCCTATGCGTCCACCGCGATCACGCTCCGATCGCTCGCATTTATTTTTCGTCGCCGGCGTTTGATTTCTCTGGCTGCTTGTAGTTTTCATTATGGAGGATTCCGATAGCGAAAGGGTTTTCGGGTCGGGCTAACCTCAGCATCGATGTCCATTTGCCTCTGACAGTGACTGAGCTGTGTGCCCTTAAGAGTCGATCGCAAATCGTAGACCTCGCTTCAGCGAATAGAAAATACCTTTGTCACATACCACGTTCCATAAAAACATGGAAAACCAACTACCCCGGTCTCATACCTTGCTCTATACCCTGTGTTGCTTCCCCAAGTCCAAATTAAATAGGCGTCATGCCACCCGGTGCATAGATATCGCTTTGATACACGTGTGCGTTTACCAGCCCCAAGTATGATCCGTAAAGGTTGCGAAATCTCAAAGCAACCGTTGTTCACGCTCCTGGGACGTCATCAGTGAGCCTCGTAGGCTCCACAATGCTGCACGCAGTGACTACAAACTCATTTAGCAACGATGATCTCGTGCGTGCTGTACTCTACACGAGCGGGTGCCATGTCGTTCGCGACATTTGCGCAGCCGGTGTTCAGCAGAAGCGCCGTCGATCTTACGCCGAGTTCAGCTTTCCTCGATGGCATGCGCCGAAGAGCGCATGCTCTGTGGCAGCAAGAAACAAGAGAAAATTTCGTACACCGAGCACACGTCGCAATGCCACTCGCTGCGAAGGCCTCCGTAGGCATTCGTGCCCGTCTGCTTTAGGCGGATCGCTCGCGCCTTCTGCTGCGCGTACAGACCAGCAGACGATCACCGAATTAATTCGGCACGCGCGCACGCAGTACTCGTCTGCTGCTGCGGGCCGACCTCGATGCAGAAGACACGAGAAGAGCGCGATTGCCTGCGTTTTGGTAATCGCTGCTCTTCGCTCAGCTTGCAAAGCGCGCGCGGCTTCATCTTTGATTGCTGGTAGCTTCGACGCACCTACAGGGTGCACGTAAAGAGCGTCTATTCGTGCCGGTGGCCGCAGCTCGCGATGAGTATGTAACTGGGTAACGCAAGGGGGAGCCTCCGATCATGGATCATCAGACAGCTAGGCACGAGGTTCTATTTCCGTGTGCACGCGATATGACCTCATACGCCGGGGGTGGACATTCCTAGAGTGCGTACTTGAAATTCTAATTACATTGCGTTTCGACGTCGAAATATACGCAGTCGTCTGGTTCGTCATTGTACGGACGATCTCGATTGAGGTCACCAAGCATAATTAACCGCATAATTCCGGCAGAAGGTATACGGTACGCCAACAAGACCGGAGGTGACGGAGGGCTCCTTGATACCAATCAAAGTTGCGACTCATTATTATTGGTATAGGATTCTAAAGCATTCGTCGCACACCTTGAAAGGGCTCCTTGCGGCTGAGAACGTTTAAATTGTAAGATTCACTTTTTTACATGCAAAACATAGACATCTAAAGCGTGACTTATGCGCTCGATAATACGCAGAGCCCCAAGATCTGCCATGCCAATGAAACAGTTAAACAGGCATAGCCCGCACAGTAAAATGCATGCAGATAGCATTACTCTCTATATTTAGGTTTATTCCACTGCATATATTAGCAAGCTGAAATTCTCAACAATGAACGATTGTTTGAAGAAAACTACTGGCCTTTCGCGAAAAATTTACCGATTCTGTTAGTTTCTGTCCAGCTTTGCAAATAACGTATGAGAGCGTTTTTTACCGCTTTCCAGAGAGCATGCGCAGGAGCCTTTCGTGATCGAGGTGTTATCAAAGTAGAGTGACCTTAGGGACTGAGATTAGAATGCCCAGTTTATTATCCGGAGCATCAGAATAAGTAACTTCGTCATCTGGGTCACTATGCCAATCAAGCGGGAGAAGTCCCTGCTTCGCCTCGTAACACGTTATGCCACAGTGCAGTCTATAAAAAAGCTGAAAATTAGTTCTTGTTTAATATATACGGACCGTGTCACTATAACCATTTGGAATTTTACGCTACATTTATTTTCGCTTTATTTGCTGCGCTTCACCTTTCTTTCCACCCAATTATCTTCAAAAGCCTACATTGAATTAACGACTATGACGAGACCGCCATGCCGCAGGTTCAGTGTATTCTATTTAGCTGTGCGTCAAAACTTTTCGTTGGCATCTAGCACCACATAACCTGCGCGACTCATAGCCGCAAGCATGCGCTGTTGCTGTTCATCCGTGCCAGAGAAAGAGAGAGAGGAGGATGCATAGAAAGGCAGGGAGGTTAACCAGAGACAGTTCCGGTTGGCTACCCTGCACGGGGGGAAGGTTGAAGGGGGGATAAAAAGAGAAAGAGAGCGGAAGGGGTAGATAGAAAGAAATAGATACAAGCACGACCAAACCGCGTACACTACAGAGCGGTAGGGGGCGGCGTTCTTAAAGTCTATCGTGAAGCCCCGCAGACCGCAGGAACCTTAATAACGCGAGTTAGGCCCTCAGCGCGGATGTTCTGTGGGAGTACTGACCCAAAGCTTTGAGTTCTGATAGTGGGCGATTGTCCAACTGGTTCATTACTCTGCACAGCACTTGTCTCTGGGCGCTATATCGCGGGCAGACACAGATAATATGTGCGAGCTTCTCATCGATATTGCAGGTGGCGCACGTGGGGCTGTTGGCCATTCCAATATGCAAAGCATACGAGTTCGTAAATGCAACGTCTAGCCACAGACGGTACATCATGGTCTGTTCACGTCGCGGTAACCCAGGTGGTAGGTGCATCCGTATGTCTCCGTGCCAGATATATGATATATTCATGCCACATGGCGTTTTTTGACCGCATCGCCACTGATGTACCTGCTAATATGACTTTTCTGACTTCTGTACTGCAGGTCCTTCGGTACCCAGCGGTGGCAACACGGGCAAGAAGATCGTCTGCTACTTCACCAACTGGGCACAGTACCGCCAGGGTGATGGCAAGTTCCTACCCGAGGACATTGACCCGACGCTGTGCACGCATATAATCTACGCCTTCGGCTGGATGAAGAAGCACAAGCTGTCCTCCTTCGATGCCTCCGACGACACCAAGAACGGCAAGAAGGGAATGTACGAGAGGGTCATCGACCTCAAGAAGAAGAACCCCAACCTCAAGGTCCTTCTCGCTGTCGGTGAGTTGCAGTTATATATGCGTACCTTTAAAGCACAAAGGAGCTAACAAAGGCACCGACAATTTGTGTGAGCGGAATAAGGAACCTTACTCGTGAGTACCGGCTGAGCGCTTCCTGAGTGTACTGAAAAACTTGAACCATGCATGAACGTAAATGTTTTTTGGATGCCGTAAAGATCGGCTAAAGAAAGCATGAGGTAGTAGAAAAGCAAACAAAAATTACCAAATTCTTTAATAGAATAACAAGAAAAGGAGGAGGCGAACGAACGTTTACATGGTGTGTCACAAAATAATGCGATATCACTTTTAGCTGCAGCTATGGACAACTGACTGAGGCAGCTTAAGTTTATAAGGAGAGATCACAACAACCTCATGGAGCAATTAGACCGGTCCGCGCACTATGATCGTTAACAGAGCACTGAAATACGAGAGACGTGAGATGCAGCATACCTGCAAGCACACGACTTGCATCCAGGCAGCCTGCAGCAAGCAACACATCTCCTAGCCACATCTTGCCTCACTTGGTTCAAGCGCGAGGCGTCGTAAACGTTTCTTTGTACCGTGCTATTTTCCTTGAAGGAACAGAGAAGTCCATTAATAAATTCGGAGCAAGTTTATAGTTTAACTTAGTCGGCAAAGTTCCGAAGCCACAGAAGCAAGGCTCATAGTGAGGTGCCGGATATGTGCAACGAAATGCTATCTCACTTGATAGTCTCGATGTACGATCTATGTTGGAGTTCTTTTTATTTTGCTTCACCAGCTCAGAGAGAAGAATGTCGTGGGAAAAAATAATCCCTGAGCGCTCGGGAACAAGAGCATAGAAAACCGCCGAGAGATAGCAATTGAAGATTGAGTGGCGGTAAAAGGGCGATGGCTAGGAGGTTGGGGTCGTAAATGACTTCCTCAAGTGACAGATGTGTACGGACATCGAATGAAGGAGAGAGAGGTTCTGCGAATGACGTGAGAACGGTCTCGCTGAAAGACAGAAAAAAAAAGAGTTTGCCTCAACTCACCCTACTGGCGCGGATATCCTCACTATACATAGCCTCACCCGAGGCCTTCGGTTTCCGAAGCGCACCACCCACGTGATTAACATGCACACAACGTGATAGCAGTCGCTCGCGCCCATTCTTCACGGCGGCGCTGGCGAGGAATCTAGGACAAAGTGAATCTCTCGTGTGGATCTCCCCGGAAAACACCCTTTCCTCTGCGGAGTTGTATACCGGGGTACAGAAGAAGCGATCGGCTTCTTTTACTTATCAGCAAGGGCGTTGCTTTTAAAACGCATCCCCTCCCCGACGGCTGCGCCTGTTAGCCGCGACCACTGCACATGAAATAGTTCTCTCGCCGAGCAGCGTGCTGAAACTGTCCTCGAAATGGCGACGACTTTCTTCGAAATCATACCTTGCCATCTTGAAACATCCGAGGACAATGCGGCTTTAGGCTGATGGCATTCTGCAGTTTTCCTGCTCTTTTGACTTTCTTTTTTTGTTTCGTTGCATCGGCAAGAGTTGCTTCCGCGCGCAGTTATCGCACACGCTGTAGCTCTAGAAGACCGGCACCAGGACTTTCGTGCATATAAACAACGGCCTGCTTAGCATACACGGATTGCACGCTTCCAGCCCAAGTCGCGAGGTTTTGTCGACAAGGAGAGGTGATAATCTTAGAGAACGGCACTCTACAGCCTTCAACGATGTCGCGCAAAACAGTGCGACTCTCTTTGCGCGAGCGCTCAAAGTGATGGCATTGTAGATTGCACACTGCTGGGTAGCCTACTTCATATTTAATTGCAAAGTCGTTTTTTTTAAGGAATCTGGGAGTCTTCCCAAGTGTCATGTCTTATTTTTTTTCTCGTACCGAGATGACAATCTACACTGTAAACGCAAATGAGCCGAAAAGGGCATATTAAGGGATGTCACCTCCCTTGAGACAACGTGCCTGAAAACCGTGCTCCCTTACAGTGGTGCAGAAATGTTCAGCGTCCTCCATTTCGCTCCCTCGCAAAATGGGGGTGAAAGAAGGAGAAAGAACCTCAATTCTACATCCTTATTAAGAGGGAGTTTCGAAGATAGAGACCTCCCTTTAGCGTAAACGGAGTTCTCTGTTTCTTATTTTATGCGTTATTTTATTTTAGTATACACATGTGTGAGAAGGAGACGAGAAAGGAGAGATATATTGTCCAAGTGGTTGCTTTTCTTTCTCTTAATTCTGCAAATTTATACATTTCCAGAGTGCAAGCCAGCTTATTTAGGGCGATATAAAAGACGATTTGTTCGTCTCGTTGATCACAATGTCCTGTCGCGCTGCCAGAACCACCGGTCGACCTTACGACCTGACTTCGGAAGCGCGACCATGCAAGACTTCGACGGCTTCGGCCGTAGAATGTCGTCGCTTCTGTTTGTTTTCCCATCAACTAAAAGTGATACTGAAGGCAAAGCCCTCGAAGCGCCACTGTCGTCGGCGCCGGTGACGGCACCTGTTTTGCTCTAGCTTCGTAGTTCTGCGCGTGTGTCTATATGCGTTCTTACGAGAGAATTACGGCGGCCGTCGGAGAGTGTTGCGTGTAATATGTGGAACCTCACAAGAATACCTGCCCCCTGCGCAGCACGGCGGTGATCGGCCACCGCGTAGCCATCGCCTTGTGATCTGTGTACTACAATACACTTTTGTGGTTCGCGCGGCCGTGCTCGGGCATTCCCTACTGCGCCACGATATGAAAGCGGCTAGTGAAACCTCGCCCACAGTCCTCACAAAATCGGAGCGCGTACGGTGTGGACTGCTTTGGAAACGGCGCGTTTCGGATTACCGCTTGCCCAGTTGCCTCATGTTTCACGCGGCCTTATATATTCAGCTGCGGTGGTGAGTACGGCGCGGACCCATTGCGTAATGCACATAATGCTCACACCTTTTATGTTGCGGTGTTGAGACCCGTCGGTCCGCTGAAGAAAACTCAAGGAGCTAGTGCCGCACGAAAAAGAGACATTGTTTTGTTTCTTTCAATTTCTCCCGTTTTACGTGCCGGAACCACGATATGATTACGAGGCACGCCGCATGCAGTTGGGATCGACTTCGGATTAATATTGATCTCCTGGGGTTCTTTACCGTGCACAGCCACGGCACGCGGGCGTTCTTGCACGCCACCGCATCGAAATGCGGCCGCCGTGGCCAGGATTTGATCCTGCGACCTCGTGCTTAATACTAAGCACAACGCCAAGGACACATAGCAACCACGGCGGGTCAAAGAGTGTTGTATTTTCGTCATGAGGTGTGTTTGATAACCATTCCCTAAGTGTCGATATAGGTTGTGACAGCGATTTGTGCCACAGCAACATTATTTCTAAGGCGGCAAATTACTGTTATGCAGCATGAACAATGCAAACAGCTAGCCTGTTTCTGTGTTAAATGGAGGCATGCAGTGTGTGCACACAATTATGTTCATTTTATCAGTTTTGTGAAATAAGCTTAAAACTGCATGCATGCATTTTCACTGGGAAATCTGTACCAGCACTTTCTTGTACCAAATTGTCTATGCACAGAAGTTTGTGCATTAGAAATAAATTTCAGGCAGTTACAGCATACAATTTCTTTTTCTTAATTAATAAAGGGAAAATTAGACATCCACCCGTTCATAGCAATTGCTACAAAGGAAGCCCATACGGGTTCCTGAAAAGCCTCAGAGTTGAAGAAAATCGTCCTGGTCCGGGACTCGAACCCGGGACCACCGCCTTTCCGGGGCAGCCGCTCTACCATCTGAGCTAACCAGGCGGCTAGCAGATGGCAGGGCGAAGTCGAATTTGTCGACAACACACGAAGCAAAGACAAGTGTTTGACGTAGTAGTTCAGCAGAACTAAAGTCTGCAGAACATGTCTAAAGTGAGCTCCATCATCAGGGCAGCTAGGGCTCCCAAAAACACAAGTGCCAAAAATCTGGAGGCTCTTGGTATTCACAACACATATGAAGAACATGCCACAGCAGTGGTCACGCCTCAGACAGAACGTCTGAATTCGACAAAACAAGGAAAGGCCCTATTGCAAAAGGTGGCCCTGAGAGCGCAGTATGGCTGGGAAAAAACAGTTTCGCTACCCAGACAAACAAGAGAGAAAATTCTAGTTTCACCAATCCCAAAGAATATGAGCACGGAACACCACCAAAGCAGGAAAGCGCAATCAAAGGCTTTACTAAAGAAGTATGAAAGAAATCCAGACATATACTACACAAATGCGTGTAAAGTGGCAGCAGACAAATTCACAATAGTGGCCTTCAATCGGTTCACAGTGATAACAACCTCCATTCGTAACCCTTCAGCCTGTACCATGGATGCAGCAGCCATAGCACTGGCCTTTCGAGGTGCAGACAGACAGACAGACAGACAAAGAACTTTAATGACAAGGTCCTGAGAAGCTTTGCCCTAGGGCAGAGCTGCGGGCTGCTCTCACGTGGGGACTGTTAGGCCGAGCCTAACGGCCGCATCGTGGGCTCTCTGGACAGCCTAAGTTTGACGTGCATATTCTGAACGTTAAGAGACGGGAAGATAGCGGTATGGATTAGAGAGAAAACGAGGACAGCCGATATTCTAATTGCCATTAAGTAAAATAAGTGGAGCTGGGCAGGCCATGTAGTGGGTAGCCTAAGTTTGATGTGCATATTCTGAGCTCTGGATGGCAGAGCTCCCAAAAGAAACCATCTGCATTGGCTATGGTGTACCTCTAAGGCAGCATGCTGTTCGTTAATGACGGGTACCGTCCCACGCAAAACTCACAGAATTGCACCAGGTGGTAATTTGGTGCCCGGCGCATTCTGGACTCGAGGGAAATGAGAGGGCAGACCGACTGCTCGGGCAATAAGCATCCAAGCACTAGTCGGTCCTTTCAAGGAACCCCCCATTGACCCACGTGACACCTTCGAAAACCAGGCAAAAGAGAGACAAAAATACAGGCGTCCGCACCCCAACCTTATGGGAGAACAGGCCAGGGATTAGTGCTGTGTACAGACTAACACATATCTACGCCTACAAATACTCAGTAAGATACACTCTGCATTCTATGAAAGTATGTGTTCTTGGTGCGGGGAGCTGCCAACTCTTGCCCACGTAACATGAATGTATAAACTACAGTCTCCAAATTCCAATTCGCCCCTTACGACGCAAGTGCCAAGTAACAGACAATGGAATGTTTGGCTTGCTAGTGAAGATGCAGAGAGCCAGAGAGCTCTTCTTGATCAAGCCCAGCAAACCACAGAGACCAGTGGAGCCCTGGACTGAGGGACGCACCGACCGCCCAAACGACTAAAAGAAATAAAGTTTATACTACTACTATTTGCCCTTAGTGCTATCAGCCATCAAGTTTACGTGCAATTACATATGAGCCACATGTCACTTGATTCACTCAGTTTCCATCCAGAAAATGCACTCTTTGTTGGAGGGCATGCATGATTGATTGTGCATTATGCTAATAGTCATTGATTGTAATATCATGCTGGCACATTTGATTCTGGAACTGTAATAAATTTCCAGACATTTTATTGCTTTGTCATAATTTTTGCACCTCGTTAGACACAATCTACTAAACACACAAAAAACTCCCTTCAACCTCGTAAAATTCCCAAAAGGTGCATAATAAACTCCCGACCTACCTGTAAAAGCTCTAATAAAGAGCTAAAATGCACTCCCAAAACATCTGTTTAAAACTCCCTTAATAAAACAGCTCCCTAAAGCTGTAAAAATTAACTCCCAAACATTCTCTTATATATTCCCATAAAAAGCAAAAATTCAACTCTCAAAATTAACCATAATTGCTCCCTTAAGCAAAGCTCCCAAAATATGGGAACAGTTGCTCCCATGTTTACACCTAAGCACTCCTACAAGGAGGCAAAATAATTTCCCAAAGGTCTCCTTCAACACTCCCTTAAGAAGCCAAACGTTTCCGAAAATGTACGTAAGGACTCCCATCGTTTCTCCTATAAATTCCCATAAGCAGCAAAATAAAATACCCATGTCAACTTGTAAAAGCTCCCAAAGCTCCTCATAAAAAGTTCCATAGTGCTGGTGTCCAAAAGAGGAATGAAAAACTCCCAACGTTCCCCATAAAGACTCCTGCAACCGCTCAGGGGTTGGTGTTTAAAGGAGAATTCAAAAACTCCCATAATTCCCCATAAAACCACCAAACACAAGGAGGTGAAAAAAAAACTCCGTTCGAAGGGAGGATCTTGTCCTCCCTTAAGGGCTTGAGTTATGCAACGAGGCCAAAACTCCCTAAAAGGGTCAAACCTGTTTACAGTGTACCGCAGTGTCGTAGGTAAGTTTCCACTGGCACCGTTGCATAATTGGCCCTGGAGATCCCGTTATTATGGCCGTGTCTTGAGATGGGCTACAAAACGGTCGCTCGGCGAACGCATGATTGGCAAGGCAGGCTACGACCGGGATGCGTATTTGGGCTTCGAATTTTGCACTGGCACTTCCTAAGCTGGACTTCAGAGGGAGCCGTGTATATCGCTGTATATCAGGGTTTGATGCACATCGGTGTACATAAGGGTTATTTTTTCCCACGAAGGAGCTGCGAAAGCACCATGGTGCTGCGAAACTGCTGCAAAAAATTGGCATGTGCGTTCTGCATGCAGCACGTATATTTTCAGGCCTGCCGGCAGCCTAGTAGTTTATATCAACAAACTAGCTCTAATCTCATCGATACACCGATGACCATACGTGACTCCCGTACCGGCATCATTTACGGGCAATGTGCTAAACAAAGTATTATGGGCAGTGTTTAGTTCGCGTGAGTCATCTAGTCACAAAACACAATTGCCCTTAGTGCCGTTGGAGCAGTAAGGCATATCCTAAATCATGCATGCGCGCTTCCCCACGCGTCTAGTTTTACCCACATAAGATGGCGGACGTCATAATATAAAAGTGAGAATAAAGGGGGAAGCAGCGTCTGGTGCCGCTATCCTTCCCAACGTCTCTTGCTGTTTGCTAACCTAACTTCGATTCAATGTTGCCGAGAGCGGGAGGTCGGCCATATTGTGTAGGGTAACCTAATAGCTAGAAAAATGCTTTCTCCAGTACTTTGAACACCCCCTATTGAAAGACGCTAAGCACGCTCATAAGTTGCTGTATCACTGTAGTAATAAAGCCCTCACGATTGTTTACTGAAAGATGCGCACAATGCCATGTAGGTTCGTGCCGCTGATGTAATTTTAAGTGAACCTTAAGTGCGCTATCTTAAGTGATCTGCAACGGGTCAATACAACAGATAGCTACTGCAGACCCTCCTATTTTTCAATATTCCTTTTTCCCTTACTTTCTTTCATTACGCATGTAGTCAATTACGCATGCAATAGCTATGTCGATCATTAAGACTGCGACACGATACTTTAGCCGCAGAATCTAATCTTGGTCGGCGAACAATTAGCGATGCCAGATGTGCGCGGGTCACTAGCTCCAAGTACCACAAACACAGCCTTAATACTGCGTTCTGCGGTTATCGCCTTGTGTAGCTTGGCGTCAAGTCCATTTCAATTGAAGTACAGCGCTTCTGGTGTCTGCGTACCTTGCTTGTGTCCTGTCTAATTTTGCGCTGGTAGCGTGAATCAACAATGACAGTTACCTCACTGACGTGGGCCTTCTACATTCACGAACTCTTAGCGATGACTCTGAGTATGCTTCGTAAGTGGTTTGCATTGCTTAAAGGCCCAACGTGGATCAAAGCCGTTAGGCATTCGAGTATGATGAACGTGGAGGCTATACTTTTTAAAGGCGCTGAGGCACTCGAAATCGAAAGTATCTCACGAGTGGTCAGTGCTTATTTTGCCCCGAGTGAAATGAGAATGTGAAAGGCTTATCCATAGAAGGTGACAAGAATGTTGATTAAAAAAAGAAAAAAAAGAAACAGAATGACCTTCGTGGGATTTCCAGTGGAGTTCCTAGCTTAAGTTTGTTTTGCTTCTCAGTGCGACAGCAAGCAGTCGTAGATGACCTTTTGGTGGGTCTGTCTTGAAAAGGAGATGTCGTGAAAAGTTGTGAGTGAGTTGTAATGTAAAAAGATGCCAAATGATATGAAATAACGACAACAAAGGAAAGAGACGCTATGTGTTTTTGTTAGGAAAAGAAAGACAATCTTTCCTATCTTGTCGTTACTTTCCATCTTTTTGCCACATTTTAGACAGAAACCAATATAAGGTGATGATTAATAAACAACACGTAACGACTGGTCTTCACAGCCCCGCAGGGAGGCGGTGTTGGCTTGTCTACAGAAATAACCTGCTATGTTAGGCAGGTAAAGAAAAGCGATCGTAATATTGGGACAATAGAGGTGCCTGACTATTTTCGACCATTTTTGTTCCCACGTGATCACAATCTTGTACATCAATGTTGTTGTGAAATGTGCAATAATTTTGGCAGACAAACGCAAAATGCAATTGGAAGCATCGGAAGAGTTGCATTTTCGCTCGAAAGGGGGAGCATCGATTGCGATAGCAAATTAGGAGACAGCTATATGAAGTAAGGATAGTAGTTTTATCGACCGTATAAACTTGTAAGCATTAGCTTAATGACTAAATTAACAAGCATGGTATCACGAGCGCCCAGGCGAACACGAACACATCTCACTCGACGACCGCGGACACTCGCTGTCAAAATGCTCGCGCGAGGAAGCAGCGAGCGAATTGGCCTCCGTGCTGCCTGCCGCTTCAACGCGAACTAAGCGCCGAGAACACAGCGCACACGAAGCTATCAGCACTCGGCACACCTTGACTCTGTCCCAAACGTAGATCGCTTTCAAGGTAGGGCCCATGCGGCCACCCTCATCCGCGCCATACGCAGCGACCGCCGGAGCAAAACGACCCCCTCCCGTTTTCCCCTCCCTCACCCCTTACACCGGTGCCTTGCGCGATATTGAAGACGGCGGCTCCCTCCCCGCTTTCCTACCTGGCGCGCTCGGGATTGAGCCACTATCGTCGGCGCATCCTCGCACGCTTTCACTCGCTGACACAGCATACGGCGCTCGGCCACGGTGTTCTCGCACTTGGATTTTATGCGCAGTATCTCGGCAACTCTAATGGTGACGCCGACGGCGGAAATGCGCTTGTAGTGTCCACATAATTGCTATCGCAATAAAAGAGGCATTCGGTAAATTGATCAAAAGGAAGTATATGAACACGTTTCCTGAAAACACTGATTCCAAAAACAAGAAAGCGGAAGTTTCTCGGGGCCACGAGTTTCCCGCTGCCACTGTACCTTCGCGCCTGTTCGTATATGCAGGTAGTGCAGGTGAGATCAGCGCACTTAATCATGTTCTCGCGTTCCAAGAAGGCGACATAGAACATTCTATAAATGGACCGTGGCGGTAAAACGATAGCTTCGACAGACTCCAACTTTTTTTTCACGCCAGTAAGATAGCTGTATGGTTATACCCTTACCGTCTAATTAACAGCCATTCCTTAACATGACGGTTCTTCGTCCCATAATGATGGAGGAAACGGCAGAAAATGTTTGAAAACACCGAGGCGTTGCAAAACAACTTGCCAAGGACGCAGTGTTATCGATGCACATATTACGACATATATAAAGATTCGGCATACGTGCATCGATACATCCTCAATTATCCGAACTATTTAAAATTTGAAGTTGTGCGTTATGAAGCTTCTATACTTGCCTACGCTGCGTGCCTTGAGTTAACTAGGCAATATTGACAAGCTCAGCCGGCGGCAAATGCGCTTGTATGCTTCCGCTGAGTGCCAGACGTTAAAGAAAATGAAGGAATACGCGGCCACTCAGCTGCCAAATGGTAATCAAGGTTCAACATAAAATGAAAGTTGTGGTTCTCTACCTGAGACGAAAGCGTTCGTGAAATCTTGACCTTGCAGAGGAGTCAAGGCTTCACGCTTATGCATTAGCATTTGGACAAGTATTCTCTTGGACAAGGTGCTTTGGCCTGGTCCGACGTTGTATATGCATTGCTTGTCTGATATCACTGGAGACGTACATGTATTGGTGGACAAAGTCGAGTTGAGCTGTCAGGAATGTGCCCCTATGGCATGTTTGTGCCAAGAATTGAGCTGGGTTTCGCGAAAGCGGTGGAGGCAGGGACGCTAGATAGAAGGAAATGAATGGCATCGCAGCGTTCCCAAAGATTACAATACACATTTTTCTTCTCTCTGTTCCTCTTAAAACGGAGCGGCTCAGTCGGTGCGTATGCGGCACAAACGCATGCGTACCTGACAACCCTTGAGCTGCAAAATTCGTGTAATCGCACGCACGCTACACCGGGGGGAAGGGCGATAGCGGCAATTTCTTTAAATGCTTGCACTTAAGACAGGCCTTTCCAGGGATACACTTGTACTTCATCAAAAGTGATTTAACTTTTGACAAAATGCACAAGCAGTGACTAACATGGCACAGCAAATACTGTCATGCTACGCATTGTTTTAAGATTGCAGTTATCTGTTCAGCAAGTTCATTGTAGCGAATTTCGCCCGTTTACCAATTTATCCATGCAAACTTGCTAGAAGCGCGTAACCTTTTGGCGTCCTGGCGCTGTTCGAAGACTTCCAACAGAAAGATCAGGAACCGATATCTGATGCTTTTTCGTGAGCGGAATGTATTCTTTGTAAAGCTTGAGGTAACATTTGAAAAATTACAAAACGAGGCTGAATTCGTAAAAATTATGGACCATTTGGAGAGGCTGGCAGGTCTGCATATGAAACATAGTTTCAACCATGAACCCTGTTTCAGTTGCCCGGAATTAGACTAATGTGACGGCGTATTATGGCGCGGGCTGCAATTAGCCTACACAAATTTGGCATTGCAAAACGTAAGCCTAAGTAATTAAAACATCTCTCTCTACAGTTTTGATAATCTGCAAAGAAAATTTTTGTCAGCGTGATAGTGCGCCTGATATGTCAGTGTGAACGATCATTCAGATAAGCCCCTGTAAATGTGTAGAATTGTCACTGAACTAGAGAAGCATTTCCACTTATATGAAAAGGGATGACCTAGGCTTTTCTCTCAGTGAGAAGGCTGTGTTTTCATTCCTAGCCCTGATGTGACCAGCGGGTGATGATAAAGAGAAAGCAGATTCACGGGGTCCTGATGTAATGACCTTATACGTACTATATACCATAATGGAATGAACGTCTTAGAGCTGGCGATAGTGTTTGAGCGCGCTGCTAGTTTGGCTGCTAATCCAGCATGGGAATAACGCATTGTGTATGTAGTTGCCTAAACCTCGTGTTTCTGGCTTTCAGTGACTTTGGGCCCTACAACGTAAAACTAGTCCAGCCTGTTTTCATTCCAATCTCCTGACGTCAAATTTATGGAACCTTCGACGCAAGCATCGGGTGGTGACCTGCAGTGCTGTCAGAACAGACCAGTCAAACGCTCTTTTTGCTGCTTTGTTTGCTTTCAAAACGAATAATGTATTACCGACATTGAGCAGTTTTTCTTATCTCATTGGCTGCCAAGTGGCGAGAAGCACGCTCAAACGTAGAAGGCTTCGATGGGGCGGAGCCAACGCAGTGAAAATAGGTAACCGGATGAGGAGGGTGGTGTCGGCGGCGGCGACTGGTCCGCTTCCCCCTACTTAGCTTGTGGTGGCTAGTCGAAAATCGCGGCGGCGTGCAACGGAAGGTTGAAAATAACGCTAAAACGGATCCTCGGCAAACAAGCGTTGGCAGAGCGATGCCTGCCGAAAGGGCTCGATAACGTAACCGAACGGAAACACCACGGAAAAAGTATAAATTATGCGCAAATAAATCCGTGCTCTCCGGCAGGTGCGAGTAAACCGCGCCAGAGCGATCGGCAGGCAGCGATCTTCTATTCCTTTCGGGACGGAGCAGTCTCTGGCTATTCAGGAAAAAATTCAGTTTTGTTAGGCATACTAATGCACCTTTAACGCGAACGCGTCGTTTTGACGCGGTGATTTTTGGCTGATTTGTGATGACGCGAGACCGACAGGTGAAGGGGGCGCCACCCGACTGCTTTTGACCAATAGCAGAGTAAACAAAGAGCGCGAATCAGAAATAAATATTTGTTTTTTTGTTTGGTATAATCAAGCATAATAAATGCGTACTTTTCTTATCAGATGGAGAGCTATCGCAATTTTCCTGACGTCGCGTGAGAGACAGGCGAAGTGAGGGTGGCCCGAAAAGGTTTTGACCATTCGTGGAGGGCTGACTGCAGAATTGGAATAGAAAAGTTTGGAATAGCTTTACGTTATAGCATCCCTTGTGGTTACTTAAGTTAAATTGGCTAAAACCTATTCCTTAAAACAATATTGCTTCTATGGCAGCAATGAGTGAATCAATCGTACATTATTTCCGCCAGATTGCATTTACGAAATATTACAAAGAAAAATAAATACTTAAAACATAGCTCTAATAACTAGGAGTTAAACATAGTCCACAACTAGGAGTCAATGCTATTACTCCTACATTGTCTCGATTTCAGGGCAAGCATACTGGAAGCCTGTACGTGTTTACGTTTATGTTTAGGATGAAACTTACTCAGTTAAACGAATGGATTGTGAGCGTACATCAGGTAAATAAATTTAGGGCACGTAAAGCTCCACGAAACGCAACCTGGTAAAAAAAAAAAAAACACGCAATAAAGGAAGCTGCGACGTGCTGTCTGAAGGATCCTATACTAAGCTGGAGAAAGATGCCTGTACTATCTGTGATTCTATGCGGCTTAAATGTTGCGAAATCACATTTCTCTCTAGTAATCATAGTACAAAACATTGTTGCATATGGCCTTCGTGATTCGTGGATGCGCGTGCTTAGCATTTCGGGGAACATCCCTTGTGCATGCGGCCGGTATTTTTCGCATGGCCCCGTTCCCAGCGACGTTCCTGCGTTTCAAGGTTAATTCACGTAAACAGTAATAGCGGGGAGACCTCGAGAAGTGCGTCAGATGCGGTGTACTTACTACAAGGTGCTTACCAGTCCTGTCGCCTTCGTAACGCAGGCGGCTGGTCATTCGGCACCCAGCGTTTCAAGGAGATGGCGTCCAACAGCTACAACAGGCGTCTGTTCATCTTCAGCGCCCTGAACTTCCTGCGCAGGCGCAAGTTCGACGGCCTCGACCTCGACTGGGAGTTCCCGCGTGGCACGGAAGACAAGAAGAACTTCGTCGAACTAGTCAAGGTCGGTGTTCCGCCTTGCCCCATTTAGCACGGTGTCTGGAAATTGCGCTTGTGAAGAACCACTCTAGCGTAAGAACCTTTTGTGAACATAATCGGTCCCTTCCAATTGGGTCTTTGGTCGCCTTCACATAGCGTCTTTCGACTGTGAGACTCATTCGAAGAGCCAAATCAAAGTTGTTGAGTTCGAGCTTTCCCTGGGAAAGACGGTATTGCAAACAGCCCAGCGATACCACGTCGTAGTGGCGAAGTGGCTACGGCGTTATGCTACCCAGCACAAGGTGGCGGGTTCGATTACTTGCCACCACGGCCTGAATTTGATGGGAGCGAAATGAATAAAAAAATTAAAAGAAACGGTCGTGTGCAAGTACATATAGGGGCACGTTAAAGAGTCCGAGGTCGTGAAAACAGGTGAAAACATGATCCAGACCGCTTCGCTATGGCATCTCTGACACAGCCCCAGTGTTGCTTTGGGACTCTAAACCCCTCGAAATTATCGCCGGAAAAGCAAGTCAGTGATTCTTCCTTTTTTGTCGCAGGAACTTCGCGAATCCTTCGAGGCCGAGTCCAAGGAGAAGAAGCTGCCCCGACTGCTGCTCACGGCCGCCGTGTCAGCGGGCGCCGAGACCATCCGGGGCGGCTACGACGTGCCCGCAGTGGCCGCCTACGTGGACTTCCTCAACGTCATGTCGTACGACTTCCACGGAAAGTGGGAGAGCGTCACGGGACACAACAGCCCGCTGTACGCTCCCGCCAACGAGAGCACCTGGCGGAAGCAGCTGTGCATGGTGAGCCCGTGGGAGCCCGATTCGCGGGACGCGTAACTCGAGCGACCGCAACGCGAGATTAGTTTGAACTCGGTCCAGAATAGAGGAACAATGAAAAGACCCCATGGGCTTCGCGTGTTTCATGTAGAGCCACACTTATCCCTAACATTGGATCAAGGAGTCATCTTTAGGGAGGTGTTTTGTCCCCTCTGATACACTTTTTTCTCGCTTGCGCAGGACTTCGGCGTGAAGACGTGGGAGCGCCTTGGTGCTCCCAAGGACAAGATCGTGGTGGGCACGGGCACCTACGGCCGCACCTTTACGCTGACGAACCCCAAGAAGAACGGCATGAACGCCCCATCTTCGGGCGGAGGCGATGCCGGAGAGTTCACCAAGGAGGCTGGCTTCCTCGCTTACTACGAGGTAATTAAGTGCCGTAACGTTAGCGTGGTTCTCTAATGCCACTCCTGAGAAGCGAAGAATGCAATTGAAACCCATGCATGCGCAAGGGTGTACCTCCTCGTTAGGGGGGCTAATTGACCGAACATGGCACCAGATATAAACAGACATATACTCACATAATCCACGCTTGCTACAGGGCTAGATGGTACACACGCAATACGGCCTAATAAGAGGCAAAGTTAGGTAAGACCGCTACATAAAACGGAGCACCTCGCCCTATTTCACTCTTTAGATTTCCTCTTATTATTACTGTTATATATATATAGAATCACTTTCTAACACCGCAAAATTTACGCCATATGTTTCTTCATTTGATAACAATAATCTAAGTAGCCTCAAGTCCAGTTGACGCGCGGGTAATGCGAAGTGTAACGCAGATGTCGCTACGCAGGTGTTTGTTGTTGTGTTCCCCACTTACCCAAGTTGGCGGGGAAAAGGTTCGTTGTTGGGTGGCAGATGCCCAGTGAGACATTCCCAGGGGTGGCAATGGCGCACATACAGAGGCACATGCCCGAGTTGCCGTTAAAGAGGTTCGCTGAAGAACGGCACTTAACCGCGTGCACATACCCGGTGGCTCCTGGAGTGCATACGAAGGGGCACATGCATCCCTAGTGTCGCATGCACTTACGCTGTGCTATCTTTGGTATCTGCGCACAAGTATGGCCAGACAAACGCCGAAAAACTGCGTTGTCTCCGACAAACAAATGCTTCGCGTTAGATATTGGCAAGTAATAAGGTTGTCAAAGTTCTCTTGGTGAACTGCAGTACCCACGACTGCAGGGATCTCTTCATCACATTAAAGCGAAGCTTCCTTTGCCCACCCTGCAGAGTTTGGCGCGGCTTTTGGCTACTGCGTCTGCTGCTTGGTCGGTCAGTATCTCAGGAGTTTACACGTGCGCCGAATGCTAACGCCAGAAAACGCGATTATAAATCCTGACCGGCAGAATCTCGCTAGCAGGCTGAACTTTGTTCTGATTACGAAGAAAACGAATTCCTTCATTAAACCTGATCAGTACCTGACCACCGCGCCAGTAGCACGGTGGTGCAGTAGGATTCTCTGTTCAACGGGTCTATTGCTTGTTTTTTTCTAGCAATCCGTGCACGTGTGGAGCTCTGAAAGCAGCTGGTTTTGTTAGCGTTACATCGCCGCCGCGGGTTAGCATATACAAGCTTCACTTGCAAAAAAAAAAAAGGCTTCCGTTCTTCACTATTCTCGGATGGATTTTCGTGCCCCGAGTGAGATGGCGGCGAAGTGGCGTCGCTTTCAATATGTGATATTCAGTCCCAAAGTTTTTGTAAGCATCCTTGCCTGTCCATTTCTGATGGCTCGCAGATCTCGAGCTGTACCTAGAAATTCGACCACACCGAACACCAGTTACTTACTCGAGGCGAAACTACCTCTTAACGCGACAGCGTTAAGGAGGTCGTGTCGCAGAAAAGCCGGTGTCGGCGTCCGCGGCGTTGGCCTTGAACGATAGATCACGGCAGGCATTTCATGAATAAAAAAGCAACTTCCAAGATGGGCTGGGTGGGAATCGAACCAGGGTCTCCGGAGTGTGAGGCGGAGACGCTACCACTCAACCACGAGTTTTTTTTTCCTTTATTTGACTCAGCCACGAGTTCGATGTTTCAAAGCGGTACAAAAGTGCCTCTAGTAAATTCAGTGTTGCCTTAGAAACGAGCTGTTTCTAAGGCTCAGGCGTGCGTCGCTTGCTCAGGCGCACATTTCGTTGCCGCGCCGAACGCTGCGTTGCTCGACGCTCACCGCGTCCGATGCGGGGCGCGTAGTCGCTGCGCCGTAGCCCATTGTCTTACACCCCTTGGTGGGTCGACGGGAACGCTGTCGCTGACAAGGAAATTTATTCACCCGTAGGCACGCTTACAACTGTGGTAAAAACGAAAACTACAATATGAGGTACATCACATGTAATACATCATACTTGATGTAAACAAAACAGATTAACAAATGAAATAATAAATGGCGTCTGCTTGACACTGGCTTTGCCACACACAACAACAACAACAACAAAACTCATTACCGCATCCACGCAAAAGCATTATTGTCAGCCTCGAATTTATGAAAGGTACTCGGGGCACATACAGACACACTCTGAACTCGGGCAACCGAATTGAGCATTATTCTGGCTGTAGAAAGACTTTGCCTCGGGAGACAGTTATGTACCGCGTAGACCAGCGGCGAAGAAACTCGGCTTCACCGAGTTTGAACAACTGTTCTTCAAGATGACCCCATATTATCACCCGTAGTTTCCGCATTCTGGCGTACATTGCTCTATTTGTCTGCCGAGATCGTTCTGCGATGTTACGGAAGCACCTAAAAATGTAGCTAGCGCTGTAGTAGGCGAGACTCGCAAACCGATCTCGGCGCTGTGGTGGCCGCACGATGGATATTCCGAACATCCTTGCAACTAGCTTCCAGAGGTGCGTGCTACAACGCAGTCCTTTACTACATGCGCGTTGGTCTCTGTTTGTGCGCAATATATGCATTTATCGTTCGCTGCCATATGCCAGCGTTCAAGCCTGTCTCTTGTTGGTAGAATGCCCCACTGATATTGCCAGTGAAAATCCTTCACTTGAGAGGGCAAATAAGGTGAAATCACAGATGCCCATGTTTGTGTAGTAGCTGTCCGTGGAGGTACAGCTGTCTCACACAACACTTCACAAAGCCTGGAAAACTGGTGTCGCACGCCGTTTTCTAATTCTTAGTTGTACAAGCTGGCTTTGCAAGAGTGCAGCCGCGTTCAATTCTTAAAGGTGAAGCTTAAGCGTCCTCCAATTTTTCCGTTCGACAGACATGCTCTAATATAACCCCCGTAACCTTTCCAGCAGCTCGCCATAATACAGCAAAAATATTTGGCAGATTTCCCCAAAAAACTTGGAGCGCTTTTAACGGCTGTGTATTATTTTAGTTACAGCATACATCTATTAATTTATTAAATGCGAAGGACGAAACGGTCTTACCAGAATGCATTTCACTCTACCCCTATACGAATGCTGTCTCCCAGTTTGTAGTGGCTCGCGAACTGGGGCCGGTATTCGCCAGAGTTTTCTTTCCGAAGAACATCTTCGTCGTCTGCCGGCCTTGTTTATTCAAATTATGCGAGTGATCGGGACGGGCCGGTGTTTGTTCTTACGAATAGTTTATGGTGAGAATGGCTTTGTGAATGCGGGCCCTAAACGTTTTCCGACAGAGCAAGAGCATTCAGTGCTCCATGCTGCTGCGCGTCCCAAATTATGAAACAAATTTAGTTATGCTTAGCACTGCTCCGTGACAACTTGAAGACCGGGCTATCCCGCATGACGTGACCGATGAACGGTTATAACGGGGGCCGACTTGACGGTGCTAAGGGTCGTGACGTCACAACGAGTTGCTGCGTGCACTGCGAAGCAACGTCGCCGCCAATCTTTTCGTTTTTCTGTTAAACCGTTCACTACAGGGGCGGATCCAGATGCCCACTTTGGGGTGAGGGTGGCGGTTACCTAATGCGGTAGAGGGTTGGGGGATTGCGCAAGTAACCCACGTTTATAACCCACGTCTATAAATGGTCCTGATTTGGTCTCATATGCATCTCTTAGTGCGTTTACCATTAACGTATTGCAGACAAGCATGTGACCAGTTTGAAAACAATTTATCCACGCTGGTGGGCATCACCAAGCCTTGTAATAGCACTAAAAACTAAAAACTGTAGGGACACAGAAAAGGGAAGTGAGAACCGCACTTAACCTCTTCACTACCCCCCAAAAAATATATGTAAGCAAGGAAAACAAACATTTTCAACGTTTCACTTGAAATGGTTACGGAAGTGCAGAGAAAGAAATCGTGAAAAAATGTTCATTTTCAAGGAGTGCAAATAAGTGGCTAGAAAAGTGGACGTTAGGTGGGAGTTTGGTAAAAATAAATGAAAAAACAATTTTACCCTTGCAGGCCCTAGAAAACATTACATTTCATGCACCAAACTCTGGACTTTGCTTTGCAATCTTGGTTCCTGTATCGCATTGCATTTCCGATTCTACAAAATTGTGGGAAATGGTCAAGACCAATTGTGCGTGTCGCCGCGAGGCAGCTAGGCCAGTCTGGTTTCTAACTGCTGGTCCACTTTCGTACCTTTATTCCCCGGTAACATTTTTGTTTGGTTTAGATCTGGTGAATGTTTTAGCTACATCCTGCTTGAAAGACAGGAGAGACCGCACCTCTTTTTCCTGTACGTGCAAAGCTATTGCGTCGCGAGAGTATTCAACCCATGCATGGCAGACAGCAATGTCGAGAAAATATGTGGGTATCCTAACGGTGCATTTCCTAGATTTGGCCTTCGTCCAAATATACAAACAATACAAATATACGTACACGTCAAATATACATGTCGATGAGGGCCACTCCTCTCGCCTATTGGTTATATCCCGATACACTTCCCAGGGACGGTACTCATTTTCTTTTTCGTTTCATCCTTCGAGCAGCACTTGCATGAAGACATAGGGTATATTCCGACACCACTGGAAAAGGAATTTACGCGTTTGTTATCTTTCCGTTTGACAAGAAACACATTTCTGCTTTTACGCTCGAGAGAGGTCGATCCGGCACGGCTTATATTTTGCTGTAAATGGAAAGGATTATAGCAGTGCCCTAGTGTAGTTTGGAGTTACTTTTCCAGGCATGAAATTCTTCCCTTGAAGTAAGCAATCAAAAATCTTCGCTCCGGTAAAATATCGATTCGTGTTAACATGTGAGTGCTGCGCAGTTGTCTCCACAAGCTGTATTAACACTGCTCGGCCTAGGCCACTGACTTTCACGTCTTCAGAGAGGGCTGTACCTTTCCCACTATATATATATAAAAAAAAAACCCATCAAGCCCTAACCCACCTGGGTGGTTTGAAACGAATGCGTGCGATAACGTGTTGCGAAGCATGAAAAAATTGACACAATATCTCGAAACCCACAACTCGTGTCTACAAATGCGGCACACGGTGCTTCACCTTCACAACTTCTGTCCACAAACATAGACGCGCTTTCGACACGTCTGATAAATGCGGATTTTGGCTTTCAGTGCATTGACACTCCGTTAAGTGATTCACAAGGGACAGTGTCATAAATTTTCGCCGCTGTGTTTCATATACAAGAAATATGAATTGCGAAAACTTGGAAAACTCGCGCCTTGGTCGCAGCGCGCTGCGGACGTTGGTCACCGCCAATTTGTCTGTTTCATCTAAGCCGCTGAAGGTGACTTGTGCGGCCCTTTTGTGGAGCAGGAGTAAATAAAGCACACTCCGAGCAACAAAAAGCGCGAGTTCGAATGACGCTGAACGGTTTCCAGATGTATCGATACTGAAGGGTGACTCGTACCAGTACGGGCTCCTAGCATAGCAGTGTAACGGAGGGAGGCCGCGTAAGGGAGCACATGTCCCCGAGCAAAGGAGGGAGAAGAGAAGGCTCCCTCCTGGCTGCCGCGCTCACGGCCTCGCTTTTTTTTAAACGAGCTTCTACTTCCTGAAGGGGCAAAATTGGATGTGGAGAGGAAGCGATTGGCTCGCTTCCACAAAGACGGTGGTTGCGTTGATCAGTTTCGCGCCTAAAGAAACAGGTAGAAGTGAGGCGTGCTTTGCTCGCCGCGGACAACGATGATCGATGGGGTGGGGGCAAGGGCGATCCCCCCCCCCCCCTCCTGTATCCTCCACTGGTTTACTGTGGCGTTCTCTCGCGGCAGGCCGGGCTGCTTTGTTAAGGTGGTAGCGTAAAATACTAATACGATAAATCCTATAATACTCCATTTTGTGTCCTTCTACATTTTGCAGAGTTCTGGAGGAATCCTTTTGCTGCTAGATAAATTGCGGTGACTGATGAACGAACTCTTCCCACCCTTTCAGATCTGTGATATGCTAAAGAAGGGCGCCGACTACGTGTGGGACGACGAACAGCTTGTGCCTTACGCTTACCTTGGAAACCAGTGGGTTGGCTTCGACGACGAGAGGAGTATCCGGGCGAAGGTGAGAGATCGGAGTTTTGAATTTCAGCCCGACATCGCATAAAATGCACTCGTTTTTTTTGTATATGCGGTTGCAACGCTTCAGAGGCTAGAGCAAACTGTTCACAGTGCCTGCATTGGCGAGCTAAAATGATTCGTGCCGCGTGATAGCAAGTACGAAGCTGCTACTCGATATGGTTCGACATTTACTCAGTGCATTATTAGACAGTTTTAGTTACACGTACGTAGAGGCTTTGCGTACGTAAAGTTTCTACGTGTCAGCAGTGCGCATGCGTAAAACGTAGCGGGCGCGCGCGCGCGCGTCTCACGGACGTACGTGAGATTCAATTCTTTGCGTGCGTTTCTTGCGCGCGTAGACAGCTTCGCGCGGGAGTTCCGCGAGATCACGAACAAGCGATAGCGGGCCGCGCGCGCGCAGACGGCTCGCATCGAAACAAGGCGACAGGATTGAATTGGCTACCGCCGTGTTCATATTTCCCGATATATGGGGCTACGGGGTCCCTCTTGGCGTGCGTCGCGTACGTGTAGCTAAAAGCGTTTCAGATGGCGTGCACGTAAGGTACGTAAGCTTTTCACGTTTGCGTACGTGAAACCTCTACGTACGTGTAACTAAATCTGTCTATTGTCACGACACGCAAAGCGAGTGCCACGTTGAAGGTACATCGCAGGCGTGAACCCATTGTCGACGCAGTGGTGAGCTTATGTACGACCGACAACGCCAACAAAGCGACATGGCGTTTTTTTAAATAGTCCTTGCAGCTTCCACCGCACGCCGACTGTATTCGCGGCCAATATGTACTAAATCGCACACTGCACACTCCAATCGTACAAACGATTACGTTACTTGACTTAAAATTGTTAACTCCTTACTTTATAGCACTAAATATCATATTCGGTAATATATGTCGCAGATGAAATAAGCAGTTCAATATCAGACGTGGAGAATGATATATTTTACGAGCGCAGTAGTTGCACAAATTACGCAGCATCGTTTACTATATGTCAAACCAATTGTATTTACACCATGTGCATAGAAGTTTTCGGACTAATCGCCAGAGCATAGTGCTGGGTTCTGGTGGTCTATGCACGTCGGGTAAGCATCAGCGCACTAAACGGAAATACAAGTTAGTTTGAACATGCTGTAGAAAAGGCACATAGAGTGTCAGATACAGACGCTACCACGGATTAAAATCACAACGAAACAACTTATACGCTCGCATTTCTTCAAAATTTAGTGCTTGAGCGATTGGATGAAATGATGAGAACGAATATCATAATTCAAATGACAGAAGACTATTCCACTATTTCACTGCCGCGATCTGTAGCAATCTCACCACAAACATTCTGACCATAAACAATGGTAAAGCTTCCACGAACAAAATTTCCAGTGTGATGGGTGTCAGTCGGCGATGGTCTAAATCGCAGAGTGACACGTTTCACAAACGCGCGCTGCTAATTAAGTACCAAGTTGAATATCCGCACCATAAATTTAAAATCACAGTGGCTAATTGTGACCCTAACACAACGCCAATAAAGCAGCATGGTTTTTTATTAATATTCGTCCAAAGAAGCTATTAGAAAAAATAACATTATTTCAACTTGCTCATTTCGTCTGCTAATCTATGATTTCTATGTAATCATACGAAGCTTCGTCTTTCCGTTCTCCCTCTTATTTTGAGGGGTTATTCCACGCAAAACCCGTAAATTAAAAGAGTGTGCGAAATCAAAAATTTCCAAAGCGAATGTAAATTATTTTTCTTTCGAAGGAAAGTATGCGACACGAATTCTTGTCGTTGCATTTTTTTGGATACGTTTTATAATCATGGCCGAATATAAAGCGTTACTGATTACTGCAGGCTGTTGCCCCATGTAAAAGGACAGGTTAATATTGTCTATCATGGACAGTAAAAGCCCAGTGTCAGCCGTTTCTAATCTCTGGTTTGTGTTCAAATTTGCTGATATGAAAGCTCTTCACATCGGATTTAGTAGCAGCTAGCGTATCTTGAAGGAAACAAGTAAGATATATTTTTTTTAAACTGGCTTTCCCGTAAAGGCGTTCCTTTTTTCTGTCTTGAGCCACAGAAATAGATTTGAGGCTTCGTTTTGGTGCGCTATGCACATCATTTATTGTTGAAACACTCCTGTTCAATTCAAACGCAACATTTCGCCATTCGAACAAGTGTACGAAATTCACTGCATAGCCTTGTCACGAAGGAAATGACTGTTACTTAGCGTGTAGACGACCACATTCTCAAGCTGTGGCTTTCATACAAGTTGCGTACTACTAGTTCCATTTAAAAGGGAAGTGGAGTAGGGGGAAGCAAATTTTTTTGCAACCTCTCTCCGTGATCACTGAATCCTGTCCCTATCGCTGGCGATGTCCCCCGCGTAGATGAACTGGATCAAGTCGAACGGCTACGCCGGTGCCATGGTCTGGACCGTGGACATGGACGACTTCCGAGGTCGCTGCACGCCCAAGACCTGGCCTTTGATCGGCGCCATGGCCGAAGAGCTTCTTAACAGGCCCAGCCGTGGACCTAAGAACGTGCTGCCCATCGGCAAGAAGCCGCGCACCATCTCTTCCAAAACGACGCCGACCACTGAGACACCCGGTTCCATCAAGAGGATTGACGACCCCAAGTCGGCCCCGTCCAGTGTGCCCGTCAAAGACGAGGCTCCCGAGCCTGGTGAGTGCATGGGGACAATGACGCAAATAAGAAAAAAAAGAAAGACAATTACGACAGAAAGCATCTCAGTGTGACTGTTGACGCTAATGTGATTAGTATGGGTGTAATGTAGCGACGCATAATATTGCCACCGTGGGAACACGTCAGGTAGAAGGCGTGTACTCTCTCGAGCGTCTTCTCGGCACTCTGCGCCATCTGGCGTCGCCGCCACGCAGTGCGCGCGTGACGCGTGTGCGAATATACATGCAGACAAGGCTGACAGAATATAAATGACGTTGGTTCGGTTCCGTCTAGTAACGTATAAAGTTTAAGGTACATACATACATACATACATACATACATACATACATACATACATACATACATACATACATACATACATACATACATACATACACACACACACACATGCAGGTGGTCCCCGTAACTTCAGCCAAGAATTTGAAAATGTCAGGCGCGTCGGAATCGGATTGATCCAAACGCATACTATTCGCAACAGCCTATAGTAACTAAGGCAAATTTTTTGTTTTCCCCATAACTCATTAATTAATTAAGTTTGATTACCCAACATTTAATTATAGACTCAGGACACCAAGTATCATACGAAGATTTGTAGAGCACCTTCAGAAACCACCGATCGAGTTGTTTTCTGTACGACACGTCTCAAGTATTCCTTTTTTTCCGGGTTGCAAAGAAGGCCCACGAAATGAGAAAAGAGCCACGTGACAGAGCGTTTGCGGCGCGGTATTGTGCTGCTCTCAAGTGTGCGTTCGGTGAACAAGGTCGGCTGCATCGGGACTGGCGACGAGGAAGCGGCAGGGCGTTCTTTATCTCACTGGCAGCGCTCGGCCAGCAGCATGCATTTTCACCGTCATCCCACGGGAGCCGACAAAACATTGAAATGTCTTGGCTAAAACTGAACCCGAGGAATCAATTCAGGAAAGAATGATATTCTTTTATTTAGGTCGAAAGCGCTCAGCCAGACACAGTGCAACGTTAGTTGTGCAGTGTTTAGCAAAGTCATTCATCTCGTTACAAAACAGCTGACATAAAAACACAAATTTTGTGCTTGATGTCATTCTTTCAAACCGTTTTTATTTCATTACCCAATTAGGGCGACTCCAGACAAGCTCTTCCAGTGCAAAAAATAATCCGAGTAAATATAGAATATTGGCGGCTGTTCATGTTGCCAATGTGAGCTAATCGCCCAGCAATGGGAAAGTTTATGCGTGTTTCCCGACACAACGAAAGCCTTTCACGAGATGGCTGCCGGACTCGTAGCAATGCAATCATAGTTGGCGAGTGCCACTGTGACGCAATGAGTTTGGGTATTTACTGAGTGTTATTGAGTTTCATCTTTACCCGGAACATCGTGCAGCACACATCACTACTTTATGGTGGGGGGAGGGGAGGCTAAGCGCCGACTGCACAACGAGTGCCACTTTCCTGAACAAACACTGCATTTGGCGCATTGGCGTGAAGACACTACAACGATGTAGGAGACAAAATAATCATTCGCTACGCCTTGGACATAATTGATCCCAAATGAGAAATGTTAATACAAAAGCGTCGAATGGCCTATGGAGCCAAAAAGCCAGCTTTTGTCATCTGTAGCAGCGAAATGGCACCTCAATTTCTGCTGGCTGGGAAGCCATGTAATGAGCGCGCTTCAACGGAGCAGAGCGGAAAAAAGGAATAGCTGCTGCCGCCAACGCACGCAAGCTTTGGGTGAGGGGAGAGGGCACCGCCGCGACGCCACGTCAACCTCACTCTCGCTCTCCGAATTCGGTGCGTGGTGTCCGAGACAATCCCGCAGGCGGCTGCTGCTTGCTGGCTCGGGCATCACCTACCGCTGTCGCCTGCCGGCCTTGGTGGACGCTGCTGCTTCCTCGGCCTGCCGTCACGCATGACGTCGGGGACATGTGGCGTTGGCGTGATGCTGCTTGCTGGTTCGGGCACCACATACCGCTACGCTACATTACTCGCAGCGCAACACTTGAAGGACCACTCAGCGGCGTTCGATTGGACATTCATGCTTTTGCGTTCACAGCTCATAAGAAGTGTTCGGGGGTCCTCGAATTTCTTTTTCAATAATAAATCATCATTGCAGAATATACACATTACCTACTAGAGGAACCGAACAAACCAGAACGTTACAACCGAGCATCAGTAATAGTTCAGTACAATTTCTCGTACAACGTTTTACTCCGGAACTCGTGTAATAACTTTCATTTTTTTTCAATTTCTCCATGCGTATTTAAAGACGGTAATTGTCTCTGCCAATCGTGTTGGTCAACCAGTTCACCGAACTTGTCTCCTCACGCAGACACCAATGCCCGCGTGGTCTGTTACTTCACCAACTGGTCGGCCAAGCGCAAGGGCAAAGGCCACTACGAGCCGGAGGACATCGACCCGACGCTCTGCACGCACGTCATCTACGCGTTCGCCAACATCACGGAGTTCAAGATCGTGTCCACTGAGCCCGTGGACGAAGGTGACGGCGGCGCCAAGAAGGGCTTCTGGGAGAGGATCGTGGGCCTCAAGAAGAAGAACCCGCTGCTCAGGGTCATGCTGGCCGTCGGCGGCTGGATGCTGGGGTCCGCCCCCTTCAGGGAGGTCACCGAGAACACCTACAGGTAAGGCGCCCTGTGACGCTTGCGCATGAGCCCTAGCCAGTTAGCGCTGTTGATCGATAGGTAATTCAGAGCATTAAAGGATGGTTCACCTTGAAGAGAAATCCCACTTTCATTAAAACCGCGAAGCAGTAGCGGGGATGGCTGGCGAAACTACAAACGGCCGCTGCCGTGGATGTTCCTCTTTCCATTGCTTATTGTCTTTTCTCAACGGTGCTTATAATACCAGCTTATAGATACGGTACTCTGTTGCACACGACAAGCAATTTATGATCTATGCAATGTAATGACACTGCGGAGACTTGGCAGTCAACGGGGGCGTGAGAAGTGAATGATGCGGCTTGTCTTCGTGTTTATTTAACGGACATTTCGCGGTTTACCGTGCGTAGGCTTCTTCATAATTTGCGTTGCTCAATGGACGTGTTTATTACAGAACTCTTAGGAAGCAAGTACTCTAATCTTGCGGGGAACAATTTTTGATCACGAATGTCCAAGCGGAAGTGCGCAGATATATTTGTACAAAACGGCGCTAAATGTCGGGATGAGCGACTGTTGTCAATCCATATGAAGCTAGCTTGTACTACTTGGAACGCAGCCTGTAGTGCAGCACACGGACCATCGTGGTTTTCTGTAGGTGCCACATAACGTGAGAAGCATCATTAATTGATTATTTTGCTCAATAAATAGACCAAGTGTGCTTCATACATATGGCTCCTCACTCTCACGTCGGCAAAGCTGCCGACGAATACTGCCGGTACGCACAAGTGAGACTGAGAGCTGCAAGAGCTACAGCTGTAAATGTGTTCACATAGTAGGCGAACGTATTTGGCTTAAGCACCGCATAGGAGGGGCTTCGCAAGCGATACTCTTAACGACGAAACCAATATGGTCCTTAGGAGAAGGGCCCTAACACGTCGAGCACAGGCCAAGGCCACAAAGCAGCACCAGACTCGCAGGCCAGTTTGCGTGGCCAACAAGATGCGCACGTAACGTCACACCCACGCTCAGTGGCGTGGGTAGAGCGTGACGTAACGGGAATCATTCTCGCGTGTCACATCGAAGAAGGCCAGGTGGAATAAGACGGCGCACGAACGGAGTACGGTGTTCTTTTTTCTTTTGAAAAGTTCCGTACACCACGTTTCGACGGTATAGCGCTCCCCAGCACTAAACCCTGCAGAACCAACGTTTCCCGCCACATTCGATGGCACGGCAAATCGATTCCCTTCCGTTTCATTCACACAAGGTCCTGGCAACGTTCAGTGTGTATGCTAGCTGCAGTCGTTTCGAAGGAGGATCACAGCGATTACTCTATCTTCAGGCGTGCCTCTGCACAGTCGCCAAAAAAACCCGTCACGCGTTCGAAGACATCTCACACAGCGTCTAAGCATGTGCACTACACCTCTTGCCGTAAAAAAAATTTACGAGCGCGCCACCTCTCCGAAAGCGAGGCGCTTTTAATGGTCCTGCGAGGTCTGTGTCACAATAGGATAACCTGATAGTTTTTTACGTATGCCTGAGAGGGTATGTTGGGTGACGGGGCCACGTCCAGTGCATGACCTTTAATTTCTAGCCGTATTAACTTTGCATCGCACGCCAGGTGTCCCATCAGGCAAACTTATCCAGCTGTGAATAACGATTTCCTTTCTTTATGACGTTAATGGAAGCTGTGACGCTACTTTAGATCCTTGGAAAAGGTTATAATTACTCGCTTTACAAGCTGAGCTCTGAATTACGGAAATAAATAATACAATATATATGCTGCGCGGTTCCACAAGACCTCCACGGCAGTGCGCATCTGTTGCATAACTGCCGAGAAAGCCACGGATGGCCAATGTTTCGAACCGGTCTGAAGATGTAGGAGAGCCGTAATCTATAACGTAACTACAAACAAATGTAGTATCGTCCAAAGTGCGAAGAAATGATAGTGATATCGAAGGTCCTTCGATACTTTTTTTTTATGAAAGTACTTTGATGCTAAAGCAACAGTAGGCGTAGTGTGCCTTACGGAAAGCGATCAGGGGTGCATGCTAAGAGCATCCGCAACAATAAGAACGGTTGCCCAAGCGTACACTCGATTATCATTGAATGGTTCTAGTCAGCACACACACGATTTAGAATTATGCTTCATGCAGCCAAGTGCCGGCACGGGAACGTGAACAGCCACCATGGTGATCATGCTTGGTGCACATGTGCTTTAGGCAGAAGGCAATGCGGAAAACTGCAGTAGTTGGGACTTGTGCATGTGAGACATGTACAGAGTTCGAGGAAAGAAGAAGGAAACATGGTAGAAGAACGCAGAACGGAAAGACAGTAAGGCAGAAGGATGAACCGAAGGGATGGTTAACAGGGAAGATTCTTTTAGGTGTTTCCTTTTTTTTCTCTAAGTGCAAGAAATATCCCAGGTAATGATGCGTTTGAACGACAATGTGCTAAAGCCTGTGAATTTCTTTTAGTGTGAGAGACTTCCTGATGGAGTGCACTGTGGTACGGCGAGCTTTCGTCTGTACGAGGTATAAAAAAAATTGCACTCAGCGAGAGAGGGCAAGTATGAGGCTGAAGTTATTTTTCATTGAGCACTTATTAGCAGAATTTTGTGAGATCAGCGTTGAACATAGAGTCCTCTTTTCTCTACATTGCTGAAACGATAACGTCGAATCGCGTAAGTACATGGTAAATCACGAATCTTGGGCTGAAGTGGGGCTGTGTTGGAAATCGCGAGGCGGGTATGAATTCTTGTTCCAAGCGTTGCCACAGACGAAGGAAACTGTGGTTAGCGAATGTGAGCCTCTGGGTTATTTAGATTCCCCTACGTAGGCGCGTAAATTTCGGCAGCTCGAAGAAAGGTTGCCCGTTTTGGCGAAGTTTTAGAAATAAAATTACATTTCAGGGTTTACCGCGGAATCGAGACGTGGGCAGTCCAGCAAGCCCGTGAGGCGGCGTTGAGGCAGGGCCTTGACGTTCCCCCGTAGGAGATTTGAGCCCGGGTCGCGTTAAACCTTGCACGACGTACAAGAATGTTTTATCCATCCATTCAAAGTCCGGAAATAGCACAATATGTTATAAAGGACGTGGTAGGGGAGGACTGCGGATTAAATTTTACCACTCATGGTTCGTTAACATGCACAAATATCTATGTGAACGAGCAATTTGGAAGCAGCCACAGCTTTAGCAGCAACTTAAGCCAATGGAATCTGCTGCCGTATCTATTGCTGCGGCTATCGCTGCCGCATCGCACGGTTTATATTCGACTAGATGACGCGCTAAGTAGCTAAATTTGTGACGTTTAATATTTAAGCTTGTTTTCCACGGTCAAACACTGAGCGCCGATGACAAATATAGAATGAAGCGGTGCCAGTGCCTGCGAGCATTAATACGCCGGCGCTGTGAAGTTTGCGCATATGCAGAAACGAAAACAAAAGAAAAGAAAGAAATAAGCCCAACCAAATGAGTGATCAACTCAGTACGCTAATGCATGTTTTGTGCATGACAACTGCTTCTACGCCTACTGTTAAAAAAAAAACTCAAGTAAGGTGGATCAACACACTCGGTGAGGAGCCCTTGGCACTACATGTCCTCGTAGGATAAAAAGAAGATCCCCTGGCAAAAGTGCCTCAAAGGCATATGCAGTGAGTCAGGCAATTGGCCCTGAAGCGGTAAACACCAACTATATCAAGCTAGAGCTCAGCCAAAAGCCGGAAGGATTTAATTTACGTGTTCTATGCATACCGCGAAGTACGAAGCGTCCGCTAAGCAGAGGGAGGCTTAAGAGTTTCCCGGGCTGACCTTTTCTCCGAGGCTAATTTATGACGCGAGAGGGCAGCCAGGTACCCTCGTGGTCGGATCGTCGTGAGAATGTCGACGCGGAAGAAAGCGACTGCGAGGCCTTGCGTTTACAAACACAATTGACCGTGAACGGAGCCGGGCGAAGTGCGGTTCACCGAGTCGTTAAGCGCTCGTCGCGATGGCGTAATACGTTCTCACGACCCCGGGCCGGGTGCCAGGGATGAAAGGCTTCCTCGCACGCAAGCTCAGAGGTCAGAGGCTGGCGCTAACAGGTGCCGACCACTACATGAAGGGGACATCAGGTGAGCGGATGAGCGTTTGCCTGCCAAGGTTACCCAACGTGCATACAGCCCGAAGGTCGCCATTGGCACCCGCGCCTCTTGCAAGCGAGCGAGCGAGCAAGCGAGAGAGAGGGAGAGAGAGAGAGAGAGAGAGAGAGAGAGAGAGAGAGAGAGAGAGAGAGAGAGAGAGGCATTTATTATGCAGGGGTTGGGTGGCTCTCATACGTGCCACCGAGGTCGTAAAGCCCATTGGGTTCACGAAACGCCGGGGTTACTTGCTCAAAGGGCAGAACCGCTGACCTTCTGGGATTGACGTCGTTAAGCAGGCGCGTGCTATGGGAGTATCGAGAGGTCGCGTTGTGTCAAGGGAGAAAGCACGTGTTGAGCAACTCTACGCAAACGAGGATTCACACGTCAAAACATCGAACCGTTTTGCTGCCTATAAGGGAGAGTGCATTTGTTGACGTTGACATGACGGAAATGCACTTGCGCAATAAAACACAAGTTGATAAAAAATCATTCGGGTAAATAAGGTTCGACCGGAGTTTTCTACCATAGTGTTTCGCAATGCTTGGATTGTCTTATCGAACGTTTGCATAAATAACGTATACTTTTGATTAAATAACCAAGGGACATGCAAGGTATAACATTAGCAGGCTTAGGCAATACTGTCACAATAATGCGTATCCTCTTTGTTTCCTGCGTTCTATCAATCAACAATAATTTTGCACTAAGTCGACCGCATCTCTGTCATTTTGCTGAGCACGGAGAGCGTCGGAAACCACCGCCTAAATAAGTTCTCATGTACAATCACTCCTTGAGAAGAAGACCATGTCTGCATGGGCATTTCAGAAGGATGTGTCATACTTTCCGTAAGTTGTTTGAGAGACTATTGCTTGGTTGCAAGTTTTCATGTGCCATATATATGGCACAATTTGTAATGCAATGGGAACCCTATAAACCGCCAAACCTGTTGTCATTTGTACCGGATTTGTCCCATGAAGAGTCACTGCTGATTCTGATACCTCTTTTTGGCAGGCAATCCCTGTTCGTGTTCAACGCCATCGACTTCCTGCGGGAGAAGGGCTTCGACGGCCTCGACGTAGACTGGGAATTCCCTCGGGGTGTTGAGGACAAGAAGAGACTGGCTGGACTCATCAAGGTACTTGTCGGTCTCTCTTATCTCCATGTGCATGACGACGGAGTATGATGCAACAGGACTTGAAACAATGTGAAGAGCACGGCTGCAAAGAGTGTCCTTCATTAAAAATTCTTTCTGGGCGAGTTGGTGCATACTTGACATAAAAATTGTTACAGCGCAATCACATGCAACCACAAAGTATGAAGGACGGGACACAAGCGCTTGTGTCCCGTCCTTCATACTTGTGGTTGCATGTGATTGCGCTGTAACAATTTTTATGTCAAAAAGAGTGTCCTATTACATCAAAACAAATATGAACCAACTAGCTCAGCAACCAATAGTTTTGAACCCCGCTTTGAATTATTGGTCCGATAATAATATATGTTCCGATAATAGTATATTGCTTCTGAGTCATGATCAAAGTGACAACTAACATAATGCCTTGAAAAGGGACTATGCTTGTTCAAGTACAGGAGCTGTCAGCACGGTCTTCTTCTCTCGTTTTTAATTCGTATTGTTTCACGTAGTACTGCACCATAACGAAAATGAAACGAATTGCTCCGCAAATAGTAAATATATGACAATGGGTGGCGAAAATAACGAACTGACATGTTTTTATAGAACCACATACACAAGTAGCTTCGACGGCGGCTGTCCGAGGAGTGGTAAAAGCCGAAAACAGCCCGGTGAACTGTCGGGAGGAGAGATTCACATTCACAGTCTAGTTCAAATAAGTTTAGCGATACTCTACATAGTGACGGGGTTGTTGTCTTACGCTGGGCGGCGATGCTTTGGGGAATAACAAGATAAATTACGAGTTCATGATAACCTTCTGCCGTGCTACACGACGAGAAAACAGGAGGAAAATGATAGACACGCGTCTCTACTTTCAGCTACAGATATTTCTCGCACGTATACGATACATATGCACACAGGGCTAACGAAAACAGAACACAAGGTTATCAACTAAAGTGAAACGGCGTGACTGAACACGCACCGACAGAGAAACACACCATAAACCGAGTGTTTTTGCTCTATGCTCTATGTGCTTTTGTTTAGTCGCACTGTCTTAGCATAGTACTGAAGATGAACAAACTGGGTCTGGCCACGATGTTACTAACGCAAGAATGACAGCATTCAGATGGACAGATCAACGAGCAGACGCGTGTTCCAGAGTGTAATCACAACATATTAAGCAAAGCACTACAGCGATAATTGCACGAACCGCATTTCCTCTCTCGATAGCGACACCCAAAGCCTGCTCGCACACATTCCGGTCATGTTTTTTTGCAATTTCATATGCCCCAGTGACATCTCCTGTCGTCTGACTTTGGGCCCGATTCAAAGTTTTTTCAAAGACCCAGAGGCAGTCACACTTTCAGCCATGCATTCATATGGCCGAATAAGAATCCTTATAATGCTACAAAAGCTCTTTGAAGTCATTTAGACATGCGTTGTTCGCACCCCGCGCCTATCGTGTACGTGGTTAGACGAAAGCTATAGTTGAAAGTAGCGCTGGAGTGTGTCTGTCATTTGCATGCTGTGATGTCGTACTCTCGCGCTGTATCGTATTATAACGAATGCGAAGTATTCAGCACAACAACATGCTTTAGCCCATGAAATGCGGGTACTTCAAAAACGGTCTCTGGAACAGTTCCTCCCGAAGCCTAAACGACACCTCACGGCTTTCTGCGTTCTGCGTTGCAGGAACTTCGCGTAGCCTTCGACGGCGAGGCACTGGCGTCCAAGAAGCCCAGGCTCATCCTCTCCATGGCAGCACCGGCCAGCTTCGAGGCCATCTCCGCCGGATATGACGTTGAGGAGTTGAACAAGTGAGTTGATGGATCATGCATGACACGTTCGACTTGCCATACCCTCCCCAGGCGCGTTGCGCACCATTGTACTTGCCAAGCCAGCTAATCAAAAATGATAATAATAATGAAATGAATTAGGTTTGACACGTTTCTCACATCTTTCAACGCTTCTGACTGTACCAGAGCTTCAGTTCTCGCATGGCATTCACATTCTGCAAAAATTGGCAAAGTTTTATTAAAGATCTGAATGTTCCAAATCTGTTCTTCATCTGCGCGCTTTTCAAGATTGTGCATAGGCAAGAAATATTTTTACGCTAAATTTTTCAGTGGACGGAGTTAGCTGCTGGCTGGAGGGGATATTCATGCATGAAATGAAGGACCAAATGCGTTGGGATAACATATGACTTGCGGTGTTCAGGAAGCTACGAGTGCTTAGGAATTTAAAAATATTAAGCTTGCTCAGTAACTTTGAAAGAATGCCTAAAGCCTACAAGCGGGAATATTATACAAATCCAAGCAGTAAATATAAATCCTTGCATAGGCGAATGATGGCAGCGCCAGAATTCTCTTGCCAAGCATCACATGACAAGAATGAATGTGGCTATCGACAGTGAGAAAGTGGCAATGGCATTCAGTGAGGAAGACTTAGTACAGGCTGAAAAATTCTACACGTACACAAACCCAGTTATGAGCTCTCGACTACTGTCACAGTAAAATTCAGGATGTTGAGAGTTTTCAAGGTTCCCTGTTGTTGGCATGAATAATTTGTCATAATAACGATTAAAATTTACCCTACAGCCGCAGATGGTTTTACACCACTGTGCGCTGATATTCACGAAGTCTTACTTGTCTCATAGCATCCATATTGTGGTATACGTAAGCAAGTGTGAGTAGGTTGCAAGATTGTGTGTTGTTTCAAATCTCTTGAGCAAAAAAAATTACGCTTACGATTGTGGGGTTGAACAAGGGCCCGCCAGTATAAAACCCGACGCTATTCCAATTAGGTCCCAGACGCAGGCGGATTTTGTTCATTGAAACATCAACTGGCGCTTTGACACGATTACAAATCAGCAGTTTTCATTGAAAAGCTAAAGAAAGTGAACGCACGCCAGTTTCTATGAGGCCACAAACGAAGCGATGGATTGCGCAAATATTGTGCTAGCTTATGGCTCTAATTACCGTGTGTCATGTAGCATAAAAGCAATAGCACTCCAGTGTACCACGTATTTTGTCCGTGGCAGCTAGCGATGTTATACTTTATGTCACAGTGCAACACCGTCGGGATCGGGCCATTTTCTTGTCTTTTTCCTAGCGGCGGCTAGCACATTTAGACGCAGTATGACACTGCACCGCTTTCGGGATCGGCCCAGATAGATACCAAACGGGTTGCAACTTTTCTTTTGCCACTTTCACCGTACTGCTGTTATCGCACATACGATTTTTTTTATTTATTCAACATATACAACAGCTCCCTTTACACAAACACGTTGGTCAATATAATATTTTCCAGAACCCCAAACGATACTGGAGAGCCACTCAGATCCAAACTGCTATACATGCATCATTTTATTTAGTCTTTGACGGTTGAAAGGACGCCACTGCGTAGGGGCTGTTTCTGGCTTCGTAAAGTCGACTTGGCCTCTTGCTGCATGGACGCTAATTGGCTCTAAAAGAGTGACGAGTCACTTCCTCGTAACATTTGCGAGCTCTACAGGGGAGGGGGGGGGGGCACAACGCAACCAGCTCTCGTTTATGTAGTTGGTTTGTAATAATTAGGGCTTCTTTAATATATTAACCATGCTCAGCAAGAAAGCTCACAAGCCCGAGTTTGAGCTACAGAGAGCAGAGAGTTTCTATTTGCCATGGTTTTCTTAGCGTTCCCTGAGACGCTCATCCTCAAACCAGGTAGCGTAGTGAGGGGCCAAAGAAGCGTTCGGAGCGTCCAAGAATCGTCGTGGACGTGGCAATTTCAGACAAACCGCAATGATGATTAAATCTAAGAAAATGACTCGCGTTCCTTGTAGGCACGTGGACATGATCAACATGATGACGTACGACTTCCACGGAGACTGGGAACGCCAGGTGGGACATCACAGCCCGCTGTTCCCGCTCTACACAGCCAGCAACTTCCAGAAGAAGCTCACTGTGGTAAGTAGGCTGCGCCTTTCTTTTTTCTCTAAACGCTTGGAAGACGGTGCTCAAACGTGCATGCTGCTAGATGTTAAGAACACGCGACCGAGATGGAAGAACCACCTGCAGCACCGTCTTCTGACATACACCTAGGTTATTGCTTATGGCAAGTGTGTGTAGTGTCAGTAGTCTAGAGCCAATGCGCCATATGCGCTTTCTACCACTACGCTTAGGTTGAACCGATCCGTTGCCGATCCGCGTTTAGCCGATTCGTTTCATTACAGTTGTGTATGGCGTCACGATCTAAAACTGTTTGATTCCTTCGCTTTCTATTTCGACAGTGAGCTTACACTTACACGTGACAAATATAGTTTAAGTTTTTGTTTGAATACGTCTTCGTCAGGCCCAATCGAAACAAGAGACGGTCAGACACAACACGAGCGTCCAAATTACTTTTGCCAGAGCAGACATTTATCACTCAGAATAATATTATGCTAGGAACTATTGAAAGAGATGGTATAAAAGCGTGCCACTGCCATTTCGTAGTAAGGGTTCAACGAATATGATCTTCAAGAGATACTCTCAGGTTCGGTGAGCTTGTCGCAGTACCATGTTTTAGCGCAATATATGTGCCGGGAATTCGGCCAAGCGCATGTCTTTCAAGTGATCGGGCCTGCTTTTGCCCTAAATCTTCCGGAAGATACCTTGCCGTCAGGAGCTACTTCAATAAAGACGGCTTCAGTAAGCCACTAGTCTTTGTGGTCGACCGTCGCGATGTGGTGACCTCATTCCGAAAGCGTCCGGTCTCGTACTCTCGTTTTTCTTTAAAAATGTGTCCTGACACAGGGTGGAGCGCTGTGGCAGTGCCCGCGACATTTGCCCGAACCCTGCGCTCGCGTGACGCTTCTTGTTGCTCATGGCATGGTTGAATTCTCCGGTACTATTGATGTGTGCACCACCGGTTGTTGCTAGCAAAATAGATGGCCTATAATAAACCAAGTGCAAGTAGAGCCCTAACCCGTCAAATAGACCAATGGGCTACGTACCAAAATACAATGTGGTCATTAGCGTTTATATGGGAACATGCGGATTTTCATATAGCAACCTGTATGAACACATGACATTACGGACACTGGGCATACAGAACACGCTTTCTCTATATACGCGTATTGCTTCTGTGAAAACGCATTACTGGTCCAGCCTTGATTTCTATTGCTCAACTGTGACGCTTTCGGCGGCGACCACTGTACTCCTTCTCTGTGGGGTGCAGGACTACAGTGCGGGTGAGTGGGTGCGCAAGGGTGCCAGCAAGGAGAAGCTGCTGGTGGGCATCCCGACGTACGGGCGCACTTTTACCCTGGGAGACAACAACCTCACCGACATCGGGGCACCGTCCATCGCCGGCGGGAAGCCCGGCAACTACACGGGCGAGACGGGCTTCCTTTCCTTCTTCGAGGTATGAAGGAAGAGTTTGTCTTCTTTGCTCTGAAGCGATCGAGAGCCACTTGTTTATTGAAATGTACTTTGAGGACGGATGAATTGATCGCCCTTGTATCTTGTTGACTGCTTCGCATTCTTATGCAGTCGTATTTGCGGCAGTGCAATGTCTGCATAAAGAGGTAAAGGACAAATGAATGGTTAGCTAGCGTGTACCCCGATTGTCAGCACTGCACTGGGAAAGTCGAGAAAAGGGGCGAAAACGATAAAATGAAGGTAGGAATGACGGCTATTGTAAGCACACAAATGAAATAATTCAGTTGATATTTTGCTTACTACGGTTCGTTGGCTCTCAAAGGAGTTTGCAGGGAATGTAGCTATTATTCTGCAGAAAATGGTGAGCCTAGTCCTCCAGACTGCCTACAATATACAATCTTAAGACGTTCTTCTTTGAAGGAACAAAGACACTGGACCTAAAATCAATTGAGCTTACTCATACTGATAAGAAATGATGAATCGCTGGTTGTTGGCTGTTGACCGTTGCTTCATTTTTTTTCAGGGCTGTCGTATTCTTAAAAGCGTCCTTTTATGAATACATATCAGTTGATAGTAACTACTCGTATTCAGATCATCTTACAGTGCGGTTCTTAGGAGCCCGCTCCTGCGGTGGGCGCCGGCGTTGTCTCTTGTAACCGACCGAACGAACACAGCGAAGGATGAAAGTAAACGCGAAGATGAAAGATGGTCCTAGCGAAGAGAGCGCGAGGAGGGAAGCAGAGAAGGGTGTAGCGGGACCATGAGGCGGAAAGCGGAAGAAGAGGGTGTGGCGAAAGCGTGAGAAGAAAAGCGTAGCACCGCACAAGACGGGTTGGCGGAGGACGATGGCTACGAGATGGCACGAGAGCAGTGCGCGTCACCTTAACGGAAAGAAAGCGCTGCATGAGTGGAGATCTGTCTGCGGCGGCTGCTGTGAATCTCGCTCAGGCGTCACCCACACGTCGCCTCTCGCGATCTACCGCTTAGCGAGGCAGCCACTATATCGCAAATTGAAAACAAGTATGCCCCTGCGCTCAAATTTTTGAAATCGATGGTAAATTTTTGATATTAATCCATTAGCGTATTGCTAACCTTGGATTGCGTCTAACTTGCCCACTTCGTCATCGTTCAACAGAAAGAAGGTGGTTTTCTTTTTAGCAAATGGTACTAGAAATTGCGCGACTCTTTGTCCTCTTCTGACGCGGCCGAAGGCTAAACACTGCGAAGTGCCTCCTCTATATCAGTGGTGGCGTTCATCTAGTTAGCTAGTTTTTTTCACATGCGTTGGCCATGTCGCAAGGTTGCATGTCTTTCAGGTAAGAAGCGCAGTTTTCTTTCGAGTAAGATATGTGTCCAGGGAAAGTGTTGAGTTTGAAAAACCTGAAAGCTCCGATTGGTCATGCGTATGTTCAGAAAGTGTATTCCTTACTTGTGTGACTGCCACGCATATAAAGTTGTCATCAAGCAATTAGGTGAACACCGTGACGCACTGATACCAAAGCATGGCGAGATTTTGCTCGCATCTGAGGACGCATCGATTCTGCAAGTCAGAAAGTGCACTGCACGTGTGACTGAATTGTAGGCGAATAGTATTTATTCTTGCATATATTAAGGCAGTACTGTAGTAACGAGCTACCAGAGTCATACAGGCAAAGTTGTAAACAGATTAGATTGGTGCATGTTTACACTGTTACAAGAAGTGAGCGCAAAGGTGTGCAGTTAGCTTAGGTAAGGTAAAACTTAAATGCGACGTCTTAAGCATCTTAGATATGCGATATTAAGGTACACCTTTACATGTAATCGCATTGCTATAGCAACACTAAAATTCCCTACCTGCACTGCGCAAAGCAGTTTGACTTCGGCTGAACTTTCGTATGGTATATTCTTTGAGTTTTGAATTTATACATGCGTTTATTAACGTAAGTGCAGCTTGTGCAACACGAATGAAATGTTTTATAGTTAGAGCCCAATGTCTATGGGGTTGCAATGTTCGTTGATAAAATGAATGAATTAATATTTTTTTTTAAAAACGCAATCCATAGTTTAATCTTGAGGTGGTGTAAAGTAAGTAGACTGACCCAGTTTTGGTCCTTTAAGCACTGTTAAAGAACAAAAGTTTCTAGCGCGTCAGAGGATGCCAAAAAGTGTTTCTTAGTGATTCTGAGCATCGCACGGAAGCGCGTAAACGGTACTGCATTGCGTGCGTTTCAAGACTGGAGATTTTATGACACAAATCAATCCGTTAGATGAACCACGCGAGTCTGATGACAATCTACGTTTGTGTAAAACAGATCTGCGATCTGCTGCGATCCGGAGCAACGCTTGTCTGGGACAACGAGCAGATGGTTCCTTACGCCTACAAGGACGATCAGTGGGTCGGCTTCGATGACCAGAGGAGCCTCAAGCTCAAGGTACGTTAACCGCGTTCTGCTTGTTGGTGGTGTCAATATTGTCGAAAATGCCGTTTGGTTGCACGGGATGCTACTTGGCGAGAAACACCTAACACGAGGAACATAGAGCGTTTCGGCTGTTTTTTGTTGGACGCTTTTGTAAAGCGGACATATGTATCCTATTGAAGAAGTTCCAAATTACGCGCAATTTGTGTGTGTGTGACGGCCCTTTGGACAGCGACATTAAATACAATGCGTAGCACTGACCCTAACGCGACTGTAGACACAAACATAAAATGTAGGTACAGTGACATATTACACTTGTGTTCTTAAATATGCCCCAGCGGCTCTCTCAGAGCAGGAGTTTTATTGGCATGGAGAATCACAACAGCAGGAAAACACCTTTTCCTCGATTTAAATAGTGCGACTGCAGCACAAGGAGCAACGTCGCCCATGGCACGGCGCAGCCTTGACTGCCCCCGCGCTACATGAAGAAGTGTGGCGTTCTCTGCGCTCAAAAGCGTAGGGATGAGCAGAGTCGCTGACTCAGAAAGGACCATAGAAAGAGCTCCACGTCTTCTGAAAAAGTGATCAAATATCAGCGGCCACAGCGCTGACACCGCTGACACCGTACAGATGGTTGCGAAGTTCCGTTAAGAGTATTTAAAAACGTTGGTTAAGAGCGTATCTGTGCGCTGAACTTTTGAATATGGGTAGAAGGGGGAAGGCTATGACGGGAACAAGCTACATAGCAGCATCTCCCCAGCCCTCCTCCGATATCCGCTTTCTTTTTCGCGTGCTATATGTACAACGTGGGGCATTTCGCTGACGCACAAGAAGAAAGGAAAAGCCCTCATTGAGTACGATATCTATATTCATTCAATAGCCGCTTACGAAACTAAAATTGCAATGGATATTGCGTCCGCAGCCAATTGTTTTAAACGGCCGGGAACCACGCAACAGGCACTAAATACAGAAGGTGTTGATTATGGCTCAGTGATAAATGCGTAGCACTTTGTTTCAGAATTCCCCGTAGGTGAAACGTAGAAAAAACACTAAAATTCGTTACACCTTCCTGGAAATGGAAAGCAAGCCCCGCAAAAAACCTTGAATTGTTCTGCTCGAGGCAAAAGGCATTAACAACTAAAAATGCTAACATGGATAGTATGAGTACATATATTTTGTGCTTCCACACCCTGTTCCTACCATTTTGAAGCGAAAGCCTGAAATATTTTCGACAATCCAGTACAATAAAAGAAACTGCTGGTAGACAGCTGAGTGCCCTGCTCGGCGATAAGCAGAAGGAGGCATTGGAGGCACTCACGGCACAAGCAAATGAAATCTTGTGACCCAAGTTTGCGTTTATTCCCCCCTCACGGCCAAGCAAGCCAAAAGGCGGTTCATTCAGCATTCTCAATGTCACATTGTCAATTGTCAATGTTCTTTAACCTTTATTTGACTTTATTGTCGACAAAATTTGTGATCTCCGGGGAGGTAGCGCATGCGTCAATTTAGAACACAGCTGAATCGATTGACCTTCAGGTGGCTTTAATGTTTCTTGTATTAGTTGTGATTGCAATACAACATGGAGATTAAGTGGCAGCCTATAGTTGGTTTTCATAGAGGCCAATGGGGTGGAATGAAGACGAAACTCGCTTATGAGTTTGCAAACACGAACACAATTCAATGCTTTCCATTTGCCGCAGACATGGTTTGGCGACGCTTGGCAACGACCAATTTCGATTGACGTTGTCCTCGATAATCCTGTAGAAATCTGACCAGTGCGTTACGTAAAAGTCGCCCCACCTTCCTTTGTGTTATTTAATCACAAAATTCCCTTATCAGCTTTGTACTTTATTAGGCAAGTGGAAGTCGAGAAGAAAATAGAGGACCAGATACTACTATAATAAAGAAGCAAATCGCTACAAGTTGATTTGTATAGCAGAAAAGAGACCTGAAAAGCGCAATAGACAAGTTCTAAAAGATAAACCATTAATTTATCTTGAAGAAACGTGAGCACAATAATAGAACATATATACATATACAAATGTACAGCACGATACGTTACTATATATCGTGACGCCACATCAATAAGTGGCGTCAACAATTCAAGGCTATAATAAGTGAACGGTCGCAGTGTGTTTCCTACATTTCTCTCTTCTTTCTGACATTTCTTTTCAATACATGAACATCCGCCAGCCTTGTTTGAGTCAAGTACACGTTGCTTAGAAACCGAGCCGGCAGGTTTCTAGTTCAACTTTCTTATATAGGTACTCCTTGATAAGAGGCCCACATTTGCAAATCTATTTGCTTCTATATGCTGCAGCTCACATCTTAAGTGATATAAATGAGCCAGCGCAATAACCGCAGTGCGGCCCCTGTGTGAAAGACAAGATTGTTCAGGCGCACTGAATGCGGATATGTGCGCAGGTCCAGTGGCTGAAGCAGGCCGGCTACGGAGGAGTCATGGTCTGGTCTGTAGACCTCGACGACTTCAAAGGCACGTGCACGGGCCAAAGCTACCCGCTGCTGACGGCCATCAAAGAGGAGCTGAAGGGATACAAGGTTGCCAACCTGGAGGTGGCCTCTTCCAACGTCTTCAACTCTTACGGAGAGCTCGTCGGTAAGGTTTCATTACTCGCCCACTGGTCCCCAATGGTGAATGCAGTTGTAGGAGTCTAAAGGCGAACATTGGAATACGATAACGTTCGAGCGTGACAACTAGCACAGTAAAGCTTCACGCTCCTAATCTAAGCGCGAACCGTAAGTGACACGCGAGAAGACCGATAGTCTTTTACGCAATGGATATAGGTTGTAGTTCGTTGCAGGAGGAGGCCCAGGCCTACAGGGTTCTCTACCTTTCCTTCCTCTTTCCCTCTCTGGATCTGCCACTGAGGCTAACAAAGTAAAAGGCCGGGACAGTCGGAATTCCATGTCTCATTCATGTGGCGATGCAACCCAGATGGGCAGCCCAAGGCCGTGGCCAATATGCAACGTAGGCTCCGATATCGGCAGAGAGAGATAGACAACCACGTGTGCTGACGCTACATGGTCGTAGCCTCCGAAACCACTCGGAGCTCGGAGGCAAGGCTCGGAGGAAAGAGAAAGAGGGCTGGAGTATTATTATCGTAAGCGCAAGGGATAAACAGTATGAAATTAAATTTATTCCTAAGGGTTTAAATTTTACTACGTTTCGATTGCAGCTTTATCGAGCTGTTTTGGGCAGCTTTCTTGCAGCTCCTGGATCTTTAATTTCGATTCAAGATATAATAATAATAATAATAATAATAATAATAATAATGTAACTACTACTCTTATTATTATCAAAAATATGTCTTTATTACAAAGGTGGTTGCATCAGCCTACAGCCAATTTTACTGGCCGACTTAAAACATCCTTCCATCTAAACCAGGAGAGCACGATTGACAACACTAAGGGATTACGTTTGTCCCAGCACACTCTTAGAGGGCGCCCTCACTAGGCCCCGCAGCAAAGTTTAGTTATACACTGGAAGTTGTTACGTGTCCCCTAGGGAGCGTTCTGCCACAAAAGGTTTTCAAATCGGCTCATTAATAGCCGAGATAGAAATATTTCAGTGCCGTGAACCCATGATTTCAGAAAGCGAGCTCCACTGCATAGCGAGACACTCTCCCTACTCGCCCCGTCCAGCCTCTGCAAGCGAAATTACTTCCGTGCGTTCTCCGATACCGGACCTTGAGGATCGCGTGACGCATATGTCACGAGTGCCGCCTTCATTTTTTCCCTCATTTCCTTGCATGCGTTGCGCGTGAGCTATTGTGATGTTTCCCTTCGCGCAGCGCATGCTTTTGCGCGCTGTGCACAAGGACACATGCCTAGCGGTATAATTCAGTGCTACGCGAATACTGAGGCAGAACAAGCGGATCGCAGAGCATGATTGCGCGCTGGAACACGGTAGAAAATGACATAGTTTCGGTACCTGTACGACCGTGGGAACAAGCAGACGAAGCAGGAGTACATCTCCCTTGCTTCGGTGCGAAGTAAAACAAAAGTACGCAGACATTCGTTTGTGTGCTGTATTATTTCTCTAAACTTCCATTCATCAATTCAAGCAACATATCACAGAAATGACAGATTTTGCGTTCAAGAATTCTCGAAGTTACGTGCTACCACGAGTGACGTCCCAGTGCGGACTCGAGTACGTAGGCGCAGGGGTACGATTACGTCACCGTCCCGCTTGGAGCGTGGCGGCCGCGAGGAGAAGGAAAAACGGCGTTCAGTTGGAAATTTCAGATCTTTCCGCGGTGATTAGCGATGTAATGATTGCATACAGGATCGTTAGTGCGCATTGTATGCTCTGCGCTTGTCAGCTCAAAACGGTCAGACCTGGTGAGCGGCCATTTAAAAAAAGTTTACACCCTTTAGGTATTATCTTGCCCCACAACAATTATCACATCTGCCTTGCTTGCGTTTCCTTTCTTTAAAGCTGGGAACCCGGTAGTTCCAAGTCACGAACGGCATGCGCGTTATCAGCGTGACACAGCATTGTCGACAGGAAACTAGCGAGCGCAGCCTTTTCAAGATAGCGAGCGCACGCAGGGCAGGTGACGATTATCACTGCGGAGCAAATATGCACTACAAAGGGTGCAAGTGTTTTAAGAGTGCAGTTCAGAAAATGCAGTCGGACAACAAAATTGCGTGGCAATGCGCATGGTCTGCGATCGTTGTGAGACAATGGCAAGCTAAGCCGGTGCTTTCGAACCTTGACCACCAACATTACCACTTGCTCAAAAAAAAAATGGCTGTGGCTTAGCTAAGGTTAAGCCCAGGATGCGAAGCATACTAGCCTTTATTTTAGTTGTTGAACCACTGTTTAGCCTGGTGAACTGCTGTTGCTTGGCTATATTTGGTTCGGCTAGACGAAGAAACATCTCATGCAGGCGAGCGCACGAGCTGAGACCCGGCTATGTAGCTACGCGGCCGCAAGCGAGCGCACCAGTTGAGCCTCCGCTCTTGCAGCTGTTATGACGTCATACGGTAGCTACGCGGCCGCGCGCGGCGCAGCAAGGAAGAGCGTGGTTGTGCGGCTAGTATACTTCGCATAAAAGAAAACTCTTTTCGAAGCAGCGTTTCTTCTGCCACGCAGATCCCGACGAGGTCGTCTGTGACGAGGAGGACGGCCACATCAGCTACCACCTGGACAAGAAGGACTGCACCATGTACTACATGTGCGAGGGAAAGCGGCGCCACCACATGCCGTGCCCCACGAACCTCGTGTTCAACCTCAACGAGAGCGTGTGCGACTGGCCGGAGAACGTCGACGACTGCAAGCACGTCGCCAAGAAGTCCTAGTAGTCCGGCCCGCCTCGCGTCTTTTAAAGAAAAAATTACGCTACCTTGTCGTCGTCGTCGCCCTCGTTGCCCAATATGAACACCGTATCGACGCGTAGCACTTTGTGGAACTGTGTTTTGCGCTAACAGCCCGTTTACAGGAACTTTCACCGGCATTCTGTAGATGTGTTTTTCAGAGGCTGTATTAGTTTCGGCCAGTCCCTTGTTTTACTGACTGTTGAATTAGCTTTCCGGCAAATTAGTCGGTCATTATTGCCACGGTGTAGTGAGTTTCAAATTTATCAGTTTGGTGTGCGTAGGAAGTCGCGGATTCCACGTCACAGATTGAGACATGGCTGCACTAACGAGCGAGAACAAAATTGACATTGCAATCAAGAGAGAGCCTTTGGCCTGTGCCCCGTGCACACTGGGTTCGTTTGAGTAGTGACTAGATTTGCCATTAGTGAGACAAGGTAAAAAAAGTTCACTTTTGAATGGGAACTCTGCCAAATAGAATCTCTGGGTGGTCAGTGCCCCCGATCTTCGAACTCTTGGAAATGTTTAGTGGACCCCACCAGCAGGGACGTCTTCATGATTCGTTTAACCACTTGCAAAGCGGCTGCATAGCTGTACATTGGGTTTAGTAAGCAAGGAAGCTGTGCTTTCGGAGCACAGCATAATTGATTAACGTGGCACTGCGCGCACTGCGCGCACTGCGCAGCACTTTTATAGAGGGTTTGAGGAATTCGTGCAATAATTTCTTGAATTAGGAGAAGGGCACATTTTTGTAGCTGGTCATAGAGCGAGAAATGATGTCATTTGCGCGTGTGAAAATTTTGTTTCGCTTAAAACACGTGTTTCCGTTCGCATTTGCAGTGCCGCACAATTTTAGCTCGCTGCAATCATTCCCATGAGGCTTCGCGCGACGACGACAGACAATAATAAGCATCAGAATTAAATCTCTCTAAGCGGTGGAGCGGGTGACGTGAAATGTTCATATGGCACCGCTGGTGGCTGAGGGCCTTGTTATCCAGCTCCGTCTTTTTCCGCCATCGTCTCGTATAATATACGCTTGCGTCGGAGCGTCGATTTGGTGGTTCGCAAAAGAAGAACACTGCCTTTCAGAATTGTAGCCGAGTAGGCCGTTAGCTCGACGCTGCTCCGGGGGGGGGGGGAGGGGGGGGTCTGCAATGGCGAGCACTGTGGCGCGATCATCGAGAGACTCGTATAATTATGCCACCTGCAGGAATGCGTTTCTCGTTGCCGCCTAAGTATCTAGAGCTCAGACATTTCTTGACGGAGAATTTGATTTTCGCGTTCTTGCTTAGGATTCTTGTGCTGTTTCGCTGTCATTCAAATTCAAGTATCCAACTGTGCAGCATTCTATCGTGTATTGTTCGATGTAGGAAACACATAACCTGTGCCTGATTGAACGTTTGTGCAGTACGGTGCTCTGTGCTGTGTTAAATGAACTAGCCAATAGCATAGGTTTGAGTTAATGGAACCGTTGCACTCTTTATTCTTCATTACTGAGTGTTAGCGCATGCGTTCCGTTTCTCCACGATAGTAATTGCAAAAAGCATTGAAAATGTATATCTTTATATTTTCTTGTACTTGTTCTCCTCACCTGTCTTAGTCGTCGACAAGTCGTGGCACTTGACAAATGAGTTAGGGCCGATGATGAAGTGACGTGCAACTGTAACCGTGAAGTGAGCGATGGGACCATCTTGCGAGACAATGTGCCCGAAGTATTGACATTTAACGTACACAGTGGCTAGCGTTCCCGCAAGCCGCATGTGTCAAACTGAACATTCTAACCCAGAAAAAGCTGCCCTTAGGCATGCGGCACTTGCAGTTATGCTAGGACGAGCCGGTACTCAACAAAGACACGCGTTATGTTCTTCTTTTCCCAAACAGTACACTAAAAGTTAACTGAATTGCCGTCTTCTCAGATCAACTAAAGGTGTTATGCGATGTTTTTCGCCAGCTTTGACTGGTGTCTTCAAGGAAGCTTCTTTCCACGAAAATTTTTGTAAGGACTGCGTTGGTCACAAGACAAACTGAGTTAGGATTTGTAGCCAAGAAAAACGAGCAAGGCCACCATGACGCAGCGAAAACATCATCATTCCTAGGTGGGAACCGACTAGCTGAGCAGTGTGCATTTTAAACTCTTGTATTTCGTCTTTATTGAACGCCATACTGTGTAATAATGTTCCTTTAGTGCTGGGTTGATTTCAAGGTGTTCTTTGTTTTGTGGACGCATGAAATGACATGTAAGGGTTCCCGTGAAATTATTAATGTTTATAGACGTATGCCACGCAAAATACATTTTAGGTTACTGCACTCCGCAAAGCACAGCCAATGTATAGCCAGCTTAGCCACTGCCTTTGATGTAGCATAGCTGAGAGCTGAAAACTCACTTTGCAGCTTAGCTTGCAAGGGACCAATGAATGTACTTATGCAAAATATCAGGGTTCATCTGGGAAACGCATCACACCTGTATAGACAAGTGAAGGGATGTAAAACTTTAAGAAAAACGAAGTGGCTTGAAAGGTTTTTTCAACTCTGACACCGTCATTAAAAGGGGTTGGCGAAGTGTGTTTCGGGCAAGACAAGAAGAAGCAAAGCTTGTTATACATATTATACATTTATGTATTGTTTTAATACGTTGCAAGAGTATTTTGTGTTGTAAAAGACATTTTGTGTTAGTGTAGAATGTGTGTGAAGCAATCTATATTTCTGACGCGAGGGAACGTGGAACAGGTGTCAACGTTTTGGGGGACATCGCATTCCGCCAATGCATCTATATAGTTTTTCCCTCTTTGACTTCTTTTACGTCACTTTCTGTAACGATATGCTTAATTTCGCCCGCTTTGGATTGTGGGTCGTTGGATGATCAGTACTTGCTGAACTCAATATCGTTACTCATTGATTTCTTGGAAAGCTGCTTTATCTTTCCTCTTTATTTTTTCATTTTATTATTTACAGACAATGCTTTCTTCTGCGCGGAAAAACATTTATGCTTGAAAGCCATTTCTGAACCTACTTTTCAAACCTATTCGTTGTAGGTACTGCGTATGTGCTGTGTTTGATTGTTTTTATTGATTTACCACCACAAATAGGCAGTTTTTTGCGGTTTAGATAAGAAACCAAGCATAGTCGGCCATTCATGGGTGCAAAAAGACGAATGATTTTTCTGATGCGCGCAACGCTCAAAACTGTTGAACCAGCCTTCCCGAGAAACTCTTTTTTAACGGTACCTTTCTTGGGTCTGAATATAGAACGCCCTATCTTAGCGATGTTAATCTTTCGACGTGCCGATGGTATTACGCACAGAAAACGCAGCGCGCATTGTTGTACAATATGCCGTGCTTATCGTTTATCATAGCACCCATACCTGCAGGCTCGCTTTGTTAATTTCTGCATGACCTGGTGCACTGTACAAAGAAAGCAAATCACCTTTAAACGTGGAAACTAACTGAAACGCGAGCATAAACAGCCACAATAATTACCCTAAAATCTACTTCCCGCATCAGTATTCAAGTGGCAGGAAAACTTTATGTAAGTGAGAAAATCGTGAATGGTATCTGACAGACAAAATACAGTTGTCTCAGTAAAGCCGAGACCTAGTGATATGTTGAGTAACGCATTGAACCCGTACGTGGAATAACAATATCAGATATTTTTCTAGATTGCAGAACTCGTGTTTGTTTGAACATCTTGCCTCAATCATATTTCTTCAAGGTCTTGGAACGCCGTCGCGAAGAATATCTGCGTTTGGAAGCAATGCTTATGCAACCAGATGTTTCTAGGCTTATTGTAATCAAGGAACTACTATATTCATTAAGCAACTAAAAAGAAACACACAAAAAGAATGTTAATATATCTAAAACCGCCAGGCGCAATGTTGGGAAGTGTGAAAATTTTCGATAGGCTTTCATTCGTGCGATTAGTGCTAGAAGGACCTCTGCCTGTGATACCCGGTTGGACAAAAATTGCGAAAGTGTTCGACTTCAAGTACGCTCAGGCAAAAGGGCGAGGAAGAATATTGCGTTTTGTTCGTTTCATTTAATAAATTTGCTGGCCATACAAAAAGTGTCGCTTTTGACCGTATGGACAAGACTCAGGCACCTATTTTCTAGTTTAGTTCTCATCAGCTAGGTCCTTGTGCCCGATTTGCTGAGTGTGACAGTTTACCATAGGCCAAATATGTTATTTCGAAAAGGAATGCCTCGAATAAACAAAAGAGACGACGCGTAGAGTAGCTTAGCTTTAGTGAGAGCTGATTAGTGAGCGATGCAAAACGTAGACTCGTCTTGAATCATCAACAATAGAATCTTTCCTTGAAATGAATAACCATCTTATTATGCAGCCATTGATTGTGGCAGAAAAAATGGCATGAGTACATGCGGATTATTTTTTGTGCGAAGCTATGTCTGGTTTCACGAGTCATGTCCTTTTTTTGTGTAACACATTTCAACATGTGTTTAGCTCTTGTTTCCCCATTTACGAGTTAGGTGTCCACTTTAATTGCGAACCATCGCCCAGTGTGTTTTCCTCAACGCGTATAAGTATTGGCACCAGGGCTGGCAATTGGGCCCCACGACAAGGAGGCAGCAGTTCGCCCGGCGAACGTCTCTCTGTCGGAGTTTCTTATTTATTATCACGCATACCGCCTATGACACTTTGCAGATTGGGTGTGCTCTTTCTTTTAAATCTTGTTTGTGTTTTCTCTTCTTCTCGACGTTGTTCCCTATACCGTGTCGCGCTGCGTGCGCCCAGCCGAGTGCGAGGAACTGGCTCGACGAGGTCTCGGCACTCGAGCTTCTGTACAAAGTCGACTGCCATATGAGAGAAAGAAAGCGAATAAATACAAACAGAAAACACCAAAGACGACTGCTTCTATTGTTACGGCGCCCCATGGTGCTTTCAAAACAAACCAACGCCAGACGATCATGGTGATCGTGACGACGATGTCGATGACCTGAAACCATGGCGTACACCCAATAAAGTGGATTGACCTAGAACCGAGAGATGCAGGTAAGATGCATTGCTTGAAGAGACTTCTAAAAGCTCAACGAATAAACGAAACGAAGATGTGCGCTACCATTGGTATTGTGTGTGCGTTGGTGAGCGCTGTGATTTGCAGCAACGAGTGATGTCGTTTGTACAATAACATGAGCATTCAAATTTTGGGAACCACTCGCTGATGAGAAACATTTGTTGTTGTGGTTTACGCGTGCAGCGTAGAACTGCTGTCACAATCGTATTTTCGATATTGTTTGCACAAACTTTGCTTCAGCTCAACTCTAGGTTAAAAAAAAAAAACGATGTGCAGACGGAGTTGTTTAACGTGCGCCAACATTTCCTTCAATACATTTATGAATATAATACATTTATGAATAGAGCAGCGAACAGTGAGTGTCACTGAAAAGCCAGTCGCAGATATAAGATTTTTATATTTGTTACAAGAAAGAAAATAACTAGATCTATAAAAATGAGACAGAGAAGGAAAGAACTAAGAAAACCACGTTGTGATATCGACTGTTCGCCGTCATGGGGCAAGATCTGTTCATGTTTGCCGCTGCACCTGTGACACGATGCAAGTTAGTTTAATTTTAAGCATTTGTTTACTTCAATGACACGAGCGATAAAATTGTAAACATTGGTGTAGTTGTCTAATACTTTGCTATTGCACTCAGTACCTTGCATTTTGGGTTTGACTGCGAGATTGTTTTAACAAGCAACGAACGAAATAAAGTGTGCAGGTTTGTTCCCAGTTTTGCTGCTACTCTTTAGGTTACAGGTTTTTCATCAATACGAACGGCGACAGGCTAAGCGTGAGCTGGGACATTCTCGAACTAACGTTTAAAACAGAAGTAGGCATTAAGCGATACGCAATGAGGTTCGTACCGTTTAGGAATACTGCTGCTGGCGCCGTATATGACAGGCTTATTCTTGTGGGTTTATAAGATCTCTGGTGCTCTAGAATGTGTGATGGGCCAGGCCGAAGGTCAGAAGTCTACTAGACCTCTATTTTTCCAAAAACCACGGATCATGTAAGAAGAGTGTTTGCTGAGCAAAAACTTACGCCGGACTGCACGTACAGTCGCCCAAATCTTTAACTGGTGTGCGGGAGCGGCGACTTTTCCGGGCGTCAGCGCCGTATGACGCGGCGAGGCTGGAAACAGCCTAGTAGACGATGGGCCCAGCTGAGCGCGCTTTGTCCGCATGCGCTTAGCCTCAGACTGTTTCCAGCCTCGCCCCGTCAAACGGCGCTGACGCACGGAAAAGTCGTCGCTCCCGCACACCAGTTAAAGATTTGGGCGCCTGTACTTGCACACATGCATATGTTTACATGGCTTTTAAGGAGTGGGCATTGATATTATTTCTAGTATATTATGATCAGTATTGTTCTAAACGAGATAAAGGAAGCAGGGTGGCTGAAAGACACAGTATAATAAAAAAAAAGCAGGTCGGCAGGTATTCGCAATCTTGGACTACAAATCACAAGCTGCGTAGTGAATGCTCACGGGGTACTGAGACTATTTAAAAGTACGCGCAATGCATAATAAATTTCTCAGTGGTCACAAGCAAACAATAAAGCCATAAAGCCATGTCATAATCAGAGGCAAAGGACACAACATTCCTCCCCTGCAGTTTATCTTCGTACTTCCCCAAAGCAGGTGGTACACATTGAAGTCATCAATGATGACCCAGGGGCCATCAGTTTTCTTTAATATGTATAAAGGCGAGATTCCTAGGTGGTTCGTCGCAATTGCTCATAACCGAAAAAAGTGGCGTCTAGTCCAGTGAATGAAATGATATCATCAGGAGTGACGTATACCCCCGTAAGCAGGCAAAGATGCAATGGCTGAATATGAATGAAGAAACAAAAGAAAGAGAGCACAAAGGAAGGAAAGAAACAAGAAACGAAAAAAAAACAAATGTCTGAGTAAAAGAAAGCACAAAAGAATACAGAAAGTTCAAAGAAAGAAAGACGGAAAGAAAGAGAGAAGGAAAGACAGAACTAAGGAACGTTTAGGCAGTTCATTAGGTGCTCGCATATGTCGTTGAGGAGGTCGAACTACTGCGCCATGCATTTAACTTCGCGCTGCGGCTCGTGATGGCGCCCACGTACCTCATTCAAACAATCAAATATCACACGAATGTAGCAATATCTTGCAAGCAGTCTGACCCCTCCGACGGTATAACCTAATGCATTACCACGTGTCCAGCTGGCTTTCGTCTTCACCTGTTACAGGAGTTTAACATGCTGCCAAATTTTTCAGCCTTTCACAGAAAAACCACCCAGATAGGGATATGTAACAACCAATAAGAAAGAAGGACACCTTGTTCTTTCTTACGCGGAAACATACGTATTGGCCGTAGTCATCCGGCTAAACAGCATGCGAAACATTTCCAAGTCCGTGCGGATTCAAATGAGAACATTGCTCGTTTCCCCGCATGTACGTATCTTTGGCATTTGCCAAAGATACGCTACTAGATACAATTTGGTATCTAGTGGCGACATTCTTTAGATTGTGAGCCACTCTGTTACCAAATTCCGGTAGTGTTTTCCGCTCCTCAGAAAGTGTCAATGTTGTGCAGCCGTATTTCTAAAACAAGTAAGAAACCTGATTGTGTAAAGAACCACGTGAAGTTTGTAGATTGCAGCGTCGGTGTGGTTTTAAGATTCCCTTGTCATGTGACAAAGTGTATGTAGGGCAGTCACGCCGCTGTGGTAACGAGCGCTTTAGAGAACATGAGCGATCCATACCAACAGGCACAGGTCCCCATTGGGCTCCGCATTGTAAAACATGCAAGTGCAAACCCATGTTTCGTGATACCACGATTTTGAAAAAGAGCCGTGACACCACCGCCCGAGAGTTATCGAAAGCAATTTTCATTCAGTCATTGGGGTCACAGTGCATTAGTGTGCCTTCCTTAACCTTGTACAGTGCTGCATTTGGTTTTTTGGATTCTGTCACATGAGTGCGCGCTGTTGGTGGCTCATGTTGGTGGCTCTACCGCATAGTGTTCACTCCGCATGTTACTCTGGTTTGAGCAGTCTATAAAGGAGTGACGCAATAAAATGATGTAAGTTGAGAGTAGCGCCTTGTCCTGTCGTCTTTCTTGTGTTCGTCGTTTTGCGCTTAACAAAGTATTCATGGATTCGCACCAACTAGCCCGCCAACGCATTGTGCTGAGCTCCAAGGAACTTGTTTTATATTCAAACTTACATTTAAAAAAAAACCCAATGGTTTTTCTGAAACACTCGTTATATACACTAACCGAAAGTTACTATCACACGATTTGGCAATAATATAAATTGAAATTACACCTTATATAGTACGCAGTACATGAAAGAAAGTAAAAACATGTATAAAAAAAACACACACACACAAAGAAACACCAGTTCATCATGATTCCACCATGAGGTTAGATGTTTTCTCTCTTTCCTTTGGGTAACTTTTTTCCCCGCAGTTGCTCTTCAAATTCAATCGAACAGATTTCAATTCCAGATGCATTAACTTTATGTATCATTTTCCATGGGCCCCAATTGAGAAAGCTCAATCGCAATTCAGAAAGCTCAATTGCGATTGCTCAATATAAGCCATAGACAATATTATTGCCTGTGGCTGATAGCCATAGACAATAACATTGTTACGAACACGTGTGACAAAATGGGTTTGTTCACACGAGGTGGATCATAGTGGTAGCGCACTCCGGCACCTAAAGCTGTTCGTTCTCTTCGTCCTCTCTTCTTCCTCAGTTCCTTTCGCATCTATGTAACAACATTTCCTTAAAGCATCAGGATTGAATGGAATTCACTTTGCTATAGCGAACATTTGTAGCAGCAGATTTTTGAGTACACGGGCCCTAATCTTTAATACAGTCGTTTGAAAATATCTATGCGATTGCCGGGCATTGTGCAATCGCAAATTGTCCAATATAAAAAGAATGGAGAAGACTGAAACTATGCCATTACAGAGACCGGAGCAGTTTGAATTGCTTTATTGACATGGTAGCTGCCGCATCGAAGGCATAATCAGAAGACATTAGAAGCCATCAATAGAGCTTGTGCATGCGGTGAGTTATGAGTGTAAATCACCGTTAAAACAGAGAAAAACAGCCAAATGTCCTAAAACAGTCGCAAGTCAGAACGAAAATGGCCTAAATTCGCCCTTTCTTTCAACGTCCTTCCTTAGCCTTCAAGCTTCTGCAGTTTGACCCATACACCTTCTTTCGGATAACCCAACAACGTTGCTGCAGCGTATTTCGGTGGCTCCTGAAGAAAAACAAAAAGAGAAGAAAAACTTGTATAAGTACATGGCCAACTCGGATATTAGTGTCTTACTAATAATTTTATTATATTGACTTATTTGGTACAAAAGAAATGGTAGATGCCGTTATAGCTGTACCTGTACTTGTTGATCTGGGCTGCTAAGCACGTGGTCGCGGGAACGAATCCAGGCCACGCGGCCGCATTTCGAAGGGGGTGAAATGCGAGAACACCCGTGCACTTAGATTTAGGTGCACGTTAAATAATTTCCAGGTGGTCCACATTTCTAGAACTTTCACTACAGCGTGCCTCGTAATCAGATCGTGGTCCTTGCGCGTAAAACCCTATAACTTTTTTTAGTCGTTAACCTTTCTCGCGAGATCACTTTTCACTGGCTGTCTGTTCGCTGTTCGCTGTCTGTTGCTACCTGCACCTTGTGTTGTTTGATTGTAAGCGCGACGCTTATTCTGTAGTACTCTCTGGAAGAAACGCAGGCAGTAGCGATTACTCCGGAATCTTCGGTGACTCAAGTGTAGAAGCCGACGCGCTTAACCCGCAGAGAAGATTTTTGACGATCGCCGACTGAGCTTGCCGCTGTCGTGCTACTTTGAGTTTAGCCTGTTTTTGGGGGCACAGGTTCACCCAATAATAAGTTACTTTTTTGTCCTTGACCTTCACTACCTCATGACAATAGTTCATTTTGTAGCCCGTCCTTTCTGCGGATAGGGACGTTGTGGTGGTGCAATTATTTTATGAACGTGGTTGCCATCAATAACTTAGTGACTACGATGACCCGATGCTTCTTTTAGCGTTAGCTACCTTTAAGCAATTATCAACAGTTGTCGTGGTCGTCTAATATATCTAGAGTCGATGATATATTTTAAACCAAAGATTTCTTTACCTACTTATGCGCTACACATTTACCTACGTTTATTGCCTGCAACTTATACTGCATAGGAAGAAAGTAAACACAGGTGAACACGTCACAACTAGTCGTGGAATACTTAAATACAGAGCTTTTATTGAAACTTAGCTTTAGGCATGCCTAGAGAGAGACAAATCCGGCAATATCATTACTAGTATGGATAAGATAGATCAAGCGACTGAGGAGTTCTATAGAGATTTATACAGTACCAGTGGCACTCACAACGATAATGGAAGAGGGAATAGCCTAGAGGAATTTCACATCCTACAAGTAACACCGGAAGAAGTAAAGAAAGTTTTTGGAGCTATGCAAAGGCGGAAGGCAGCTGGGGAGGACCAGGTAACAGCAGATTCATTGAAGGTTGTTGGGCAGATTGTTCTAGAAAAACTGGCCACCCTGTATACGCCATGCCTCATGACCTCGAGCATACCGGATTCTTTGCAGAACGCCAGCATAATCTTAATCCATAAGGGGACACCAAATACTTGAAAAATTAAAAACCGGTCAGCTAACTGTCCATTGCCTACAAAGTACTTACTAAGTACTTCGCAAGTCGCAAGTAAGTAAGTAAGTAAGTAAGTCGCAAACAGAATCAGGAAGACCTTAGTCTCCTGTCCACCAAAGGACCAGGCAGGATTTCGTAAAGGCTGCTCAACAATAAACCATATTCACACTATCAATCAGGTGAAAGAGAAATGCGCAGAATATAACCAACCCTTATATATAGCTTTCATTGATTACGAGAAAGCGTTTGATTCAGTCGAAACGTCAGCAGTCATAGAGGCATTACGGAATCAGGGTGTAGACGAGCCGTATGTAAAAATACTGAAATATGTCTATAGCGGCTCCACAGCCACCATAGTCCTCCATAACGAAAGCAAGAAAATCCCAATAAAAAAGGGCGTGAGGCAGTTACATACAATCTCTCCAATGCTATTCACAGCGTCCTTACAGGAGGTATTCAGAGACCTGGATTGGGAAGAATTGGGGATAAGAGTTAATGGAGAATACCTTAGTAACTTCCCATTCCCTGAGGATATTGCCTTGCTTAGTAAATCAGGGGACCAATTGTAGTGTATGCTCACTTAACTCGACAGGCAAAGCAGAAGGGTGGGTCTGAAATTTAATATGCAGAAAACTAAAGTAATGTTTAACAGCCTCGGAAGAGAACAGCAGTTTACGATAGGTAGCGAGGCACTGGAAGTGGCAAGGGAATACATCTACTTAGGGCAGCTAGTCACCGCGGATCCGGATCATGAGACTGAAATAATCAGAAGAATAAGGATGGGCTGGGGTCCGTTTGGCAGGTATTATCAGATCACGAACAGCAGGTTGCCATTATCCCTCAAGAGAAAAGTGTAAAACAGCTGTGTCTTACCAGTACTCACCTACGGGGTAGAAACCTAGAGGCTGACGAATAGGGTTATTTAGGATGACGCAACGAGCTATGGAAAGAAGAACGATGGGTGTAACGTTATGGAGGGGTAAGAGAGGAGATTGGCTCAGGGAACAAACGCGAGTTAATGACAGCTTAGTTGAAATCACGAAAACTAAATGGACATGGGCAGGGCATGTAATGAGGAGGGAAGAGAACCGGTGGTCATTAAGGATTACGGACTGGATACCAAGAGAAGGGAAGCGTAGCAGGGGGCGGCAGAAAGTTAGATGGACGGATGAGATTCAGAAGTTTGCAGGGACAACATGGCCAGAATAAGCACATTACCGGGGTAGTTGCAGAAGTATGGGAGAGGCATTTGCCCTACAGTGGGCGTAGCCAGGCTGATGATGATGATGAACCTTTAATGATGTGCTGGCTTTATGTGCATAATATTGAATTTACCTGAATGTTGTAGTATATAAGAAACCAGCAACTGGTGGTTAAGATCCTCAGATAAGCACACGGGCCACTGGTAATTACATTTATACACGGCGCATTGAAGTGGAAGAACTTAAGCCGCTCATTATCGTCGCTCAATGTGCATGAAGTATGCAAATATATGCTGAAATTATTTCTAGGTTATTGAGCAGTCACCGGAATTGTCAAGGAAGGAGGATGAAAAATAGACGGGAAGACAGCGAGCGGAAATGACAAGGCTGCGAATAACTCATTTAGGGAAGTATCTACATTGGCCCAAGAAAATTATCCGCACCACCGAAACATGACTACAGCCCTATAGCGGGTTGCATTTCGTTTCTTTTAATCATAACGCTCGGCTGAAAATTAAGTCGAAAGCTTATTGTAGGCAAAGTAGGTCTGGATAAAACCCTAAGTTCGTATTCCTGCTGAACCGTACCACACAAAGTTTAGTAAATCAAAAACTTCTATATGTTATTGTGAATAAAATGATGCGAAATGCTTGCGGTTATTCAGTTCTGTACAGTTGGCATGGCGAATGACATGGGGTACGGTGCATGGAATAACTTGAGCGGTACGGATCCCCTGCTTTTCAGATGCGGGTGAATTGAGTATTGTCTAGTGATGAAGTGATAATGAGAACACCATATTACGTATGTATTTTGTGAATAGTTTGTATTCTTTGTGAAAAATTTCCTATAGGCTTAGAAACTGTGACAAACCGTTTCAAACTATTTCTACGAGGAAGAGACAACTGCAAGCTTCCAGCCGCCAGGCAGAGTGAATGATGTGATGTCCAAAAGTTAAAAACCCAATGGTTCATGCAGGCTTCGCCTCTAAATCGTTCTTTTCTTGAGCTTATCTAGTACAATTATGCAATCACTCACGATACTCGAGCACTTCGCACTCTACAAGGCTCTGAGCTCAGAATAATGCCTTTGGTAACTAGGTAACGCATGATGATTTAAGAAATGTGTAGTAACGTTTCTGACACTAGATAAATAGCTTGGTCAATGTTAGCGGCAATGTGATTTGCCCAGGACAACAGCTCGTCGTTGGCTGCCGCCGAACTTACGGTGCAACATTGTGAGGTCGCAGCATGGGTCACCACGCGTGTTATCAGTTCACTTTTACAAAGCATTAGCGTCCTGGGCCGTGAGCCATAGCTCTGAACCATGCTACTCTACCTTAAAGAACAGAAAGATGGCAGGATTTGGGGGATTTAATAGCTTTGTTGGAGCAATTATGGTTATTATGTTCTACCTTTAGTAAGGCAGTTGGAATGGCAGGCTGTGGGGGTTATAGTTGCTTTAGCTGAAGAATTAGGGTTATGGCGGCGGCCTATTGGTACTCACGTCTTTGTACTTTCCGCTGGGAAGTAGCCTGTACCGCATCACAAGCAGGGCGAGAGTGAGGGTGAGCTCCATCTGCGAGAGCGCAGTTGCGATGCACCTTCGTGGTCCGAATCCGTACGGAAAGTACGACATCGGCTGTATGCTGTCCTTGTTGGCCTTGCTGAATCTGCGCCAGCGTGTAGTCAAGGTTTAATTTAAACGAATGGGACTGCGCGTGTACTATACTATCAGTCTCGAGTCTGCAAGATGGCGGTGATCCACGCAATCTTTTCGGCGGTTGTCTGTGAGCGTTGCGCGCGTTTGCTCCGACAAAGCCACCTAGAGTTCACTAATTGGTCTAGTGAGAAAAGCCGTTATGGCATTGTAACATACGTCATGGTATGAATGTTGGCACATGGCTCGGCTAAGATGATTGAAGAAAATTATTTTAATCCGCATAGCACTTCTTGTCTACTTAAGCCGTAATCTATCTATCTATCTATCTATCTATCTATCTATCTATCTATCTATCTATCTATCTATCTATCTATCTATCTATCTATCTATCTATCTATCTATCTATCTATCTATCTATCTATCTATCTATCTATCTATCTATCTATCTATCTATCTATCTATCTATCTATCTATCTATCTATCTATCTATCTATCTATCTATCTATCTATCTATCTATCTATCTATCTATCTATCTATCTATCTATCTATCTATCTATCTATCTATCTATCTATCTATCTATCTATCTATCTATCTATCTATCTATCTATCTATCTATCTATCTATCTATCTATCTATCTATCTATCTATCTATCTATCTATCTATCTATCTATCTATCTATCTATCTATCTATCTATCTATCTATCTATCTATCTATCTATCTATCTATCTATCTATCTATCTATCTATCTATCTATCTATCTATCTATCTATCTGTCTGTCTGTCTGTCTGTCTGTCTGTCTGTCTGTCTGTCTGTCTGTCTGTCTGTCTGTCTGTCTGTCTGTCTATCTATCTATCTATCTATCTATCTATCTATCTATCTATCTATCTATCTATCTATCTATCTATCTATCTATCTATCTATCTATCTATCTATCTATCTATCTATCTATCTATCTATCTATCTATCTGTCGTTCTGTCTGTCTGTCTGTCTGTCGTTCTGTCTGTCTGTCTGTCTGTCTGTCTGTCTGTCTGTCTGTCTGTCTGTCTGTCTGTCTGTCTGTCTGTCGGGCCGTTAAGTGTGTTCTCCTGTTCCAGATGCCGTCGTGGTAGTTCCAGTGCTGACCTTCCAGCTTCGTGATCTTATTCGCGTCATGAGGTCGTCGTTACGCCATCTTACCCTGACCCAGTAGCCCAAGTTGTCAACAGCTTGGGCCAATACTTATGAGCTCATGTTCTTGATGCTATCGCGGCCGTTTCACCGCCATCATTCCAGCTTTGTTATGCGACACTCATCATGCCGTCGTACTAAAAGTCATTGTGGTCATACAGTCGTAATGCGTTCGCTTTCATACTGCCATAACGTTGCCGTCGGGGTCATTCAACCATCGTCATTGCTGTCTCGGGATCTGACTCTTCTCATGCTGTCGTCGTCATGCTCTCTGCTCGGACCAATTGGACCAAATAGCTTGGATAATTGGGTATGCGTTGGGGGGGCGTGATGCCGTCATTGTCATTGCATCGTCGTCATTCCAGCTTTGTCATCTGACTCTCCTAATGCCGTCGTCTTCATGCTGCCGATTTACCATAGTCAGCACTTCAGCAACGTTACCCCATCGTTATCGTGTCGTCGTGGTCACACAGCCTTCATCATTTCATTGACGTCGTTTTTTTTGCGGTGTAGTATGGTAATCATAATGTCATTCAATCGTGATTATGGCACCCTTGTCATACCGTCATCATCAGCCGCTATCACGCCTCCTTTCTCTGGCCGTCGTCGTGAAGTCGTCGTGATCGTACCATCATCGTCCCGCCAGCTACGTCCTCCGGCTCTGGTCATACCATCGTCGTCAAGTCAATGTCGTCATACGGGTGTTATAAAGTAATCGTCCCGCGATTCCCATCATACACTCTTCGTTATCCCAATCTGATAATGCCGTAGTCTTGTCTTCTTGGTAGGTGCTGTCGTTTTTCGATCGCGATCACGTGAGTATGATCATCCCATTGTCGCGATGCCGTAGTCACCCCACCACCATCTTCGATGCGTCGACGTCATTTCTTTTTCGTCATTTTATCGTAATCATGCTGTCATCGCTCAATCGTTAATATGTGGTCGTCATGATGTCATCGTCATCGTTGCCTAATGGTCACACAAGCTCTATCATGTACCCGTTATTATGCCGTCGTCGCCATGCTGTCTCGGTCTTGCGATGGTCGTCATTCGAGCTTCTTCATCGGATTGTCTTCATACAATTGTTGCCAACCCATCGTCGTCATCACATTAGACAGTTTTAGTTTCAGGTACGTGAAGGCTTTGCGTACGTAGAGCTGTTACGTGCGAGCAGTGCGCATGCGCAGAACGCAAAGGATGTGCGTGAGTCTCGCAGACGTACGTGAGACCCAGAAGATTGCGTGCGTTCCTTGCGCACGCAAAGAGCTCCGCGCAGCGGTCTCGCGAGATCTAGAACAAGCGAGAGCATCATTGCAAGATGGCAGCCAAACACGCCCAGAAGGTAGTTCCACGCCTTCGTTTTTTTTCTAAAAACGACTTGCATTTGTTGCGAGACGTAAGAGAGTGCAACCCCTTCGAGGACAACATGCGGTATAGCACTTTTAGGCATTGCGAAGCTCCGATCGACGCAAGAACACACTTTTACGTGTTTTGCACGCCAATCCAACTCGACTGACTTGGATTCGATTTGTCTTGGATGTCAATGGCTACAGCAGTGTTTATATTCGGCGATAGATTGTGATACATGTTCGGTTTTAGCGTGCGTCGCGTACGTGTAGCTAAAAGCGTTTCAGGTGCAGTGCGCGTATGGTACGTAGAGCTTTCACGTTTGCGTGCGTGAAGTCTCTGCGTGCGTGTAGCTAAAACTGTCTATTGTCCAAATGCTTTTGTTGTCACGTGGTCCTCCTTTTACAACCGTTGTAATTTAAGAACTGGCATGTCTATGTCCCCATGCCATCGTCGTTGTAGGCCTTTATCGCTCGATCGATATCATTCTTACTTCCTTATTCAATCTTTACTGTGTCGGCGTCATACAGTCACTTTCGAACGTGAGTGCCATAGATAAGTGGGACAATAGCGGGGTATGTAGATTATAGCCAAGTCAACGAATGTCCGAGGATCACCATTACGCTTCTTAAACAAACGGAACTTCAGGAATATTGTCTATTGCTGCATTACTGGACGTTATTCGCATTATCACTGACAGCCATCGTTAGATGAGTTCTGCAGCAATTCTTTTTGCTTTAAGGTGCTTACGTCACATATCTTGACGTAAATGGTCTGATTTGAAGGAACCAATGGCCGATTGAATGTGCTTAACTCAAAGCCTAGTGACTGAGTGAGTGCGAATGGAGAAATGAACAAGAAAAACAAACCAGAGCAAAACGCATTCGAAACATTGACTGCCGAACTAGCATACGTTAAACGAGAAAGACTTGGCAACATAGGAGATCGCGTAAGGTACGCTGCTCCACAGCTATAGATTATTTGCTTATTTTTGACTTCCTACTGTAAATGTAATAACATGAGTTAGCCGGCTGGCGCTAGCTCATGTTGCTGGTTACATACGATATGTTCATTATCTCGAAGGAGTAATTTTCTTGTCTCAAAAACTAAACGACAAAGCACAGAAAAGCTGTTAACACGAACATTTAGGGAGAGATTGGTATTCACTAGAGAATAGATATTTATCAGTATGTCAGGATAATTTGTCCCTTGTTTAGCATATCTACGGCCAAACTTTTGGTAGAGGCTTTCAAGGACACGAAACCATACAATCGAATGTATTACATGTCACGATTGCACCAATGAAGTGCCTATTGTTAACGGTGTGGTTGAAGGTAATCATTGCTCCTGCAGAACAAATTTAGCAACTCCGGAACCAACGCTCTCGGGCCTCAAGGTTATCCATACAAGCGTACTCATGAACATTGTATATAGTTATTTAAGTCTTCAAAGCGGGTGTCTGAAGTCTAGCAACACAGGCGCACTCCGAGTTAGTCTTTTTTGTTAATTACATGATGTAACAGATGCTGGCGCCTTTGGGTGACACCGGCTGCTCCTGGTCACAAGGCAAGCGAAACAAACCGGCTAAAAGTTGTGAAAAACGCTAGTACAGTAACAAAGCACGTTGTTCGGCACAGGAGTCTGGGAAGCCACAGAAAATAAGCCATGCGCATTTCTCTGTAACTAAACAAAAGTACTTGGAATTGTCTGAGAAAATATACTGAAAATCTGTTTCGCATACGCGAGGACGAAATGCAAGTGCAAATGCATAACAAATTAACCACCTAACGTCATAAATTAACAGGTTGAGGCTGACAAGAGGCATGTATCATCTGTAACATGGTGACTTTTGCATCATAGGAGCCTGATGTTTAATTTAAACCTGAGATATTGGAGCTAGATGGCTTTCCCTCAACATGGTGAACAGAGAAGTCGGGATAATGGACACCGGAACAGGACAGTTTTCTCATATTAGTTTTCACTGTGTTTCACATGGTGGCTAGCCACACAACTTGAGAAGCATTGTGCTTTTTTTCTGTGAACACGTTGTCGCCTGCTTTTCGTATATGTGTACAATGTACGGCTCAGAAAAATATTTCACGGCGCATCTTTCCTGATTTGTAAATCTGTCGTACAGCCATCTTCGCTTTCGTTACGTTCATTTGACAACGCATTTATTTGAACATACTACGATAGTTTTACTGTATAATTTTAAGTTAAAGAAAGCCTTATCGTATTACCGTTCAGGGTCAAACTTCTTCGGTTCTGGCCACAGCACGGGGTCGTAGTGAATTTCAAGGGTAGGAACTGAAACGTTCATGCCTTTTAAAATGCGAACCCCGTTGTACTCGTAGTCTTCGTCACATATCCTGCGTATCGAGCTGCAAAACACAGAAATTATAAATTTTTTATTTGACACTACGAATGAAACATCAGACAAGATAGTGACCCCCAAAGGATCCGATAGCCACGGTGGATAACGGAAGCACAAGAAGATTTTGCAGATCTTCGGCTTCAGTGACTCTAACTACAGTGGTCTTTGCCACAATAACACGACAAGCTCATGGCTTTTCTAGATAAGGAAAGTTACCTTCCTTATGGTTCTACGCAAATCTCGCCCGACACTGCGAATGAAACCCCAACAGGTCTCTGAGAAATATTTGCAGTGAAAGGCCATTTTTTCCTACTACGGGGACGGAACTTGGTATAGCAGCATTTCCGAAGGCGTTGCGCCGCCAACTGAGCTAACCAGTGCTCGTGTTGATGATAGGATGGGAGATAATTAGTCGACAATCATTCAATCAATCTGTCGATGAATCAGAAAATAAATTTAGTGGAAATTATAAAGGTGGAGAAAGTTCCACCAAAGGGAACGTTGGCATGCCTTCAGTACAGCCATGAAAATACAAAGAAAACCCATAAAGGGCCTAGAAAAGTAAGAATTGACAGTTGAGGAAGTGTGTGTCATAGTTCAGGAATTCCATCGTGTTCTAATTGGCTGATTATTGAAGAAAATTGTTGGACTATTGCTCCTATGCATGCTCTAAAGGCACATGATCCTTTAACAATGTCAGAATTTTCCGCTAGAACGTCCTGAACACAAATCGAAGATAGCGTGCGCAGACACGTGCATGTAGTTTTTTTTATACCCTTTCCCGGTCGTCGTTCTGTGCGGTAACAAGCTGGTATTGCGTCCCTATTAAGCTCCATCCTTCTTTTAATTATCTCTCTAATTAGCCCATGCATGAGGTAAGGAACCTTCTTTTGAGACGCAAAGGCGTTGCACACTTCAAGACAACAACGACACGAATTTAAGTGGAAATATTCCAATGTACCTTTAACTCCAACTGCGCCGTCATCTTAGCTTCACGAGGAGACAAATGCCTAAGATAACCACTCTGTAATCAGCTAATAGCTATTTCGTGATCCCGTGTGGGATAAGAGTAAAGGAATGTATTGGTTGCCAAATGATTCCTGTAATTCTAGTGAGTGAGTGAGTGACGAAACTTTGTTGTGAACGCCTGCAGAACGGTTAGCCTTCCCCTGTTCGGGAGGCGTTACCGTGACGCGGCCATGACGTCATCGCGGCGTGTGGCGCCTCTACTTCGGCCGCGGCCGCACTATTCCCTTTGGTCGACCGCGCCTGCCCCTCCTTTGGGGTGGCAGCCTCCCTCCGGTTTCGCTCGGTCGTTGCCTTTCGAGGGCCGCCGAGATATGCTGGACGGCCTGGTTTTGGACATCTTGGTCATAGCATCTCGTTGCGGCCTCGAGCCGCGGCGGGATCGTTGTTATTGTTGCAGCTTCATGCGGATTCTCAGCACAGTCCCAAAGGATGTGAGCTGCAGTGGCTCTTTCCTTTCGGCACACACAACACAGATCACTTTCATAAACACTTGGACACACGTGCCTCATCAGCACCGGGGTGAATAACGACCCCGTTTGAAGTTGTCGGTATAAAACCGCCTCCTTACGGGTCAAGCCCGGATGAGGTGGCGGCATAGTCCTTCGCTCTAGTCGGTACCATTTCACAATTTCATTGTAGGGAGTCATTTGACAATTTTTTCAATTACATGGACACTACCGGCGGACTTCCGACGTTGTCATTGCCATCGCCGTGAGCTTCCGCATAAAGTCCAAGTGCTATAAATCACCGCCGTATGCTGCAGGTGCGAAGCAAAGCTTGCGAGGGCGAGCGGAGAAGGAGGGTGGTTTCATGATCCGGCGACTTCTCACGTGTGTAAGAGAGAGAGAGAGCGAATTTTATTTACAGAAAAGCAGATAGGTTGGCCTGAGCTATAACAGGCCGAGAGAGGAAACCGGGGAGTGTACGCCCCATTCTGTCACACCCGCTAGGAAGGAGGGCGGGGGGGGGGGTGGAGTTTTAGCCCACAATTCAATGAAGGGAAGCACTCATTTTACTTTAGTTTCCCTCAACAGAATAAGTACTTTGTATGACTTCGCTGTTTGTATCCTTCATATAGCTGTATCTAGCACAAAAATGGAGCCCTTCAGTTTCCCTAATTTTGCAAGCGGAAAACAGCACCTTACCCTGGAAGCGCAGGATAGAGTCTCAGAGATTCTGACAGCACTTGCCCCAAGTACGTGAGTTCACCAAGGCTGTCGTATGTGAGCTCCCCCTGCACAGTAGTGGATGGGGCAGAATTACACTGTTAAGAGTGGAGTGGTAAAAAATATACAATAAAGAGGGCACACTGTTTAATGGTATAACCAAGAGTCGGGGGATGGCAGAAGAACCCCGTCAGTTAGAGCTGGAGATGTTTGCTTAGTGAAATGACTGGCATGCTACTCCATATTGCTACTCCATTGGTTTAAGCACAAATGATAAAAAAGAACAAATGTAGTAAAATTATAAAACGTGTAATTTTCCTAATTTCTCGTAATTTGTATCCAATAATTGCATACAGAGGTATGTATATACCTCTGTATATTGTCACGTGGTGGTGACGTTGAAGAACACGGTAGCAATACTGTGAAAGACAAAATTACCATTTATTGTGCGAACTTGTGCCCACAAGAACTGGCTACACTTATTATGGAGCAATACTGCGAAAGACGAAATTAACTTCTATTGTGCGAACTTGTGCCCACAAAAACAGGCTACACTTATAGCGCAAGGATAGCGGCGAACACGGTCGGCGATCGTCGAAAATCTGATCAGCGGGTGAAGCCAACACCTTCTAGATAGCACAAGGCCTGTTCACTCCAATCCATGACGTCGTGCTACCTGGCCCGACTGCCATAGAATCCAATGGCGATGCTCCCGTGTAAGCCGTGGGGATTTTGACATCATCGCTTTCGTCACGCCAGCCTTGGCAATGGAAATTTCGGGCCATGTAGCCTGACGTCATGGATCGGAGTGAACAGGCCTTGTGCTATCTAGGGGACGTTGGTGAAGCGCGTGGGCTTTTATAGATCAGTCGTCGAATGTGCCAGAGTAATCGCTGGGACCCACATGCCTTCCTCAAAGTTCTACGCCATTCGCGTCGCGCATACATGCAATCAGATTACACAAGGTTCGGCGTCAACAGACAGTGGATAGAAGCTTCGATAACATTCTAGAAACTTCCGATACATTTAGACACGTGCTGCCCTGAGCGATAACATTTCGTTGACGGTAAAAGCGCTCACTCGTAAGAGATAACCGAGTTCACGTGTCAATGTACAAGACCGCAGCCCGCACAATACCCGGTATGGTCGTGTGAACTTGGGACCCCTTTCTGCCTATCTTTCTTGTTGGAAACATGCTTTGAAAAAAACTAAAGAAATGTTTGGTTTAATTTGATTTGACATGTAAGCGAAAGAACACACATTCATGATAGAAATAAAGGGAGATAATACATAAAATGATCTTGAATAACAGCGATACACGAATAGAATGAGTTCTACAGGTCGCGATTCAAGAAGTAAAAAAAAAAAGCTTCTGTTGCAGGCATAGCTAAAACAATGTTCCTTCAAGATATGAGAACACCTCACAGATACAAGGTGCAAATCCCGACAAAAGTTTAAAGCACTTTTTCACTAATTTCTTGATAGATGGACCGACCGACCGACTGAGGAAAGAGAAAAGGTACCAGCGACAGAAAAGAGCCAGTGAAAAGACAAATATTGATCACGTAGCACTGTAGCCATGGGCATTTAAGGACCAGAGTGGCGGAGTGGAACCTTTCTTTCATTTTCTACTTCATTGTGGAGAGTGGTGATCCTCGTAATTACACTCCTTTGAACTCTTCAGAATGGTGAAGATTAGACAATTCCTACGCCTGGGGTACCTAGCGGATCCATTACATTCCTCCATTCCCGATATGAAACGATTTGTCTGTGATTGTTTACTACTCGCACCTGCGTGCCTACTAAAAAAAAAATCAGCATTACAGTCCTATTTACAATATTTTTTTTCGCTCGAGAATAAACATGTTTGACGGCTTCTCATTCCTTCGGGCGTTGCCAGCTCTAATCCCTCTAATTATTACTTATACGAGCAAAGCAACGTATGAAGTAACATCACATCGTATCCCCCGGAGTGGGAGAGAGCGATTGTGGGAGGGAGAAAGCAGATGATTAAAATTAAGGTGGCAGCCTTCAAGGTGAACGCCCCTTTCTAGTGAATGAGCTCGGAGCCACCGGAGGAATCGCTGCAGCTGGCTGCCTTTTTTAATTTAATATTTACTGGCGTATTGACGGGCACCATTACTTGCATATTGACGGGCATAATGACGGCCGCATGACGGGCAACAGCAGAATCTGGTTGGTACGCACTATAACTTTTAACACACTTAAGGGCGTTAATTTTTTGCCAGAGGAGCACCCTTGGGATGTCAGTGTAATGCAAGCACATTTATTTTATTAACACTCTTAGCTTTTAGGGGGAGGCGTGTTTGGTTGAAGCGGGAACGAAATGAATGTAAAATGCTGCCTTCAGCACATTGTATTAGTGTCATATTTTTTAGTTTACTGGCTGTGTATTAGCACGGCGTCGTAAACAGAATTCAAGAACATGTAACTAATCCATAAATAGGTTATGGAAGGAATGCACAGAGGGGGATTTTGAACTCAGGAGCTGACGTGGAAACCAGGCACCCTATCCGCTTCTCCAAACATACGCCACACTTCAGCTCTTAAAATAGTGGCAGCTATAAATTATCCAGAAAGTAAATTTGTGTCATTTCACCAGACACCTTGCATAAATAAACATGCTGAATTGCAGAAACTGCCTTCGTTACACTTGTAACCTAACGTCATGTAAATGCAGTTTTCAGCAATAGCGAATGTGCAACTAGTACGTGTATCAATGCCCTTTCTTAGGTGGCGTTAATTTTTAACCTGTATTGAGTTTTTCGGTCACATCCTATTATGAAGTGTGCGAGAAAAACGTGCGCTAAATGGTGTAATAAAGGCTGTAATGAAACAAAAGAAAACACTCCTTTAACAACGTTAAGAGTGCTAACAATTTCAGTGTGCATATGTTTTACGAACAGTTCTAGTGCCTTTATTCCTAGAGACCTCTTAGCAGGCTTTTTAACTATGAAGAAGCTAGTTCATTATACACCTACCAGAATAGTATTTAGGAGCGTCTGATGTCACCACTTCAGTTATGAGCAGCAGATTGCGCAAATATGTTCCATCGAGCTTTGCAGAAGTGACTAGCATAATGACATAACCAGACACTTCGCTGACGTGACTGAGATATTTAGCCAACAAGTATTGTGTCCCGGAAAGAAAATTTAGGTGGTTCGCTGCATCAGTATCGTTCTTATACATCCGCATTTCTGCTACTGACATAAACAATTCAAAGTTATGAGAAAAGTCAGGGAAGGTAATTATTGAAGAAAACAGGGCTAGTTGACCCATTTCACAAAGCCAGAACAGAGTTAATTGTAATAAAGGAGAAAACAGTGAGAAGAAACACACAGAGAAGTTAGCTGACAGAGATGCGAACAACCAGACTCCAAGTCGGCACTATCTTTCCACCACAATGCAGTGTTTTTTTTTTATTAGGCGAAGAATATAAGGAGTGTGAGTAGGAAGATGCGCTCACCTCTTTTTCAATTAGGGCTCGAACTTCCGCCCGAACTTTGTCCTGAATTTCTGGATGTTCAGCGAGCAGGTACGATGTGAAGGCCAGTGGTGAAGCTACGGCGTCAATGCTGCAGTTAAGAGGGAAATTACGAGGAGCGTGCTCACCGCATTTTCGCAGTGAACGCGGCGATAGAACAGTGCTGCTGACGTACGTGAAGAAGAAAATAATTAAACTCCATTTCGTTGGTTGAAATGAATAAATTTCCCCTTTCTCGGAATCAAGCTCGAGCGAGTAAGAGACGTGCGAAAGCTCACGGTTGTTCAAATAGTTGAAGAAAAACTTCTTCGTACAACTAAATCATTCTGGCAACTGATTCACCAAATACACTGAAGGTGTTTAAGCGAGTTGGCGCAGCTTCCGGAAATACTCTACTTCGTTCCAAACATAGCCGTCAGCGCTGTGAAAGCTACGAACACTTCTTGCAGTGGCTTGGTTCGTACTTGGATATAATTTGGTCTTGTGACCATAATTGTGCCCAACTATTGCTTATGTAAGCTCAGTATTGAATGAAACAAGTTTTAATCCTTAGAAATAAACCCACTGAGCTATATGGCTGCTAATTCGTTGAATTAGATCATTTTTATTTTTGTCGTTCTATTCAGGTTCTTTATTGCCAATCCGTCGCGAGGAGCCTTACCTGCATGCTTGCGCGAGCGAATGCTGTTGGCGCACGTGTAAGTGTGGAAGGAATGCGCAGAGTGATAACTTTTCTTGACCGAACTTCTTGCGTACCTTCTTCAACGTTGACCGTTACATATTGAACGGAGTAAAGAGGTCTGGAAAGCTGCAACGTTTATATTTTTCCTATCTGCTTTTTATTCTGAATCGGCGATGAGCCCTTCCTGATGGGTCAGAATGGTTTGGATCCAGCCGATATGGGTGGGCGCCACACCCACATGGTAAGAACCCGAGCCATTTTGACCAATCACGGACGCTTAGTGCTAGGTTTGGAATTGAGAAATTGGCCGACGATTAGGCTTCTTGGTAGTACGATCTATGAGAACAGCTGCTGCCTTATTTCAACGAGAGGCTACCACATACAGAACACGCAGTGCCGAACGGAGGCGGTTCTGCGTTTCCGATTGGGCAGCGCACACCATGATCCGCTGCTGTCGAGCCGACACTCCGGCGACGCGCCATCTTATTGTGGGTCACCACCGCGGAGAGGGGGAGGGAGATTGGCAATTATTATTTAACATTTCGTCTGAGGCGGAATGAGGAAACGGGTGGAGAGCAGGGGCATTGAGTAGAGGTCACACGCTCATTCACTCACTGACAGGCCTCAATTTGGTCGCACAAGGTTGGGATGGGAAGTAGAAGTAAGGGGACAAAACGCTATAATAGTCTTTCGTGTCACCGCAACGGCACTGCACTAGGTAAGCGTAGGTATAGAGCAAGAGTGGAGGCGGGAGAAGGACAGCCAGGCACAAACATTGCCATAAGCGACAGATGTCACTGAGAAACGCGTCCCCCAAACGGGGAAGGGAGAGACACGGTTGAGGGCCGTACAGCCACATGACGCGGAGACGGAGGATCATGCGTTAGGCGGCAAGGAGCATCTGCCGCCGGCACCGCGGTAGTGCCGCGACAGCGATAGAATAGACGGTGAGAGCAGAGTGGACGGTAGCGGCGAGAGTCACCGCAACGGCGCTGCACGGAGGAAGCGGGCAAGAAGACAGACGACAACCCGTGATCCGACTTTGGAGGACAAGGAGAAAACAAGACTCAACAAGACTCGCACCGCGCGCGACAGATAGCGGCAAGAGCGCACGCAGCTAGAGTAGCGCGCGGATGACGACCTTGGCTACGGCAAGGCCGACGGCGAGGCACGACGGTGACGCGAAATGCAGAACAGGGCCCCAAAGAACTGCGCTCTAAAACAGATTGGAATAGTTTTACGTTATACCGTCCTTGTTTGCCGGCTCACTACTTCTACTTGAACGCCGCTGCTGTTGGTAAGGTGGGTCGCTGCACCACGCCGTCTGCTGTGAACACCGCAGTCCTGCAAGCTGATAGCTGGCCTCCAATCAGGAACTGGTGTAAGGTGATGCGAGAAACAAAAAAAAATTTACGAACCATTCGTTTAAAAAACTGCGCACATAAGATGTTGTCTATTTGAATGAGAAATACGCAAGATAGCTTTTAATACTTTAATAATTTGTTATTACGTTTCAAAGGAATCTCAGGGCTCAGACACAGCTTGAGTAGCACTTAAGGTTTCTCTTGAACACTCCATTAAGTTGCGGCGTTCACTACCGCACAAAAATTGCTTCGGAACTCTGCACTCCTATCTTCTCTATCAAAAGCTAAAACTAGAACGCCATCAAAACGCGGTCTTCAGAATGGTTTTACTGAGCGCTGGTAGCGTCCCAGTGATCATGGCCATCGCGGTCTTCACCTTCGTTGGCATGTCGTCACTGCCTCCACTGATAGCCGCTGCAGTGCACTCTGGAAAATGTAGCTCAATATCAAGCGGTGGCGAAATTAAATAGACTGTGCCGTTTTCTAAAGCTGTTTCAGACCGAATTCTGCCCTTGGGAACTACAGTCTAACTGCAACCAATTTCGCAGGTGTGCACTTTCTTCTATGGGCCGCGACCCCGGAACTCGTGGAAATCGAGCCACGAGAGATATTCCGATGGTTGGTCATGGGCCGGTTCTCTAGCACAGAAACGCGATACTGAAACCATTAGGCCATGGACGCATGCCTAGACAGACGGAACAATACCCCCGTCACAAGGGCAAACATAGGTGCACTTTGCCGCTAGTGTTCGCAGCCTGCCTCACGGGAACGCTTAGTGACACTCACCGCATAGCGCGCTCGCTGGTGAGAGTGCTCGACGAACACAGTTTGTGGCGGCGAAGTGTGCAGTCTCGTTTGTGTTGAGTAAAAAATAACTAAACTAATATTTGAAGCCAAGACAGGAGCAATTTTTACTAGCATTTTTCTAGATTACTAATGTTACAAGGTAATAAAATGGACAGCAGTAAAAAAAAAAACAAAAAACAGGAAGACATTACTCTCGCTCTCGGTTTGTTTTTGGCGACGCCTTGTAATGGCCGCGCAAGTTGGCGTTATGCGTCGTTTGGACTGGCACTGGTCAAGTCTTGCTGTCTTATCTTGCTCGTGATGAACAACCTTGTTATGGAGGTTGCACGGAATTACTTCACTTGCACTTAAGTTGGCTGTAAATGCTGCTTCTAACAACTACAAACTCTTTCTGCGGACGCATTTTTAAGTTGACGAATATATGTGTTACCTTCTCACTCCCGATCACCATCGCCACTAATTTGTAAGAACACTTCTTTCTTGTGCAGCATAGCGCCGTCAAAATGACACTCAGGGCACTGAAGGGCACTTGCTCAACTTGCACTATAGTTTTCCCATGTAACGGGGTTATAAGGCCCCCTTACGAATTTCGCTCGTGCAAGTCCACGCTTTGAGCAGCTTGGCGCAACAGCAGCGCCACAGAGCAACAATTTACTTACAAAAGAATGAGCGCGCGCTTATACCAGCCGGAGACCAGATAAAGTTAAGGGAGTCGTTCTCGGCGGGAATTCGCCGTGCGTCTTTCATCGTGTACTCTGGCCCTGATGTGCTGTGGTACGTTTTGACAAAATCGAGCAGGTTGTGTGTCGTGGTTCAACGTGTCTAAAAGCTGAATCCAACTTCCACTTGCTCTGAAAGGTTCACCATTGTGGCGGGGGAGATGCTTTATTGGCTGAAATTTGGCTTGGTGGCTCTTAAACCTTCGCTCGCACCGAGTGCCACAGTGCGATGCGATGCGCATAAATTTGTCGCTCGGTGTGTATTTACCACCTCTTGACTATCCGTCCGTATTTCTTAGCAGGGCTGTACAGGGAATTCATACGCGCCGGTTGAGAATCGCGGATATATAAAAAATAGTAGCCATGTATGGCTGCGGATGTGCCTTCTGGATGTTGCGCGAGTTGGACCAGGCCGTATCCGGTACGCTTGCCACAATTGAAATCGAAGAGAAGTACAAAGGCTGCAGAAAGGAAGACTACGTAATTAGAAGTTGCTTCAAGACACATTTCATGAAAAACCTGGCTTACCTAGCAATAATGAAGATGCATGTGTTAGAAGCCGTTCTCAGCTCGAGTGGGTGGGCCGTCAGAGAGCTCGATAACTGCCGGCCTGCAAACCAACATAAGTGTTTAAACACCTGACATCCGCCAGTGTTTTAGACTGATTTTTACTCGGCGTTACCAGATTGAGCATAACGTTTTCAATGATAGCGCGGACTAAACAGCCAAATCACCGCACACCAAAAGGAGCCAAAGTTGAGCGCTGTGTATTACATTACTGTAGTGAACATGTAGTTAGCATTAGAAAATGCGAATTACGCGCTCCACCACGTCACTTGACTTACACAAAGGCGTAGAATGCAATAGAAACAATGTAGTTGGCTAACAACGCCACGACTTGAACGTCGAACAGACGTCTGCACCGCTTGCGATTTTCACTGCCAAAGTGTATCCACGCCTGCCGCAGCTATAGTAAACCATGCAGTACGAGACCCCGTCTATAGGACGACAGGAAACAGTGTCTGTAAGATGGCGTGCCATGCGATATCTCGGTCATGTACTTTAAGTCGGAAACTTATTGTTAGCCTTGCATTCCTGTGTATCTACTGTTGACGCACTTGGAGTCAGAACGATATATTTGATTTCCAGTAATCGCGATGCTATGTATGTGTATGCGCTCAATTTACCATCAGGAGCTATGAGTTGCATAAAAGCAGGCCACAACATACAACTTCAACCAACATTCGTTGAGCACATTTTTCGGCCTCACATTTACTAAGGGCTATGCTTTCCTCAATTTAGATGGCCAACGGCCCTACACGAGACAAATGTAGCTGTGCCTGACCAGGCATTCACACACCACGAGGAAAGTAAAGTGTACAGTTCTTGATGAACAGGACAATCAACCACTACCAGCACAAAAAGTGCGAGGCCATTACTTTCAAAGAAACTGCGAACATAAGGGTGCTTGCATCGCAGAAGTCTCTGAGGTTCTTGAGTGAACGTAATAGACTTTGAGAATGCTGCCTGTTGCTGTTGCTACCGCTGAGCTGTGTGCGCGGGTAACATTGGTTTCACTCCCTTCTTTTTCTATTCCGTTACCTCTTCCTATTGTGCCTAGCAGCCAATCGTAACTGCTACTAGTTAACCTTCTCGCCTTTCGATACATTCGTTTTCTCCCACTCCTTTGGCTGAAGAAAAAAACACAGTGTGGTTACGAATGCACAATCCAATGTACTCACATTATTGCTTTCATTGTTTTCGAGAAGATGTTACTCGACCAAAATGTTTTTGGCGAACCAGGGAAACGTCTTTCAAAGTGAATTAAACTATAGCGAAGTTTTCGAGTTGCGTCGTTGAATATTCTCTGATCACTTTCATAGCACGCAAGCAACAAGAAACCAAAATAACGTAAAAGATAAATAAATTAATTATATTTAAATAAAGTAATAAATAAAAGAATAAGTAGAGAGCTATACTGTAGACAGTTCACAGCACTTGCCTTCCACTTTTCCTTTGTTGTTTTTCTCCTCTATTTCAGAGTTCAACAGCAATTGAAGGACGTCCTCCTTAGTGGTCTGTGGACATAGGTAATGTCGAAAACATAAATTAGACGAAAAGCATTTGTCCATAGCAGGGTATTTTACTAAAGAAGAGGAACAGGTAATGGTAATAGCACGAAGAATCTCCGCCAATCCACTCCTGTGAAGGTGGTTTGCCAGCGAGGCTGTAGATATGTTTCGCCGAATGTTGCGCAACATGTCAAACAGTGATCCCATGAAGTGCGCTGTTTGCGCACATCGCTCTTTAAAAGGATGCATGACAAGTACAGACGTCTTATTGCACTTTAGAAAACGATTACTTGATTTAATACTTTGAATTTCTGCTATAGCTGCTTTGTGGTCGAAAATATGCACACAGATGTTTTCCATTCTTATTACACAAATGTCTTTGGCCAAAATTAAATCGATGCATGACCCGTGTGCGGTAGTTGTTCAGTCGGATCGTTGAAGTAATCGAAGCCAAAGTCTTCCACGAAGCGGGTGAAGCAGTGCTTAGCTTCCGGTTTTTTTATGTCTAGGTTAAATTCTCCGCCAACGAACTTTGGCGAGGGATTGGCGGCGAGATACGTCGATCAATGTGGAAGTGTGCGTGCATCGTCATCGATCCCGTGGTTTGACGGCTATGTCGGTTTTCTGTTGACGTGGCGGACGCGAAAAAAAAAATCCCAGAGTCCTAACAGTAGACAGCTTCACCGTAAAAATTATTGGGGCACACTTTCTATACGAAATCACGCTTTAGTTATAATCGTTCCACGAGAGGTACCAAATTTGTGCATTCTACAATTTGAAGCACAATATTAGGATTGTTAAGATTTAGAAAAGAGAAACAACATTGAATGACTGAATTATTGTAATACATTAATTATTATAACTACTTTACCATCAAACCAAACTTCTCGTTAGGCTCTCGACATCTTGCGCACAAGTATTAGGAGCTATCAGTAGGAACTGCCTTGTCGAGTAGGACATACAGGACAAAATAAAAAGAAGGAAAGAAGTGCTCCAGGTAAGTTGTATTTTAGCATATGTCTTTACACTTATGTAACGGGGAAGGTAATTTTCACCGGAATAACTCACACAGCTAAACTATTCAATATGGGAATGTAGGAAAACCGCATCCAATAAATTTATGAGATTAACGCAGAAACTCCTGACATCTTAAAAAATCACTCAATGGAAAAATTATAATGAATTCGGGAGAAAAAAATGCAGCGATTAGGTACGTGCAAATGTTTGACATTTGGAATACTAAATCATTAGTTATTACTAGTTGATCTGTAATCGATTCCAGAATTTTGTATTCTAAACTGTCGAATGTCCGTTTCTCCTCAAACATAAGAGATGACATTTAACCATAAGCAATAACTAAATGAGAACGTCTTATGCTAGTGGTGACTGTTGCAAATAATCCTGCTGCTTAACAGGCGCGATTGTTCTGTACAGGCACTTGTTCTTGAGCGAACGGTTGGAGTAGATAAATGCTTTTCATTGGTTCCATAAGAAATTGTGGCATTTGGACAGCCCACGTGTTGATCTAAATTCTGTTTATTATTTAGCCAATCAACATGTTTCCGTTCCTCTAAAAGAACTTGCCATGCTGTAAAATGATAACAACGTCAAAGCAGGAGCCAACATTTCGACAAGTGGACTTGCCTTCTTCAAGGCGACTTGCCTTCTTCAAGCTACTAAAGCTTGTCGAACGACAAGCTTGAGTAGCTTGTGGTTCGACGTGTTTCTGGGCAGATGCAACGCCGTCTTGAATGCTTTCCTGAGTAGAGTCTCGACTTGTTCTCTCTCTTGCTGCGTCATGTTGTGGTACGGGAGTGAGTACGTGACCCTGCTGACCACCAGGCTCCTCACCAGCTTGATCGTGTCCCCTTCCTTCATGCCGCTCCGTCTTTGCGACACTCTCGTGATCATCCTGCTGACTTGCTCCGCCGATTGCTTGAGCAGGACTAGCGTGTGTGCGCACCGTTTGCTGCTCTGGATCCACATGCCAAGGATGCGTATTATGTACTTCTCTGGCATGACTTGACCTTCCAGATATACTTCTATCTATTCCTTGGTTGTGTTCCTTACAATCCTCAGAATTTCTGATTTCTCGGTTGAGCATGCGAGGCCTCTCTCCTTGACGAATTGTTCGACGCCTGTTGCCGCCTTCTGAAGCTTTTCTTCTTTTTGGCCCAATGATCCCTGATTTACCCAGACCATGATGTCATCCGAGTACATGGCGTGCTGGATGCCCTCTATCTCGTTGAGTTTCTGGGCTAGCCCGATCATCGCGATGTTAAAGAGAACTGGCGAAATGACCGAGCCCTGCGAGAAACTTCCGATACATGCAAGCGCGTGCTGTGCTGAGCGATAACATTTTTTGGACGGTGAAACGAGCTCACTCAATAAAGATAAACAAGTACACGTGTCAATATCTGCTTCCATTCCGAAATTGCTCTACTTAAACCCCCCTGCCAATACTGGTTCAAAATTTCAATATATGACGAAATGCAATGTAATTCCTTGCTCTCCTTCAACAGCGACTATATGTTGCAGTTTAAGTGAACACTACCTCAGAGGAGTTGGTACAATATTTTCATTGTGGCCATGACAATTATGTGCTATGATTATGTCATTTTACCTTTTACGAACGTTATATTGTGGTTCAGCAGTTATCACGACGTTTATCACGCGTCGGAGATGCGATGAACCGACCACGCCCAAAGCACGGATCACAAAAGAGCGAACCCAACAAGCGATGAAGAAGAACCCCATATGAACCCCACATGATGATGATCATGTACAGATGACGATGTATAGCTTATAACTGCCCACAATATGTTAGATTTTCTATTGATCCGTGTCGACGTATCTTGAAGCACCTCCGGACTTATTGGGCAAGTGAGCAGACAAGCGAAAGTGCCCCAAAAGAGTTCGCATGTCAAGACCAACTCCCTCTTTGATGATCTTGCTAAACTGCATAAGTAGTGCATCTGCAGTAGAGCATTCAGTACAAAAGTTTGCAATGCACGAAATCCTGTGTCAATGTAGCGATGAGGAGGCTTTAAAGTGGCTTTTTTTTTGTACACTCGACGCTTCGAACCGGTTTATTCTTCACAGTGTAGTGCCTACGTAGTCAGCTAACCACACGATTTAACTGTGGCGTAAAGAACACTTGGAATTTACTAAATAGCCCATAATAAGAAGGTTCACATTGTGTCTTTAAAGAACCTGAATAACTTACGTCAGGGTTTGTTCTGCGGTGATTGATGATGGGCAGCATCCTGTCCATCATCTCGTCCGAAGGCAGCTGAGTGAAGAGAGACCGCACGCCCATGAGCATTTTGTGCAATAGTGGACTGTCTGGTAGGATATCTGGAAGTGACGCAAAAGAAAAATGATAATAGCTGAAGTTCTGGTGCAGTTCCCGATTTCCTAGAAAGAGTTGCTTGTGTTATACATCGTGTTTTTGGCAATACGGTGGTTACTATTTATTAAATCAATATTGTGCGATAATCAGCAACAGAATTGCAATTAGGAACTCTCGCTTTGTATCTTCTTAAATAAAAGACGTTAGTGGACATGTTGTAATACCAGAATTGAAGCCAGCCAAAATTCAAAGCAGTCTAAATACCTCTCGCCAGCCATGGAGCTTAAAGGAGACAGCGTTGTTAATTCGCGCCCTGTGTCTAACCAGTTGTAGTTAGCGGTCCGTTGTGCCCGATTCTATTATCCTCCCTAATCTGGGCACATTTTAGCTCGCTAATTTGTGGCGCGCAGAGCTCAAGAACAATGATGAAAGTGCACCAACTACGCCAAACTCGTGGCTTTGCTAAATGCCACCTATGATTGGCTCCTGAATAAAGTACTCACTGAGCAAGAAAAGAGCAACGCCGCCAAACTGGCCGACACTGTGGCGTGCCGCATTGCAGAGGGCCAGCGCAGCCTCGTCGTCTCGCTGGATGTCCGTGCGAGCGCCGGCGAAGAACTGCAGACCGACATCGCAGGCCATGCTGCAGAAAGGCTCGAACAGCTCGACGCAGCCGTCGGATCCGGCGAGCTTGAGGTCCATCACCCGGAAACACTCCTCGGCGCACTGGCGCACCAGCGGAAAGGCCTGGAACATAGCCCAAACGTGAGACAGAGCCGTTGTTGTATGCGAAGCATATTACTAGAGCTCAACCCAGCTCCTCAGGCGCGGCGGTGTCGCCTTCAATACCACGTGACACCATGACGTCACGACAGAGGAGAAACGGGGTTCCAACTCGCGCCGTCGCTCGCGGCGTCGCGGCGGTATATAAGCAGCTGCGCTTGCCTCTGCTAGACACTTACGAGGTGAGATGCCTCCTGGAGACAGAGCTGCTCGTTGGAATGAGAAGCGAAGGTTGCGGCTTGCTACAGAGACTGTTTCTAGGTGGCTTTGCTACGGCGCAGCGACTACGCGCCCCGCATCGGACGCGGTGAGCGTCGAGCAACGCAGCGTTCGGCGCGACAACGAAATGTGCGCCTGAGCAAGCGCCGCACGCCTGAGCCGACGCCGACGACACCGACTTTTCTGCGACACGAGCTCCTTAATGCTGTCGCGTTAATATAAAGGCTAGTATGCTTCGCATCCTGGGCTTAACCTTAGCTAACCCACAGCCAGTTTTTTCAAATGGTGTGAGCCTCGAATATTAGGTCATCGAAGGGCTGCATTTCCCAAGAAACATCAAAAATGAACCGCTGAGAAGGAGAAACGTGAAGAAGAAAAAAGTCACAGCGTCGCCCGAAAGGTGAAGCATTGATTGCGATAGCAAACTATTAGACAGCTATACGGAAGTAATGGCAGTCGTTTTATGAGCTACATAATCTGGTTTAGACATTCGCGTACTAACTGAATTAACGATCGCGTTGTCACGTGCGCGCAGACAAACAAGAACACAGCACACTCGATCACCGCTGACACTCGCTGTCACAACGCTGCCGTGGTGAATAGAGGCAACAACGGCCAGAGAATTGCGATTCGCACTGCCGCTCGCTTAAGTGCAAAGTTGGCACGCGAAAACACAGCGCCCACGAGGCCATCAGCCATCTCAGGTCCGCTAGCCTTCGAACCCAGCGCACATTACTTCCAAGGTTGGAGGCGCGCGCGGCCGCGCTCAGTCATCATCGCTGGAGTTGGAGAGGAGGCAGACAGACAAAGAACTTTATTAATGGTCCTGAGGAACCGGCGTTAGGGTACCTCCCTTTTCAGGGAGTCCCCGTAGCCGTCGCGGGCCGCACCCACGTCGGGATCGGAAGATCGTGGTCGTCCGCTCTGTCGCAGGCCCTCTGGACAGCCCGCAGTTGCTCTGAGAGGTTGCCGCTGCAACCCCCCCCCCATCCCAGCGAGCACACGTCTCCTCACTCCCTCGCTTGCACGCGTGAGGAGGAGGCGCGAACTCTCCCCGGCTTCCTCCCTTTCGAGCACGAGAATACACCACCGCATCAAGCCACCGCCCTTCACCGCTCAACCTCGCAAGATTCCGCTCGCACTTGCAGCATGCGGCGCGCGGCCGCAATGTTACTGCATTTGGAGTTTATGCGGAACATCACGGCAAAAACGGCAGTGCCGACGACGGCGGAAGTTCGGCTGGAATGTCCGTGCAATTGCTGTCGCAACAGAAGAAGAAAGAACAAGCAAGGACAACAAGCAGCCGACAAACAGCCAAGGCAGAAAGAAATTGAATGAGCGAAAGAACCTATCAAGCATGGTTGCTTTACTCTATGGATGGTCGGAGAGCACGATATATTCATATGACTTAGGAGAGCAAATAACATGTTAGCAAATTACCCTGCCCATAAGTAACAGTTAGTACGAGTGGGGAAAGTCGATGGCTTGGATTCCTCGTCTTTTAAAGAAGTAGGGGTGTGCCCATGCTGCGTTATGTTCCCGTCTTCTCTATTTGGGAGTACGTTGCTGCTTTAATGGCTTGATATGGCGGCAAGTCTCGTGTTTGTTTCGCTATTTAATGTACGGCGCCGGGCAGTTCATTGAGCGATGTCGCCACGAAGGCAAAGTTTTCGCCAGCCTGACCGGTAAAAGCTTCGGGATCACGGCGTCGACTCATGGGGACGTAACAGACAAAAACAAACAAGCAAGAAAAGGACCCGAATGACGTGTGTGTACATTACAGAACACGGAAAGCGATAGATGAGGGCGCGCCTTAAGCGTTGGGACACTAGAGGCGCTGAGTGCAAACTCAGTGCCCTTCGCAGACATGCGCGGACATCACGTCGTGCGCGAACTGAAATTATTTTTGCACGCGAACGCGTCTTGTACCTTCATTGATGCTTATCGACTACACTTTGAATGCATAGGGAATCGTGTTCTGAGCAGACATCTGTGGTTCACAGCCTATGCAGGGTGTTTCAGCGGACACTTTCAAAATTTTTGAAAAGTTGCCTGTGGCGGATTGCTCAATTCTAGTTTATGAACCGGTCTACTCGAAGCGGCGGACACTACTTGCGCAAAACAATCGAAATGCAAAATTGTTTAATTAACAAGAACTTATTAATTAACTTTATAGCTAATTATCTTGTGACCCATATTGCAATTTACAAATTCTAGCAGTGGACTTCGCAAGGCCAAATGCACTTAGAACGAATTCTTTTTACGACACCAGTTTCTAGATATAAATTCACGAACTTTGCGGAGAAATGCATTGGCGTGCCAGCTACTCTGGTGCTTAAGTGCATGAACCTACGCTTTTTTAACAAATTAACTGGAACGCGACTGCATTTCTCCGCGATGTTCTGGAATTTATATCTCGAAACTGGTGTCATCTTAGAAATTTGTTCCAAGTGGATCCCCCTTGCGAACTCTAAGGCTAGAATTTGTAAATTGCAATATGGGCCATAATGCAATTAGTTAAAACCGCAATGAGTGAATTTTTATTAATTAGTCGATTTTGCATCTCCATTTTCTGTGCAAATATTGTCCGCCGCTTCGAGTAGACCAGATCATGAACTACAATTGTGATATCTGCCACAGGCACCATTGAAATCTCTTTGAAAGTTTTCGCTGAAACGCCCTGTATAAGTATACGTTCACAGAAACGAGTATAGGATGACTGAATGTTTTTTTTGGTACATGCTATTTTGATGATAGCACCTTGGAGCTGGCCATGGCTACGTTTCCCCGTACTCGCCGTGGTGGCTCAGTGGATTTGGCATCGCGCTGCTAAGCCCGAGGGCGCCGGATCAAATATCAGCCGCGGCGGCCGCATTCCGATGCGACTGAATTGCGAGAACGCCCGTGCACTGTGCATTGGGTGCACGTTAAACAACCGCAGGTGATCGAAATATAATACTGAGTTCTCCACTACGGCGTGCTTCATAGTCATATCGTGGTTGGGGCACGTGACACCCCAGAATATGTCTTTTGCAGTATAAGTTAGCACATACTAAATATTCATCAAGAAGGTGGCACTGAACAAAATCGCCATCAGAAGAACTAGGCCTTCACCTGAAACACACCGTAAAATTGAACCCGTTTCCATATATACGTCGATTAAACACCACTCGCAGAAAACTCACCTGAGGCATCGGTAACCTCAGTTGGTCAGAGTTAATCCGGAACACTCAGTTACATCAGCTGTCACTATCGCGCGCTGTGTTCCTTTGAAACGTTAACATCAATCAATCAATCAATCAATCAATCAATCAATCAATCAATCAATCAATCAATCAATCAATCAATCAATCAATCAATCAATCAATCAATCAATCAATCAATCAATCAATCAATCGATCAATCGATCAATCAATCAATCAATCACTCAGTCAGTCAGTCAATCAACCGATCAATATACCCATCGATCAATCAACGAATCAATCAAAATGGGTCAATAAATTGGGAAAACTTTCCCGCTCACCTTTTTGATATTGCTGGTCTTGAAGGCAGGAAGCACAATATTTTTCAAGTAGCGCCAGTCGTCGCCAGCCACTCTCGTAAGTCGAACTTCGTTGAGGGGGAGATTCTTCGAAACGACGGTCATGATCTGCCGAAGCGAAGAACGCAAGAACGACTGAACGACCACATCTTTTTTTGCACTGAAATATCTGTAGCTCGTATGAAAATGCACTAGCACGCAGCATTCACTGAAACGAACTACATGAATCGCCACAGCGTTTTGCAGCGTAATGTTTAAAGTCGGCGTGTTGATGATTTACTCAGCGAAGACCATCTTGCGCATGCGTTTGTGTTTAGAAACCTTATCGGCAGAAAATTATTTTCAATAATTTTGTTCCGACGCATCTCACCTGTCGTCCCGTGAAATAGTGGAAGTCGTTGACGAAGACACGCTTCATCAATTCAAAGTCTCGCAGAACGATGCCAGGCATGACGCCGTTGTAATAGCTGCAAAGAAGTGTGACACGCCGGTTACGACTGTCGAGAGCAATAGGTGCGACGCTTAGAAATTTCCCATCGAGCCAGCAATATAAAGGTGGCCGGTATGCCCAGAGAGAGTACGGCGAAAGCAAAAGCTGTGAGTAGGTCGAGAATTAGCGTCCCAGAATGCTTCTCTGTGGTTGATGCTCGACACGCGTCAGTGACTAAGTTTTTATGGCATTCTACTGTTGACCCCTAGGTAGCGGGTTCGGTTACTGACAACGCGTGAGATATAGAGGTGTGCGGAAAAGAAATCGCGCGTGTCCCTGACACTGGCTGCACGTCAGAGAAATCACGCGAGCCAGGACTGACCGGAGCACCTCCGCTGCGGCTCGTCTAACAACTGTGTATTACATTGGGACGTTCAAATAAAAAGAATAATGGCCTGGATTTGAAACATGTCTGCCTTAACATGCTATATACGCCGAATTTTGGTTCGGTATACTTGTATATGTAAACATTTTCTCGACTTCTGCGGATCGGCACAGCTACTGATCCTTGTTTCTCATCGTAATCGCAATACTACATGTGCCTTTCAAATGTACAGACATACACTTCGCAATATATTCTCGCTTTACCGATATACGCCCGCCAAAATCATGAGTGAAACGTCAGCGTTCCTCGCCTCATTCTCTAACCAAGCGCATAGGTACTCACCTAATGAGTGCACTCGTGCATTCGTGCTTTGTAAAGTGCGTTGGTGTTTACTGTCGATATAATTGTCTCAACTGCACAAGATGAAGCGCTTAGAGCTTTGTTATGTGCGCAAGCTTTCAAGTGAGCGTCATTTTTCCCACATAACGTGGGGACAACTTGCTTGGCCATCAGCCTTGCAAAAAACTTCTGTTTGTCACTTAAGCCTGCCCCTGACTATCGCAAAAAACGTGCCCTTCATTGTTCCACTGAGTGAAATGGTCCAAGCTGCAGTGCTTCTCTGATAAAGCCTGGTTGGAATATAATTTGTCGGCCAAGATTAATTACTATCCGCTAGACTGTTCAGCTGAAAGCCTACTAGTGCAGCAAACTGGATAGCAAAAAATAAAAGAAATGTCGGTCCTCGGTCATGCATTCAGGACTGCAATGTAGTAGAAATTTACAGATCAATGGCACCGGATGCCACGCGTTTCATGAAATTTTGTAGCATAATTAGTGCTCCACATTTGATCTCTGCTACGCTATTCTTCATTTTATTGGCGTGTTTCGTACTCAACGCAGATGTTTTCTCAATTTGAGAAAACGCAGTTGCGTAGAAATCATTCGCAGGTTGCGTCCTATAGTTTGTCTTTTATATATTTTAACTTCTTTTTTTTGCAATCCTGAGCCTGCGCGTTGCTCTGCTTAAGGCTTGAGGGGGTCAGTTTTTACAGCCCGGCAAAACATCCGGCGAGTCTTCATTACAGCCAGGCGCTGGCTTGCCTAATTTTATCAATCTATTTGAAGACACACCGCAGGTCTTGGTAGACATGGCAGTCGCCTAACCTTTGTGTATGCATAGCGTGACAAATAAAAGGTATATATATATATATATATATATATATATATATATATATATATATATATATATATATATATATATATAATATGTATACACAGTGTTCCATGACCTGTGCAAAAACTCAGTTATCGCTATCCCATTGTGCTGTGTCTCGTACATCTGCGTCATAGCCAATATGTGCTTATAACGTGCTATATTGTTTTTTCTACATCGAAAAGTAGCAACAATATGTATAATATTATGTGTTTTTCTACTGAAAACGATGACTACTTAAACGCAGAAAAAGTGTTTCTTCGCCGTCGTCATAGCCAGTAGCTGCTTCAAATGTTTTTTGGTAGGCAAAACCGTATTGCCACATGGACATAAACTGACGTAAATAGACATACTGTGAATCAATAGTTAACAAATTTAAAATGTTTATTAGGCGACTCTGTGTCCCGCTAATGTAGGGGTCAACGCCGCTAAGACTAAATCCGTGATTTTCCATGCACGTAATAAGCTCTTCCAACTTCCTCAATTTACAACAGAAGGCGCCCCAGTCAAAATTGTCCCGCATATAGAAACGTGAGGCGGTTATTTTTTAAAAAATATATGACTAGGGACAAACATGTCAGTTTCGTCATGAAAACATTATCCCATACCACTGGTCTATCACACCGATATATACTCTTCCTTGCCAGGTTAACACGTTCCGCTATCATTGACTGTTTTCTTCTACCTTAAACTATGCTGCGCTCGTATGACCGACAATGACATCACAAAATTTAAGGCAATTGGACTCTTCGTATCATAAGTAAATCCCCACTCCTCGCTCACGTTAAAGCGTTGTCTTTTTTTGCCAGAATAAGATTGTTCTTCTGGATTATCTGTATATGTACAGACTATGTAGCTCGTATAGAATAATCGCACTAAATAAACCAAGCGCATTAATTACTTCAGCTGGCCTGCAAAGGTGTTCACCCACTCATTTATTATGTAAGCCGGCAATGTGGCAAGTCGACTGATGCCACACTAATTACGGTGCACAAGTGCTAAAATACAAATTCCCAAGCGCATTAAATAAAGTTGAACGAACTGGCGACATAGACATTAATGCAATTAAACTCAGTCATATGCGTTGGCAGTTAGCGTACATCAGTGTTTCTTAAGTTATGTTGCTATTTTCGTCCAACACATCCACTTATTTAAGCCGGTCTTTTCATGCGCATTTACTGAATTTTTTTATAATGCATCTTTTTTATGCATCACTACTACATGACTAAATTGTTCGTATATTGCCAGTTCTTTCGCTGTTCTTTTGTTATATGCGCTGGGATATAATGTTGTATATATTGTACATACGTGGGCGTGCTCATTTGAATTTAAACTATGTATATCTTCGTGCCACTACTATCCCTGTCGGCAATCATCATTTTGTATAGGATGGCAGGGCCTCGTCACGCTTCAGGGCTTTTCCCGATGATTTCCTTGTGCAAAGCCTTTCACATTAAGCAGAAAAAAAGAATCGTTCTCGGAACAGTTGGCCAATTAAACGACCGGGTTTGTAAACTGGTAATATTTATACAGCATCATGGAACACTCTGAATCCACTGATACTCACTGCGTAAACTCCGAATTTTACTGATGCGTCGTGCGAAATGTTAAGACATGCCTGTTTTCATGAAAGTATTGTGTTCGCCCCTTTTTGGTATAACAAGTTTGTGAGCTGGTAAAGTGGCGCAAATTTTTTTTTGTGATGAATAATTTTATTGGCACCACAATCGCCTCCTTTGTTGCTTAATATTGAGCACTCGATTGTTTTCTGAATGTTATTAGCCTTATTGCTTAAAATATACATAAAAATATTACACATGACGGGTGCTACTTAGCGACGATGACCTAGATTTCTCGGCAAACACTGTGAGGAGGGTCGTTACTTATTTACGTTGTGAAAATTGGTGTGCCAAATGATTCCTTCATCGTAAAGTTAAAACGTTTATTCTCTGTAAATAAGCAGCCTCCCCTAGAGGACGAAGTGCCTACAGACGAGATTGATCGAAGAAAAGGAAAAGATCGGCGTTGAACAGTGGTATTTTTACATCCTACATCGTTTGTTGCCATTTGCTCCTTGAGATGAATGAACACCAACTTACCGCTATATCGGTTCTTTTGCAAATTTTCTCAGGCTTGTAACGCTCTGCTATTAATCATCAAATGCTTTTAGCTCCAGTTCTCGCTGACCTTCGAGTGACCATGAGCCAAAAGCCAGAGCTGGGCTCGAAAGCATCGGGGCAACCAGTCAAATATAAAGAAGATGCGGTCTCTGGCCCCCAACCCTTTGTTTAGGACTGCATTAGATACGCTAGTTAATGCCCAAGCAAGTTACAAGAAAATATCGCTTCCATGTTCTTCCTAATATTTGTTCACAACATCGCTGAAGCTGTAACTTCAAGTACGCTGAAGTTTTGTTTGTCATTTCCAATAGGGACGTTCAAAAGGCAAATACAGGGCGGCGCCACACACTTGACTGTCATCTTCGGCGCTGAGACAGAGGTCCTGTTCAACCCCAGAAGTCCATTAGTCCGCGGCTCGAGAGATGCCACTACGCTGCGTGGTGCATGGCTGTTTGGTCGGGACGACACTTGCATGAGGTTCAGTTCAGAATAGGTTCGTCTTCTGCGGATTGGTAGGGTTTGTCGTAGCGAGAATGCACTATACCAATTTTAATATTGTGGCTTGTACCGTGTCCAACCAATCTGCTTTAGAAATTTTTATTTAATTTAGTACCCTAAATCTCCGGTGTGGCATAACGCAGAATTGGGGGGGGGGGGGAGCGAAGAGCATTAGACTCAAGTGCAATTAATATAAGAAGCTGCTAACTTTTATGTCAAAGAATAAAATGTACATGTAAAAAAAAGGTCAACGTACTGCCTATTATTTTATTGGCAGCTGCACAATTCCACCGCTAAACTGTGCCGCAGTAGCTTAAGTAAAAAAAAAAAACGCTATGGTGGCTAGATCACTTGTGACGTAAGAATCATCTGATGCGGCAAGGATTTTCTCGTGTGTGAACGAAAACATCTTAACATTTGTAGCGCGTACTCGGCAAGCGAAATTGCGAGGGATCACGTGGCATTACGTGAACAATGATCAATAAGCGTCCGTATTATTAATCGAACAACGAACCAGAAGACGAAAGGAATAGAAGGACCAGGGGTGCTATGCAGGATGCGTCGAGTTTCTCGTTCACCCGAGTTTTACCCGAGTTTGCTCGACGGCAGTCAGTGAACGGAGATAGCGTGAAACGCGCAAAGGCTGCAGGCAAAAAAATATGTAGACAAAAAGCCGCGTATGACAACATGAGCGCACCCTGCGCGGCACGCTGCTTCTACGTTTCAAGCGCAGACGGCTGCACGACAAAACGCGCCAGCGCCGCGTACTGTTATCAACGGATTATCGCAACTTAGCAATACCGTGACTGTCCCGCTGCCTGTCTGCACACTTGCCGTGAGCCGCTTGCCACGCCTTTCCCGGGCGCGTCAAGGGCGTGCTTCTTCTTTCGAGAACTATCTTTCTATCCTAAATCGAATGCGAACAGGGTACATGCGGCGCATTCTTGCACCTGCGCTTTCGCTCAAACGAATACGTTAAAATACAACAATTAAAATAACAAACATTTTTATTTCTTTAAGTGTTTGTTTTTCGTTTTGAATGCTAGAAATTTCTGATGACAAACGGTGATCGAGCAAATTATTAAATTTTGCACTTCTTGCCGCGAGTGGCGACAGTGAGGTGAAAGCTTAGAAGCGGATGCATTGAAGCGGGTCGCACGCACGAGGCAATTCATACGGTGAGAAGTCGCCTAGGGGCGCTACAGTGCTATTCTCAATAATGTCAGTGATCACCACTCTTTCTCTATTAGGGGAATGGAAACGCAGCGTCGTGATGCGGCTGTTCATCGCAGGCGCCTTAAGGCCCCCGCTTTACCAACTAAAACCGACGCACTAGTCATAAATACGAGAGCAGCGGCTGTCGCTGTAAAATGGCGGTCCGTAGTGACGCAGTTTAGTAAAAATGTACTAGGTTATCTTTGTGCGCGAAGCCTCGGCGATGCATTGCGAAGAAGAGCGTGCTTCCCATCGACACAATTCATCGCTTGTCATCGCTTGCCCACTGAAAGTGCCTCTGAGCGCATGTACGCAGTATTTGAGTGTTTTGTGCGCACCAAGGTGCTTGCGGATTACTTTTGCTGGAGCCAGCAGCGATCGCAGAAGGATATCGTAATGACACCGCAGCAATCGCATTTTGGCAGGTGAGGGCTCTTGTGTGCGGTTATGAAATGAGACTTCGAACTGAGGAAGGTGTTGAAACTGTTGAGGGCGCACTGTTTGTGAAGAAGAAATGCCGTTGCACTGGGTCTAGAAGAGCGAGCGATTCTCGGACGCTGTTCGTGTTTACGACGTTGTGGCTCCGATACATCACCGATGACAGAGCAGTCATCTCAAACGACTGCTGCGATACGCACTCCTCAGCATCGTCGTCACCCTCGGCGCATCGACGCCTTGTAAGCAGCTACAGTGACGTGCCGATAATTATTTACTGTGCGCTACGCGCCACAATGCAGGCCATGAAACCGTGTTGTGTGGCCATCTCAGCCCGAGATGTATGCATAAGCCAGCGACAGTCAACGCTTTGTTTTTGATAGTGGCGCTCAGTACATCACCGATGACAGTGCGTTGTGCGCGTTTTATGTTGGCGGTCAAGATTGTTGATGCCTCTCAGCTCGACACCGCGTCGCTGTTGCCAGAAGATAAGTTGGGCGTGGCCCAACTGTAGTGGGTGGGCGCACAAGAGTGACATGCCTCGCGCGGGGCGTGACCTCTGGCTTTGATTGACAGGCGAACTCGTGCTAAACTCGTACATCGCGAAACCCCTTCCGAGTTCAACTCGGGAACATGGCGGCGGCAGCAGCAGCCTGTGTTATTGCAGCCAGGGGCAGCAAGCGTCAGTATGACCGTCTGGACCCGTTCACGTACATGACCGCCGTGGAGTTTCAGCGTCATTTTGGCCTGTCGAAGACATCAGTGCGCTGGCTGTGTGACGAGCTAGGCGAAGACTCTCGTCTGCGGAGACAGCGTGGCGGGCTTCATTCGCTCACCGTCGAAGAGCAAGTCCTCTGCGCCCTCCATTTCTACGGGATTGGGAGATTTCAGGGAAGCGTCGGCGCCGAGTGCTACATTGGACGTCATAAAACTACTGTGAGCCTCTGTGTCATAGATGTCTGATGCGCTTATTGACGCGGCAGTGCGGAAGCGGTGGCTGGCTTTCCCGAAGACGGCGGCTGAGCGGGCATTTATAAAAGAACGCTTCTTACTTCGCGGAAACATTACGAACGTAGTCGGGTGTGTCGACGGAACGTTCGTAGGAATTAAGGTGCCTTCAATGTCAGCGTTACTGTGATTAGCATTGAAGCAATGTCTAGACGAACCATATTGCCAAATTTGTCACTTCTGTGTAGCCGACTTAAATTTTGTGTTACCGACATCACACATGCGGCAGCCTATGATACTGACTTTTTCGCTGGTTGCTGACATTTTACCGATAGTTCTACTTGTCTATCAGGGTGCCTTCCAAATGGCTCACTTTTTGGGGAAAGAGGTTAATGAAGTATAACTAGATAAATGGATATCACAAATTGTGTGAAATACTTCGTGAATGCTAATCTCATAAAGAACTTGGGATTTTTTATGAGATTACTTAGTACAAGTTACTCAGTATGCATAATGCTGAACTTTGGTCATGCGTCATCTATCGACCACACTATAAAACAGCAAGGCATTGCACAATTGCAGTGCGAGATGGGGATGTCACGCCAAGCCGGTTGTGCCTATGCATGTATGGCAAAATGAAAATGCATTAAGAATCTTAGTGTGCTGGCTTGCATGAAGAAAATACTTCACAGTGTTTGCTGTGTTCACTGTTGGTGCATGTGCCAGTGGTTCAGTGTAATTTCTTTTGGGGGGGGGGCAGCGTTATTCTGTATGAACGAATCATATATTTTCCTCTCATAATGGGGCTCTAATTTGTCAGCAGTAGAACAATGGAGATCCAATGCTCTGCAGAACTCGGTGTGCGTGAAGATGTGAACCACCAAGGCAAAATTACATATCGGGAGAAATGTGGTGCAGATGCCAATGAAAAGTTGGTCTTTAACCTGTCATAATACAAATAAAGATTGCAGAGCGAATAGACCTTTTTTACAGCTTTAGACCAATGATTACACAAACTGTGACATGCTCAAACGTGTAAAAGCTTGCCGCAATGCCAAAGTAGGATCAGCGATATGCAGCATATTTTGGCATTGAACATGTCTTGTAAATGCTATTTTTATTGTAAGCCTCGCTGTCACGCCTTTCCCTCCGGCACTCCCTTTACTGAAACGCAGCACTGTCTTTCTATTGGTGTCATGATGATGATGGTAACGGCAGCAGTAAGGCTGGTTAATGCTTGCCCCTTTGATTCCTGTGAGTTTAGTGGTACAGAATATGGCACGTGCATACACCTGTGCAGCAAAATTTTATGCTTGTGGTGATTTGTTGGAGAGCTAAGTCGTGTTGGGACATTTCAAAGACGTGTGCCATTTTGGCTTAATAACTAGATCATTGTTGAGGTTGAAGACTCATTGTATTGGTATAAAAGCTTGAAGCTGAAATGCACAATAATTCGACGGGACAAAAAGAAGAGAAATACACACAGCAGAACACTGCTGTGTGTCTTACTCTTCTTTGTGTGCCGTCGAATTGTGGCGCGATCCAACTTCAAATAGAGCATTGGGCCTCTTTGGTGCAGGACCGAGGAAGTGTGAGCTATTCGACACCATGCCGGTGCCTTGCCACACAATTATGGAAGTCTGAGGGTTTGCAAACAAAGCTTTGCAATCAAATCCACCTGCTCATGTAATACAAGCACTGATTGAAAGAACCTCATACAAAAATAATGGTGAAATGAATGGACTTTGAAAATTTGTATGTTGACACTAATGACATAATAGGTGCCACAGCAAACTCGACAATTGTACTGGACAGAGCACTTTGTTTCCTATGTGAAGCACAAGCTTCCATTACATGCTGTGCAGATAACCAAGCTCAGTTTGTTTTAACGTGGTACACAACATTCACTGTAATGTGTTTTTGATTCTAAAGTTCCAAACACCACCTCTTTTTCAAGGATGTCATGGGAATATTTGACGAGAACTGTTTACAGCCCCTCATAATGGAAGTGTGGCCAGCCAGCTTTGCTGGAGTGCCTTTATAGATTTCTGTTCCTGATCACTGTGTGCTATCGAGTTGCTAAAGGCTATGCAACCAGTGTAAGGCATTACGTGATTCTATAGTCTGATACGGCTTTAGGAGGCCGCAGAACCTGCACTTTAATGGCAGGTGAACACAAGCCTGCACCAATGGGCACACACTACACTGACATCGTGCCGCTGGACACACTAATACCCGCTCACTGGAGAGGGACTATTTCTTTAGACAGAGGCAATCAGCTGCTGCGCTTTGGTCATCTGGGCGGGGCCTCTCCTGTCTTGTGAAGTTGTATCCGACGAGAGGATGCCACTTTTCATACAACACAAAAGGACAAAGTGTACAATTATTTTGCCTATGAAATGGATACATCACAAGTGAGCTACGCATGGGCTTAAGCTGTGTGAAAATTAGTACATGCAAATATATGACATTGTTAAAGAATATGTGGTATTGAACATGCATGTAATGACACGTTTAAATCGGGGAGTGTTGCATTCATGTGCACAGTTTATAGGTGATAGCATTATTAAGGTCATGCCGTTTCCTGTCTTTTCATTGTGAAATACACATACCGTTCATATTGTGGCTAGTCAACACCCACTGCATTCTTGCACATAGAAAGAACAAACAGCACAATGACGTATATGCTGCATTAGTGTCTTTTTCATTTACACGGTCCAATAGTGGCACAGGTTGTCTTACGTGTTTGCCCATTTTGAACAGACATCAAGTGCATGTTACAAGTGTCCCAATATGCACAGCACAATGTTTACTGCAATAATTTTATTCATGCTCTTGAATAATAAACAAAATAATAAACTGAAAGCTCCTTTGTAAGGTGTGTTCTGGGGGTTCGACTGGAAACCAGTGAGGGCACTGATCCTACTGTTGCAGAGCTACTGTTGCCACACTCAAGAGCATGTGCCTGGCACTCGCCTACTGCCACCAGGCGGTTGAATGCCTCCAGCAGCAGAATGTTTTGCTGCAAAAAAAGTGGATTGTTGGAATGAATCAATCGCATATAAACCATTATTTACAAATAAAAATGCTCATTGCACTATTGGTACTAACTGCCCTTAACTGTGGAAGCCTTTAGTGTATGCATAATAAAACAATTTGTCGGGATAACATTGTTTATTTTTCATAACAGTTTTTTTTTTCAGAGCCAATTGTAATGTTTATTATTGTGCCAACAGCTGAGGTGTCCTCGCACCTTCACGAGTCTCTACTGTCAGCACCACAAACCTATTTTTGTTCACTGCAAAATCAATGGCGCTCCCTACAATTCCGTCTTATGCGAGCTGATTGCATCCTATGCCTACAAACATCATATTTTTGTCCCATTACGCAATTTTCTACCATCCTCAGCTGCAGTTGTCTCTCCTTGACATCCATTCTCTCACGCTTATGTAGTCACCTGCTATAAATTGGCAACAAGTGATTGAAGACATGCATTGCCTGCCCACCGATTCCATTTTTTTTTTCTTAATCTCAACTGGCATATCAGTTGCCACGGTTTACTACGCCACTGTCTTCCTGCCTTAATGCTATCTCCAACAATTTTTGTTACTTCGCTTTCTGCACAGTCCTCGACTTCTCAAGTTTCATTGTTAACCTCCAGGTTTATGTCCCATATTGGATAACCGGTAGAATCCAACGATTCTAAACATTTTTCAAGGATATCGGTAACGTGGCGATCACGATTCGGAAATGCCTCCCATGTGTTGTTCAACCCATTAAATTTTTGTATAAGTTTCCTGCTTTATATCAGTACCTGCTATTGATATTTCACTTGGACAAAGATAGTCTTTCATAGATTCTGCGGGCTGAATGTCGCTGATGAATTTCTGTTATACCACTAAGTTAGTGAAGGTTACCTTTATCTTTTCCATATTTTCGCGGGCCCACGTACATGTAACAGCACGAGCACTCATTGGCTCTCAATGCCTTTTTTAAACTGCTGGACATTCAGTTCGTTACTACGAAAGTGACTTAATCAGTGCACTATTATTATGCTAAATATGAAACAGTAGAAATATACTTATCTGCAGTTTGTCGATGCCTCCTTCACTGTGTTGGTTGCGAGATCCATGTTCGGCACCACCTCTTTGTCGCATCGTAGCTATATCGACTGTCTTCCTTTTGCACACACTGTGCAATATTCGTGACGCTCGCAGTCACGCAGAGTGGAGGAACTCAGCGCACTCACATAAGCAGCACCGGATAAGTTGTTTGTTCAGGATTGTGCCGTGAACAGTAGGTGCGCGTTGCGATGTGTAAAATCGCCTAAGCTATTGGCAGTCTTTCGGGGTGCACGGAAAGATTGCTCACGGAGCAACAGAACTATCCAAGAAATAGTGGTCATCGTCGAGCCTGATCACTACGTCGTGCACTGCAAGCTCGTAGTACGAGTTTGTTTACACTAGGCATCGCCGATGCTTAGCCGCCATGCTCGCCCGATGAATGTATGTGATGACGCCACCACAGCGTTCCCTCGTGGTATAATGCGAAGCGTACTAAATTACAAATTAGTCGAATATACATTCAGTGTACATCTTGTAAGCTTTAAAATGCTGTTAAACCACGTTAAACTAACTAATAATATTGTACTAAATGCATTTGTTTTATAACTCGCTTGTGCGTGTAATGCACTCGGTGGAACGACAAACAAGTGAAAGAAGGCGCGACCATGCACCGACGGTACGATCACGTGAGCCCCAGTTTGTCGACCGCCCAGAAGGCAACGCCCAAAGAATGATAGCCAGCCAGAGTGAATCTAGATCAACCAATGAAACTGGAGGCTTGTCGAAAGATAAACTGTGTCTCGGTACCATTCGTGCTTTCATCTTGGGGTGTCGCCAGAGCTCGTGAAGATCCCGAGTTTCGCCAAACTCGACGCATCCTGCATAGCACCCCTGATCTTTAATAGTCACAAGTAAGACAGGAGATCATGGACATAAGGAAAAGGATGTCTTGAGGTATTTGTTGTTTTAATTTCAATGCCGGAATGATGAAATAAAGGAAGCCAAAGCAGACGAAAAAGCGACTTGCCGCCGGTGGAAGCCAAATAAAGAGCTTCTTATTAACGGAACAAGCAGCATAGCAGCACAGGTCGCGCTGCGCGTATTCCATTCCGAATACTCCCTGATTGCACTCTTGCTGCGATTCGCAATCTCTGTGGATATCACAACCCGAAAGTATGACTTACCCCACGATGTCTCCGTACTTCTTCAGCCATTCGGTCGACGCTGGGCCCATGCCCTGGAAGCAAAGCATTTCCAATCAATCTGCACTGTTGATTGTCAAACCTTTCTGATCGGCTTACTGCAACTATTTCTTGCGCAGGCGCTTAAGAGAGAACTGGATGAATTCAGGTGTATTAGAAAAATATATTGTCATTAGAGATACATGAAAATACTTTTTGTTTCAAGAACTACCTTAATGAAATTAGCCGCGATGGTCAACGCACGAAACCACCATATTGCAATATTGTTCTTGACCTACTTGCTGATCCATCGTGGTAGGCCGCCCGGCTATGGCGTAAAGACTCTGAGCTCGACGTCACATCGCATTCAGTTCGGGTCAGAACGTCAAAACGCTCGTGTACCGTGCATTTATTATCACCATCATCAGCCTGGCTACGCCCACTGCAGGGCAAAGGCCTCTCCCATACTTCTCCAACTACCCCGGCCATGTCCTAATTGTGGCCATGTTGTCCCTGCAAACTTCTTAAAGTCATCCACCCACCTAACTTTCTGCCCCCCTTGCTACGCTTCCCTTCCCTTGGAATCCAGTCCGTAACCCTTAATAACCATCCGTTATCTTCCCTCCTCATTACATGTCCTGCCCATGCCCATTTCTTTTTCTTGATTGCAACTAAGGTGTCATTACATCGCGTTTGTTCCCTCACCCAATCTGCTCTTTTCTTATCCCTTGACGTTACACCTATAATTCTTTCCATAGCTCGTTGAGTCGTCCTCAATTTAAGTAGAACCCTTTCAGTAAGCCTCCAGGTTTCTGCCCCATGCGTGAGTACTGGGAAGACACAGTTGTTATATAGTTTTCGCTTGAGGGATAATGACAACCTGCTGTTCATGATCTGAGAATGCCTGCCAAACGCACCCCATCCCATTCTTATTCTTCTGATTATTTCAGTCTCATGCTCCGGATCCGCAGTCACTATTTCTCCTAAGTAGATGTATTCCCTTACCACTTCCAATGCCTCACTACCTATCGTAAACTGCTTTTCTCTTCTGAGGCTGTTAAACATTACTTTAGTTTTGGGCAGATTAATTTATACACCCACCGTTCTGCTTTGCTTTTCCAGGTCAGTGAGCATGCATTGCAATTGGTCTCCTGAGTTACTAAGCAAGGCAATATAATCAGCGAATCGCAAGTTTCTAAGGTACGAGGGAATACGACAGAATTGCATATCTTCGCCTCAGGTATGTATGGCCACTCATGTGCAGGTCATAAACTACCAGGTTTCTCCACTTGAGTGCCATCTGTGTGGTTTAACCGAGCTCAGATTGGTCGAGCTTGACTGATCGAAGAAGGCACCACTGTAGGTTATATGAGGCGTACAACTCCTGTAGTGGCGAAGAGGTAGAGTATCCGCCTCGCGTGCAAGAGGACCGCAGTTCGAATCCCGCTGTGCCACGCAATCTTCCACCGGGAAAAAAATCCGCGTGTTTAGAAGATTGCATAAACAGGCCTGGAGTGCGGCCTGAGCCCGGTGACCAGAACCGGTAAGGCACTCTCTCACCAGAGCAGGATTGGCCACCCAGGTGCACTACTTGGCCACAACCTTCTATATGAATACAACAACCATGCATTCAGGGCGTGTTAAAAAAGAAACGCCAACTTGGGCGACTCCCAATTAATTGGGAGTCGCCCATTATGGCTTGCCTCATTATCACATTGTGCTTTTCCTTGGAAGTAAAACCCCAGACTCTGATTTAATCAGATCTTAAAATAGCTCATCTCTCCATGACGATGAGCAAAACGAGAACAAGGTGAAAGCGGGGAGCCAACGTTTCTACGAGTGGATTTCTCTTGTTCGAAAGGCACGCCCACTTGTCGAAACTGTTGCTGCCGCTTTAACCTTGTTCTCGTTTTGCTCATCGTCCTTGATTTCTATCTCATGCCTTCCCCCTGTTTCCCCTCATGTCATATCAGTATATTCATAAAACGAGCGAATGCTGCGGAAAGCCGGCAGGGAAATTTGCGAGCATTTCTAACCTCGTCAAATAAAGGAAATTTTGTCCTCGTTGAATAGTAGAAAATACTTTGTATGTTACCGTGAATTTGACATATTTTAACATTTTACCATGTGCACGTGAACGCAGATGTTGAGCACACTTTTTTTTTCAACATCTTCCGCACCACTGTCAAGTGATAATTACGGGGACACGTACCAGACGCCCAATTTTCAAAAGTCTTATATGGCGGCAACTACCAATCTGTGCTTCCTATCACACTTGTTCAATCCTTGGGGCCACCTGTGAGCAATTTTATACGAGGGTCGTTCGGAAAGTAGGTTTCGTCAATTTTTAAAAGAGGAAATGGTACAGCAGGTGAAACAAACAATAACCATAGGAATAGACGCCTCTTGCTGGTACAGCGGCGGTAGGAGGGTCATCGGAGGAGAAAGGACGCATGCGCAGGACACTGAAGAAGAGAGAGTAGCAGCAGACCGGCATGCCCTAGGTTATTCGAGTGCAAATCACGATGGCAGACTCACGTGTGCAGACAACGTGGTCGCCAACAGAAGTCCTTGCTGTTATGCGGTATGAATGTGCACTCGCTGAATCCGCACTTGTTCCATGGATTGGAAACAGCCCTCTCGGGACCTCACTTCTAAACAATGACGAGATTGAGCAGGCTATGTGGCAATTCCTTGCATCACAGAGCACCGAGTTTTACCAGAGTGGTTTCTTCAAACTGATTGCACGCTACGAGAAATGTCGAAACTTCGGTGGCGACTATGTGGAAAAATAGCGCAACGTGTATGCTGGTATTCACACACATTGTGTTCATGATGCCCTGGTGCATTTTTGTGGCAATGATGTTTCCGCGTGAAAATAAATGGTGAAACTTAACTTTGAAACGTCCTTCGTACTTTGCGGCGGTGTGATAAACGCTTGCCATCACATAAATGAATCGCAGGGATCAAGCCAGTTGAATTCGTGCCCCGACTAGTATGTGGCTTGTTCAGTTTTCGTACACGACCACGAAAAGCTCAAGTAAAAAGCCCAGCCCTGCGCGCCAGCCACATAAAGCGAGGGAACGCTTGCCGACGCTGGTCACCTATGACGTCACGTATGACGTCATGGCGAGGAAAATGCGCATAAAGATTAAGCTCCTTCAAATTGCGAATGTCTTGTTTAAACGGAACGCAGTATTCACAAAATAGTGCTTGAGCAGGCATATATGTTTTACCTTTTTCCAGATTTCAAGGAGGTTGCCGAAAATGAGGCTAGGCTCCGGCCCAGGTATGCCGAGTTCCTTGAACACGGAGAATGTCCTTTTTCTCCATCTGTACAAACTGAATAATCGACAGTTAACTTTAAGGTCCACAGCAAGCCTAGCTTATTCATAATACATGATTTCTTGTTTGCTCGATTAAAAGTTATTATAAAAAGCGCCAAACCCAACCTAAGCTCATTCATTCGAAGCAAGAACAATATAAATTCCTGTTCCTTTGGCACAAAGTGTTATTTGTTTTCCGTTGGTCTTGTTTATTTCTGAATAATCACACGTAAGGAGACCGCCTCTTTAGCTCGGCGATTGCGAATTTAGTTCTGTTTCCCTTGAATACGTGTTTTTCCTTCAATGAACTGTTAGTTGCAAGTAGCGGTCACGTTTTCCTTTTCATCAGCTTCGTATGTGTTAAATGCACTCCCTTGCATCACCATACAACCTTACGAACTCACACTACCGCCTTCCTTGCTACGCCAAATAAGAAACACATGAACCGATCTAGAGTACAGCATGCCGTATCATGTGTCAAGTCTAACAGCTGCCTCGAGGGTTTTCGCAGAAAGTTCTGACCTTCCGATGCAATCATGAACCATCCACTTAGGTACAGGGGCGAAAGAAAAGAAACAAATCCTTGCCATTCTAGTGAACTACAAAACAGCAAGTCAGGTGGGAGTCAGGTGGCATGGTTGTCGCTAAAACAGTTCTGTGTTCCTTGCGGGAATGCTACTTCTCTAACGCGGAGAACACAACTGCGGAACAGTAACTTTGGAAGCACGAGTGAAATGTTGATTCAGACGATGCAAACTGTGGCAGGCAGTGGGTGTAGGACGCATGAATCATCTGTAGTGTCAGAAATTGATGGCAATAATATAGTGATATTTAAAAACGCACATTTAAGAATTGCTGGAACATTTTAGATTTGAGTATACGCTTATATTCAAACAGGATTTGAATTTCGCTAAGTCAGCAGTAAAAACTGAAGGACAAAAATGCAAACGCTGAGCAGCCGTGATTTTCAATTAACGAAATTAGGTGTGCGTCGGCTAACTTTTTTTTGTGTTTGTCATGCCTGTATACGATGATATGATTTGAGGTGCATCCTTTCTAGTTTTTTTATGCTAAAATCTAACAGCTCGCGATCCTAGGCGGCGTTCTTTCACTCTACTACTCTATACACACCGAAATTAACGTGCGAATTTGTTGTTGCAAGTACTGTGGGCTTTCTCAATAGTAATTAGGGAAAATAACAAAGCAGTTATCCCCGCTCATGCTCCGTGCCCATGCTAGATGCATGAAATACTCAAACAGGGTGCTTTCTTTAGCTGCACGAATTAAAAAAAAATTGCCTGTGGCAGACAGCACAATTCTATCCATTGGTCTAAATTTCTCGATGAGGTGGCCACTACTTCTAGGAGAAATTAAGAAGGCCTTATTGAATAAAAAAACAGAATTATGGTAATTAACTTTCTCATTAATTACAGCCTACGCATTGCAGCTAGCCAGTATACAAGGCACATCCGCTTGAAAAGAACTCTCAGGACTACACCAGTTTCGAGATAAGAATTTTCAAGGAGGATGAAGAGGAACGAGAGAAGGCAGGCATACTAACCAGAAATGCGTCTTCTTCGCTATTATACTCTCAGACACGGGAAAGAGGGAATAGAGAGATGAGATAGGTAGAGGAGGGGGCGAGGAAAGGCGCGGTGAGCTCACGCACGCACTTGTAGCGCCTGGGCAAGTCAAAGGCGTCGACATAGGCCAGTCGCCCTCAAGAAAGACAAAAGTGCCTTCACAGGTTTGTGGGCCGAAGAGCGATGGGGACGGTCTCCAAATAGCACTTGCACGGACAACGGCCGATCGTGCAGTCGTCGCAACGGCATAGATGATTTCTTGAAAGATTCATTTTCAAAGTGTTCGACGAAATGCATTGGCATTCATAATTTTTTTAAGACGACGCTGTTTTATCCATTGAAGCACAAAAGTAACACCAATGCATGTCGTTGGACATATTGAAAATCGATATCTTGAAATCTTGAGAATTCGCCCCAAGTGAATGTGCCTTGCGAACTCATCGGCTACGACTTCTAGATTGCATAGAACATGCGGCTTTGGCAGACCTGATGAATGTATTAGGTTTTATAGAAATAGTAAAATAGTTTATTATCATTACTGAGGGAACCACGTTGAGAGCGTCTGACCAACACGCGTTCCTGGTCATGTGATAACGGGTCTGTCCTGATCTTGCATGCAACTCTTTCACGCCAAGATCGGTCACTGCGGATGTGGCACTGGGTATGGATCTTTTTGACGCCAACTTTTGTCCGGCGTAGGCGCCATTGGGTATACGCCGCCATTTGAGGAACTTGTTTGACGACATCTTGGATAACTGGGTATGTGCTGCGTCTTCAATTAAGAAAACAATCGTTCAACATGTATCCGGTGGCGGGAGAAATCGAACCCGCCTTATTTTTTATTCAGGCAATGTTGTCTCAATATATATTCAAACGTGCGCCACGCGCCAATTTCGCCACCGCGGTGCTCTAGATGGCGCAACGTGTCCAGAAGAATGTTCAACAGATGAGCCCCGCTGCAGTACACACCTCATATATGACGCGATTAGGCGGCGGCAATGACGGTGTCGCTACATTTATTCAATGTTAATTGCATTAACGTCGACGGTCACCGTGAGCTGGATTCTACGGGAATCTTTAGCGCCTCAGAAATCGATAACGCGCGTGATACTCCACCAACAAACGAAGCGCGTGCACATCGTTGCGCGCGGAAGCCAGGCCAACTACTTTTTGATAGCTGGGACAGCATGAGAGGATGCTTCATGTGACCGCTGACAACAGCAACATCTTTTCGGCCCTTGTATTCTAGAGAAAACTTCGCTTTGATATAAAAGCGGCGCACTCTCTTGATTTTGAACGAGAGTGTCTTTTTCGTAGTATTTAGGTGCAGTTTTATTTCCATGATCTCCAAGCCGCTATATCAACAGCCAACATGGTGAAGGCCAAACGAGCGCAGGAAGCAGTCGAAGGGTTCAACGACTGCAGCAGCTGTCGCTATCAGCCCGCGTTCAGGCATGTCATGCGTGTTCCTGCCATCCATTTAAACAGGGACTGCAGGTGGCACCGTGTTTACGACATCATTTACTAGGGCCTTGTCGCATATGCAGAGCCGTGTATGAGCCACTCACCGGGTGGGTCCACCGGAAATGACGAAATACGTTCACCGTACGGGACGTATTGGGCTGTAAGGTTGTTTTGTCTGCCGTCAAACAAAAGCAGCCAATCTGTGAACCCTCATATGTCACAGCTCCAGCTGATGTAAGCTCGGTGAATGGAACATAGGCCAAGGAGTTGAGCGTCAAAAGGGGCGCGTTATTGATTTTGTCTAGCCCATTCAGGTGATGAATTATGATTTACTGTCACTAAGCGTGCGATATTTATATAATCCGACACCAAGGCGCAAGTCCATGCAGTAGAACGATGGCTACGGCATTCTTTAGTGAGTTACTATATTTACAGAATAACAAAATGTTCATTTATTACTTAATCATGTTAGGTTTCTTCATAAAAATTATTGAACCAGCCACACAAGGTAAGGAGTGGCTGGAAGCGTTAGGAGAATGAAAAAAAAACATAGATTCCTTCCTAATTGCTACTAAAATGATTCAAGATGTCCCTTCCAACGCCATGGCTTTACCGAAAAGCCCTTCTGTAGAGATATATTTCACTCATAAGTAATATGGAAGTACCTAGGCGAGAAGTAAATTGCAATTTGCCCTAAGCTATTAATTTGCTAGCATTCTTAATAACTTGTGAACAGCAATGAATGGCGCGCAGTGGAATAGACAGTAAAATTCAGAAACACACGACTAGTACGAATGCCTGAATTTTACTGTCTCGTCCTCTGTACGCTGTTCATTGCTATTCAAATCATGCACCAACAAGCCAAAAAACTGCGCTGCTGATTCTTAATAACAATTGCAAATATCCGTCAAACCAGCCATCTGATTTAACCGGAGGGAAGTGTATCCGGTCTCGGAAACTGGTTATCCAGATTTCAAGAAGCGGATATGCAGGATACCCGGTGTAAATAGCCGCTTAGCCAGATATTTGAAAATTCATACACAGCAATTCCGAAAGATAAATTTGAAGAAAGCAAACGCAAAGATCTGCAGAGCAGATAGGGGGCTTGCACGAACAGTTGCAAAAATAACTTCAAATACAAGAATACAAGGGAGAAAGAGAGGTAATATCGGCGCAAATAAAGAAGTAGAAACACCAGCTATCCGAATATCCCCATACCAATAACGGAATAATGAATCGAATAACCGATCATTCCGGTTATCCGGTTTTCAAATTCGAATGACCGGTGAGCCGAATCACCGGCTTTTCCGCAAAATCGGTTTGATGTAGGCGCACTAATCGTTAGAGCACTTCGCGCGCTTTCCGGGGCCTCTATGTTTCTTTCGTTCTATGTTTGTATGTTTTTGTTCGTTTTTATATAACCGTGTTGCCGCCTCCCTCGGTCAATAGATAGCCCGTGGTCGAATGGGTAGCGCATCAGGCTGCTGTGCTGAAGGAACAGGGTTCGAGACCAACCATCAAACTATCTTGGGTCAGTGAGTATTTGGGAATGTGGACACACGTACAGCTCCTCAAAGAACCCTTTTTCATGCCGACATGAGTCCCTGCATGGAAAGGCGGGACTGGTGGGGTACTGCTGTTCGACAGAACTTTTCGCCGTCTACTTGGAGCTCTGGGTGTGTTCCACGCAGTCTGTGCTGGTCTCCAATGAACCGGTTTAACGCCAACTTGGTTAACTTCGTATGTGCCCCTTGTTGTGTGCCGCTCTACAATGTTGAAAACGATCCCTTAAATTTCCCCAATGCTGAGCGGAATCGAATCGAATGGAGCGGTTGCTCACGGACGACAACCCGATGCAATAACAGGCTGTGCCACAAATGGACTGGCTACGTGGCGCTTTTCAATGAACCCCTTTCACGCCAAAAATTTAGCGAGCTGCGTCATGCATTTGATGACCAAGTGTCGCTCTTCAATGAACCTCTCGCCAACTTCGGTCTTGAGCATGTGCCAATGAGTGTGCGGCAAGCTAAGCAAGCATTGTCCATGTTCGCCTACGCCGGCACACCGTTTATTTCGGAGGCCACGCACTGGCTTTACGGCGGCGGCTCTAGATGGCGCTCAGTGTTTCTAGGGAAGCGCGATAGGGTCCCGCTGCCAGCGCGCGCGCCATACATAACTCACTTCGACGATGACAATACGTTGGGCCCCGATATTTCATTTCATTTCATTTCATTTATTGATACTGTGAATCCCATCAGGGATTGTAACAGGAAGGGCTGTATGTTATACATAGGAACATGGTATAAGGTTTTACTTACTAAATCTTACACAATAAAAAACTTGGGCATATAACAATTTGATTACGTGATTATACAAGAGAATGAATAGAACGGAGAGGTTATGACAAAGATAATTGCAGTTACAGAAACCAGTTACAAGGTCAGCATTGAGGTAATAACAGTCACGCAACAATCAAGGTTACAATAATGCCAACAAGAAAAAAAATGATGATTCAATGCAAACGCATTACCATCGACAGTCATCGTGCGATGCGTTATGCCACAATTCTTTTTTTCAGCAGTCGACTCTTCGCCACATCCCTTATCGTGCAATAGTTTGCATGCAATAAATACAATGGAAACGAGATATCTGTAGAGAGCGAGGTCAGTAACGACATTCCGAAACTCCCATGGACGCACAAGTTTGAACACGTTTCGAAACGTCACATACGACTGAAAGCGCACGTTCAGACAGGTTCGTATGAACCGACTTCCGTTACCCTCGATGACGCAGGCGTCTCTACTTGCGTAAATTGCACGCGCCGTCGGAAATACAAAATGATACTGTGCTTTCAAGTCGTCTGAGCGCAGGCTTTATCAAACCAACCGGATGAGCGTGTCACGGTTAAATAAATTATCTTTTTTTTTCTGGTTCATTTGCGTCGTCAGGCAACTTGTGTCAGCAGCTGCAGGAAGTTGCAAGTTGCCTGCTGACCGGGCAAATAGTCCCTGCGTTTGTGCTGCGGAAAGTGGAATGTTAAATTCTAGGACATGATGAATTTATAATTAGATTGTTAGTTTATACGTGCTGATAGCGAGCTTTTGTTACGAGGAAACCCTTGGTTGGGGGCAGGGGGACTTCGAAATAAGTTTGACCACCTGGGCTTCTTTGCAGTGTATTCAACGGGCGGTACACGAGCTTTTACGTTTCGCTCCCATTGGAAAGCAGGTGTCGTGGCCGGGATCGAATCCGCGAACTCGAGCTCAGCGGCGCAATGGCATATGCACTGGTTTACGGTGGCGGGTTGTGCTCCCGAAAGAAATCACTTACACGGAGCTCACAATGCTGTGTATAATCTCGGCAGTGTGTTTGAATTCCAAGCTGTACTTAGATACCCTCTCGACAGTACAAACATGGTAAGGCTACTAATACTTATGGACCTGCAATTTTACCTGGCAAGTAAATGGACGCTTAGAGGAAGCATGCCGGCATGCTATTTGTCCCATTTAGGCCTCAAGAAATCGCTCGACGGTCGGACTGAGTGACTGTAAAGCCGAGATAAGTCTGTTTGTCTGCACACCGACCTCAGATTGTCACAGCGGCATTCTGCAGTGACGAAGACCGGTGCGGTGACGAAGCATAATGATGGCGACAATGATTATATGTCTAGCACAACGGCATGATGACAAAGCCACATTGACGATGTTGCGAGCAACTTCATGACGACCATGAGGGTATGACGACGACGATGACGACGGAATTTGTAGGATAGACTCTTCCCTTTCAACGTCAGTGGGTAGAAACGATTTTAGTAGTACATGGGTTCTTCGTAATTCTTCAAATGGAACACAAATGTCACACCTATGGGCAAAAGCTAACAAGACTGAGCGAATCGCGGCGTGAACTTGGCTCTGGAATTTTTGATGCTGACTATGATCCGCATGGCCATTTTTCCTTGAATTAGATTTCTTACCTGGTATATTATTGGGGGTAGATGTAAAGGCCATGTCTCAAAAGGCAAACAAAAGAATCGACGAAATTCAGTCGTCGTTCCGCGTGGCATTCTGCGCATCTGTCCCATCCACTCATTCCAAAGTCGCCGTACGCGCACACTGCTCTAAAGACAGGCTTGAAAGGGCCCTGAACCATCTCTCTGGCTTGGTGAAAAAATATATTCCGCTGGTAGCATACGCTGCTGTGGACATCTCAGCCAAATGCTGTTGTCGTACGTGGTGCATGCAGCTCGCAAGCGGATCCCAAAGTTACGTTTCTCTCAAGTGTTCTTATTGCAACAGAAGGCCCCGTCCTCACTATCTTCTGCACGCTTTATTTCGTCATTGCACGCTTTATTTCGCCATTTCTTTATCTGGCTGCTATTCGCCGATAGCTGACTTCAAGCTGTGGTCGGATACATTGCGTAGATACCGTGACCGCCACAGGGTGCCGCCATGAGCCCACCTGCTAAGCGCACTGCGGCCCGCTGTGGGCAACCGCGTTGGGCATATGTTTAGCCCTGCATACGCCCCAAAGGCTGAAATCATGGCACCTAGGTTAACATCCGAAGTGAAATTTGAACTGCGCACTAAGGTAACATTTAGAAGGCGGAGCCTTGCGGGCACGCCCCACTGCTCCATAGCATTCGTAGTGCAAAGCATTGAAGGAGGGACGGGAGCACAGCGGAGGCAGTTTTGGATTACCAATACTCGCTTTTTTCTGAACGCATTGAAGTACTTCTTGAGGGAAAGTATTTTCGAAATAACCTATTTTCATTTCAAATGCACTTCTCCACTTCGATAAAAAGTGGCTCATGACCCTTTAAAATGGATGGCGCGGGCGCGCGCATTTCGCAAAAGGACGCTTTCGCAATCACGGTTGACTTGTCATGCGGGCATTGTAGGTGGCCCCACTACGGCGCATATCATTCTCTGTTCCTAGAAGCGCAATGTCGTACAGTCACCGACCTCATAAGCCATCACTGCAAAGAGTCACGATTACGATTGACCAAATTTTCAATAAATCTTATTAGAGAAACATGCCACCATAGCCGCAGGGGAACCTTACTGCGGTTTTCCTTCACAAAAAGTGGTGTTTCAGTTTATCACCTTCTTCTCGTTAGGCTTGCTTTGCGACACAGTGTTCTATTATGTATATAAGAACTAACTGGCTGACTACAGCAAATTTTCATATAGATTTCCTGTTCCCTTGAATGACCTCAGGGAACACTCCAGTATCAGCTAAATATTGTACTTGAGGATCCATTCTAAACATTAGGGTTTTGTCATCCTGGTTTCCTAGTTTTCGTAGGCGGGCCCTGGCTGCATACACGCTTGGTCACTGAGAGTTTTACCAAACCTGCAAGTGTTTTGTGCATTTGTAAGCTTGGTTGTTCGTGGTCTAAAATTTTACAGTTCTCTTGCAAGTTGTATGCATTAAGAAATGGGCACCGAGAGCATGAGAAGACTGGTAAAATGCAAGTCTAAGTTATCTATTGCGCGCTTTGATGAAACAAAAGCGCGAACTAATGGAGCTGCCTCGTTGCGGGTGCTCCTTATGGCCAGCCGAAGAATAGAGGCTTTTCGGCCGTCAGCCCAACATCCTAAAATTTACTAATTCGTGTCAAGGTAACAACAAAAACTGGTTGACCAAAAAAAAAAACTTTCAGAATGAACAGGCTAAAAAATGATTCAGAAAACTATTCACTCGTAGAGGCCTTGGGGAGGGGGGATGTCTAATGACACGATACCTGTAAAGAATCGTCACGAGCACTCCCACGAACGCCGGCACGAACATCGCCGAGCTCGGTCCACGAAGATAAAACCGCACGCAGTTTAACGCGACGTCCGAAACAATCGGCTTCAGGTGTTCTCCTCTCTGGCGCGCGCTTCCCAGAAGTTCAGTGCGAACATCCGGTCCACTTTAACTACCGCCGTTGGCCGGCGTGACCGGGATATGTAGTTCAGTCGCGACTCCTGTGACAGGTGCGTGGCTTCCTGGCCTCTCATCCTGTGAATGCGGCAGCCACATCCACAAACCCCGTGAATGTATGCTTTTGCTCTTTTATGTGTTTGTGTGTTCCGCCGTGTAACAATGTACCGGTACACTGTGGCCTCAGCGCTGCGGACGAATTGTCGCGGCTTCGGCACCGCCATAAGAAAGCACACTTGCAACTGGTTGAGCAAAATACGTAGTACGACTATGGTCCTTCGTTTTCGGGTAAAAGCACGTTAACTCCTGATTTTTCGCACCCCGAACAAAATTTATGAAAATAACATGCATTAAACGCTATTTCTCGCCGGATTGCAAACTTTTGAAAATTATAATAACAAATAAAGGCACTATAAATCTGATGAACGCTGCCAACATATTGTGATTAGGTGGACAAAATACATCGTAATATGTTTAATAATCATACATGAATTTGGTACATGCGTCGTTCTCGCCTAACACTCGAGCGAAAAGCGGCATATAGAGGAATATAACATATTCAGTGTGTGGCGGGCCTTCACTGAACGAATGCTTGTTGCTTCTTTATTTGCCGCGTTTGAATTAATGCGACAATTGCCAAATCAATCGCAGTTCCCAACATCGCTTAACGTTATCAGTGCTAATCCACCTGCAGGCATACTAACGCCGCGCTGGCGCTGCTGGGCATTGCCAACGGTATCTTTGACGTTGACACGATATTTAACTATGTTACGCTCAAAGAAATGTGACTGATCTGTGTAGTTGGTATTCCAATAATTTGGTTTCAAGAGCGTGTACTGGGAACCAGTACATCAGGATTACAGCATAAAAGTAAGAAGGGCCTTACAGGCCTTGGATGGACACAGAGAGCTCCCCAATGCACACGATGTACAGTCGCGGACAGAATATTACGGACCATGAAATCTAAGAAAAACCTGAATATCTCCGCAACCTCACAACGCAATCTCGTATTTGTATTTTGGACCTCGACTAGAATATGCTAACAACATTGTCGTGGGCAGTTTTACTGGTTACTGCAAGAGGCTGCTCGGGATTTGAACGTTTTCGGAGATCCCGTGGTCCATTTTATTCTTTCCGTGACTGTACATCTACGGCGACAAGCGCCTTGAAAATAACGAAAAGCACCGCACCGCCTTTGAGGCGTGCCCTTGCGCACCACATTTTGTAAGCGATCTTGCTGTGTTAAAAAATGTGCAGAGGACAATGTAAAAACCGATCACTAAACCTACACACACACATATATATATATATATATATTGTTACGTCCAAGCGCGTCAAAGGGACGCGGGGATCAAGAAGAGAGAGGAAGAGGAGAACGAAGACTGTGCAGCGGCCATTCCTGTTCTTCGTAGCCTGCCGTTCCTGTTTTCGCACGCCTAAATAAACCCCTTTTCCCCGTGCTTGTAACAAATTGGTGGAGGTGGATACCGGAGCAACTGTATCCGTAATGAGTCTCGGTTTTAAAGGTCGGTTGGGGCGCAAAGTTGTATTTCGGTGGGACCAGGCTGCAACGTTTTGTGGAGTGAGCGGCGAGTCGTTGCGCCCTGTTTGTGTGTGCACTGCTGACGTATCCTTGGCTGGTAGAGTTTTCGTGACAGAATTTGTAGTTATTCCCCGATCGACGCACGAAGTGATTTTGGGCATCGACTTTTTGCGACAGTGTGGCGCGACCGTCCATTGTCACACGGGGGAAGTTTGCGTCGATGGCCATGTTTCGTCCGGGCTCTTAGAGGAGCCTTGCAGTCAAGGTGAACTTTGTGTGTCTGCAGATACTGTTGTGCCTGCGTCCACCTCGGTGTGCGTGCCGGTTGTATGTCGCGGTGCAGTTCCAGACAGTTTCGATGCCTCCGTAGAGCCAATGCATCTAAATTGTGTGAAGAAGAACGTTTTTGTCCCTCATTGTGTGGTATCCATCGGCAACGGGCGAGCTGGCTTGTGGACGACCAACTGCTCGGCAGAACCCGTCCTGCTTCCAGACGGCTTGAAACTCGCCTACTTTACAGAATACACGTCTTCGTCCGTAGCCGTACTAACAGACTCGCCGTGTGAACCTGCTGACCTTCGCCAAGTCTCAGACAAAAAGCTTCTGTCTATGATCAACAAGTCGCTCAGCACAAGGGAGCGCAATACCTTGGTGGATACGCTTTCTAAGCATCTGTCAGTGTTTGACTTTGCGCAGCCGGACAAAGCGTTCTCGATTCCCGAGTCACGAACGCGCCATACTATCGATACGGGATCTGCGCGCCCGATCAGGCAAAAGCCTTATCGCGTGTCGCTAACGAGCGCAAGATAATCGGGGAACAAGTGAGCGACATGATGAGAAATGGGATAATACAAGAGTCCTCGAGTCCTTGGGCTGCTCCGGTCATACTCGTCAGAAAGAAAGACGGTAACTGGAGATTTTGCGTCGATTATCGAAGATTAAACGCCGTGACTAAGAAGGATGTCTACCCGCTGCCCCGGATAGATGATGCAATCGATTGCCTTCATTCGGCCTCTTATTTTTCTTCAGTGGACCTGCGCTCAGGATATTGGCAAATCCCGATACACCCGACAGACAGAGAGAAAACAGCCTTCATAACCCCGGATGGATTATTCGAATTCAATGTGATGCCATTTGGGTTGTGCAACGCTCCAGCAACCTTTGAAAGGTTCATGGACACCATTCTGCGTGGGTTAAAATGGAACATCTGTATGTGCTATCTTGACGACGTTGTTATATTCGGGCGCACATTCAATGAGCACAATACGCGCCTGGATATTGTCCTCAACTGCATCAAAAGCGCCGGCCTGGTTCTGAACTCCAAGAAATGTAAATTTGGTGACCGTCAAACCCTTGTGCTGTGTCATCTTGTTGACAAAGACGGTATCCGGCCTGATCCCCTCAAGACGGCAGCTGTCGAGGCATTCAGTGCACCGCAGTCAGTGAAGCAACTTCGTAGTTTTCTGGGTCTTTGCTCTTACTTTCGCCGATTTATTCCTGGTTTTGCTGACGTCGCTTATCCTCTGACAAACCTGCTACATAAAGACGCACGGTTTGAGTGGACACCCGAGTGCGATTCCGCATTTCGTCAGCTGAAGTTCCTGTTAACCTCCCGACCTATCCTTCGCCACTTCAATCCTACTGCGCCGACAGAAATCCACACAGATGCTAGTGGCGTTGGTCTGGGTGCCGTATTGGTCCAACGCTATGAAGACCGTCAGCACGTGATTGCTTACGCAAGCCGCTCATTAAGCAAACCTGAACGGAATTACACGGTGACAGAGCAAGAATGCCTCGCTGTAATCTTTGCGGTTCAGCGATTTCGCTCGTACTTGTACGGACGCCCATTCCAAGTCGTCACAGACCACCATTCCCTGTGCTGGCTCGTGAACCTTCGCGACCCTTGTGGTCGCCTTGCGCGCTGGGCTTTGAGGTTGCAGGAATATAACTTCACTGTTTCCTACAAGAGTGGCCGAAAACACGCTGACGCAGACTGCCTTTCCCGTATGCCGCTTGCCACGACAGACTGCGACGCAGACGATTTTGATCATCTCGTCGCTTCTGTGACACCCGCTTTTCCAGATATCGATGCGTTCAAAACAGAACAACGGACCGACACTAAATTGGAGCCACTCTTTACTTCTGCCCATTCAAGTGCAACAAGCAGCTACTGTGTACGTGACGGGCTCCTGTACAAAAGGAACTACTCAAGCACGGGTGCCCGCTTCCTTCTAGTGGTGCCAGAGCGTCTCCGGCCAGCAATCCTTCAGGCTATGCACGATGACCCTACCTCCGGGCACTTAGGCACTGTGCGCACACTTTATCGCATTCAAGAACGATTTTACTGGCCCCGGATGCGACATTCGGTTGAGTTTTATGTCGCCAGCTGCATACAGTGCCAGCGTCGGAAACGCCCAACCACTGCCCCATCTGGTCTCCTTCAACCTGTGCCGCCTTCCAGCTCACCCTTTCGGCAAGTTGGAATTGATCTGTTAGGCCCTTTTCCGAAGTCATCTAAGGGGAACCGCTGGATAATTGTCTGCGCCGACTATTTCACACGCTATTGCAAGACGGCGGCTATACCATCAGCAACTGCCACCGAAGTGTCGCTTTTCTTACTTCACGCTATTGTTCTCCGACATGGACCACCTGGTGTTATCATAAGCGACCGGGGACGTCAATTCACGGCGGATATAGTGGAAGAGCTTGCGCGTTTGTGTCACTCGCACCTCAGACACTCGACGCCATATCATCCGCAAACAAACGGCCTCACTGAGCGCACTAATCGAACGATCACAAATATGCTTTCCATGTATGTTGCGTCCGATCACAAGAATTGGGATGAAGTTCTACCGTTTATTACTTACGCATATAACACCGCCAAGCACGAGACAACCGGCTACAGCCCCTTCTTCCTTCTATATGCTCGGCCGCCCCGGTATACGCTCGACACTGTCCTCCCTTTTTACCACCACGACAATCCTACGGTCGCCGATACGCTGTGCCTCGCTGAAGAGGCTCGGAGACTTGCGCGTCTTCGGACTTTGGCATCACAAGAAAACTCCAAAGCCCGCTACGACGCACGACATCGGCCAGTTACATATAACCCTGGTGATCTCGTTTGGCTTTGGACGCCCACAAGGAAGCGCGGTTTGTGTCAAAAGCTGCTGGCAAACTACGATGGACCGTATGTTGTCATCGACAAAGTCAGCGAAGTGAACTATACTCTCGCGCGCCTCACGAACACTGGTAGACGTTCTGCTAGGACACACGTCGCGCATGTCGCACGGTTGAAATCATGCACGCCACGACAAGCTAGTTGACTCGCCCAGGGGGCTTTGTCTGCGAGGGGAGGTATGTTACGTCCAAGCGCGTCAAAGGGACGCGGGGATCAAGAAGAGAGAGGAAGAGGAGAACGAAGACTGTGCAGCGGCCATTCCTGTTCTTCGTAGCCTGCCGTTCCTGTTTTCGCACACCTAAATAAACCCCTTTTCCCCGTGCTTGTAACAATATATATATATATATATATATATATATATATATATATATATATATATATATATATATATATATATATATATATATATATATATATATATATATATATAGTTTTGTTAGTGTCGCTTTGTATTTTCGTGCCACGACCGCGATTTGATTATGAGGCACGTCGTAGGAGGGGAGGGGGGGCGCTCGGATTAATTTGGACCTCCAGGCGATTCTTAACGTGCCCCTAATGCACGGGGCACGGGCGTTTTCGCATTTCACCCACATCAAAATGCGGCTGCCAGGATTTCATTCCGCGGCCTAGCGCTGAGCAGCGCATCACCACAGCCGCTAAGTCACCGCGTGGGGTGAGCCATTTAAGCCTTTCGCCTCAATAAATGCTGGGAAAATGGGGTATCGAGGTGAGTCCTTTTGGGGAGTAACTGACTTGCCGAAATGTTTCGTCCTATTTAGGAGTATCTGCGAGGGAATGAACTGTCACGATGTGGTCCCTCCTTTAATGGCTGACTGTTACTCTTTCCAAATTCTTCTCAATGGAGCAATGATAACTATTCCCGATGCTCCTCAAAGAAACAATTAATGACATTAATCATAAAAAAAACTTACGATCATGAAAGAACTTACACGTAAAAAATGCCCTGTAACTACTTCAAGAAGGAAGTTGTAACTACTAAGCCAAGGTGGATGGTTTTGTTTTATTGCCTGTTCAATTTCTCGGTTGAAAACGGATGATACTAGGAGCATGTGAAGCAGCTCAACGCAGGTGATGGAACGCTATAGAGACTCAGCACTTTGTACTATGTGTGCAGATTCTGGCGTAGCATGTTCTTACAGCCATAAGCAAAAAAGAAAAAGAAAGAGAACAAAAACTCCGCGATTATTCTTCAAGCGATTCATCCTGCGACATATTACGAAAAGTACGCACAGTGCAAGAGATATACAGGACGACAGAGACGAGTAACTTCACTGTCGTTTTGCGCACCCCTTTTTGCAACACATCGTTTCATTTGAATATGTAATTTCCCTAGAACGCAAGCATTTAGATACCTTCAATAAAGAGTTTTTGCTGCACCACAGGTCACTGGCGTGTTAACTGGATATCGTTCATTTATATTGAGCACACGGAGTAAACGGCTCGTCATATTCGGCCTCATAAATTCTGCGGAATTTTTCACACTAGGAGGCAAACTACTTTCCCGCATGTAGTTCAACAGACAGGGCAGAAAGTTCGAAATATTTAGGTTCTCTTAATTTAAGAGACAATACCGTTACCGTGGATTCACTCGACGACACGGGGCAAGGGAGCGGAATTCATGGGGACTAGGTGTTGCAATTGATCCTTCTGTTGCTCTGTTTGAGTCCACAGGCTGAACACTTAACCTCAGAAATTTGTGCATTGCACGCACACTTCTGTGGTTAGTTGCTTGAGGCACGAAAGCGGACTGTTTAAGATTAGCTGTGCAGATACGTTTTGTAGAATGTACAGTATGAGTATAGCGCCATGACGCAGCTACTACGTGCCGTCATGGCGCCGTTTCGCATCATGGCGTAGCTTGCGTTGTCGGCGGCTTTCGTCGCCGCAGGCTACACCTGGTGCGGACTGTCGAATGCACTGGATACGCCGTAACAAGGGTATTAGTGGCGATTTTCATGACCTAGAAATGGCACCGCTGTCGAGCAAATGGGTGCGGGATCCGCGACTGCATCGATCCTCTTGAGCTTTATTACACATTTTCTCAAACTAGAAATTAAACCCCGCCATTTCGTTGAAGGCAAACATCTTGTGCTGGTCAAGCACTCTATGGTTGTCTTTGTACAAAAAAAAATCGCAGTTTCGCCCGAAAGCCGAAGCATCGATTGCTATATCGAGTTATCGGACAGCTTACGAAGTAATAATAGTAGTTAAAACTACGGAATTGTTAGTTAGTACTGTGTCCCGTCTTTTTCTTTCGTGCACATGCTTCTACACTATACTGCGCAAATAAATAAAAGTAGTCGCATCGGCCATTTAACCTTGCTGAAATTTGTTAGCCTGGTGTCTCGCGCGCACGGGCACACATGAGCACATCTGACTCTATGGCGGCGGACACTCGCTGTCCAAACGCTTGCGTGAGGAAGCACGGCCGCAGTAGCGATCCTCGTGACCTTCGTGCTGGCTCTCACTTCAAAGTGAATTAAGCGGTGGGAACACAGCGCACACGAAGTGTAAAAGGCCGTTTATAGTCCGACGTAACGTACGCGCGCGCGCGCGCTACGTCACGTCGGCGAAAACGACCCCTCCATAGTCGGGCGCACCGGCGCAGCCAACGTAACCGGCGGCTTCCGACGCGCCCCGACGGGCCCGGCGCCGATATGGCTCCTGAGCCATTAGCGCGTCGGAGTCGGCGGAACTGTAGCACCACAATGCATTGCGCGCGAAGAAAAAGGCGCCAACGCTACTCCGCAGACAACTCTGCGCATGCTCCGAAGATAGCAATCAACGGCGCGCGCGTTGAAGTATGGAGGGGATGGCATCTCGGCTGACGCAACGCAACCGACGTAGCGTGGCTGACCACGAACGACGCTCGCCCGCGCGCCGATAACGTCAGACTATAAACGTGCCTTTAGCCCTCGGCGCACCTAGACTCTGTCCCCGTCGCAGATCGCTTTCAAGATAGGCCTCGCACGGTCACGCTCATCCACGCCATACGCAGCCGCCGCCGAAGTACATTCAACGCCCCCTTCCCTACTCCGGTGCCTTGCACTTGGTGGAATGGCTCATTTCCTCCCTCGAGCGCGCGAGATCGACCCACCATCGTCGGCCCACCTTCTCACGCTTTCACTCGCGCACACAGCACACGGCGCTCGGCCACGATGTTATCGCACTTGGACTTCATAGGGAACGTGATGACGACGCCGATTGGTGACTACGAAGGCGGAAATGCGCCCGGAGTGTTCGCAGCTTCCTTCACCGTCGCTACCCCGTGACAATATAACTGCAATCGGAATAGAAGTCATCGGCCTGCAAAAGGCTGGCGTACAAGCGGAACCGCACATATCTCGGTGTGTTCTGTGAAGTCTTCTGTGAAGTCAGTGCCAGTGCCGCTGAATGTTCTTCCGCAGCGAAGATATCACAGAAATGGACAGACGTCGCCGCTACGCCAATTTACTGCTACGGTGAGAAATGCTTCATTTGCGATTGTGCGCGATACAGAAGGTAGTCAATACGATTCATCGCCTATACTTTCCCGTGCCTAAATTTGAACGAGCATTAAAGCGTTCGAAATAAAGCGAAAAGGAGTGTTCAACAATAATTAATTCTGAAATATTGTTGAGAAGTGCAGGTGCGCACGGCTGCTTAGATAAAGCGCTGAACGGGCGTATGATAATACCCGGATAGCTGTATCGATAGCTGCTATTGGCGGCGATGACTTACGGAGTCGCCATCTGTCAGAAGCGCCTCGCTTGCGTAGTACGGAGGATAACGCGACGCGGACCTCACGGGTTTGGATTTCGGTGTTCAATAAGATCACCACGCGGGGGTCCTCTTAGACACTTGTGTAAGTCCTCTCCCAACGACAGCTATTTACTTTCAAAACAATAATTTTTGGCGAACAGCACAGAATCGTTTACAAACGCAGTCTCTTTACCGAATACGTACAGTCGCGATCAATTTCAAGGTGATCGCGAGAGCATCTACCGGCGGGCCTTCCAAGCAGCACAGCGGCTGATTTCGCAACTGCGAAGATAAAAATTCGCTGCCTTCTTCCACTTTCATGTTCTGCCAGGCTGCAACCGTCACCCCCAAGACTAGCATGCCACTTTTTTGTTTGTTTCCCTTTCATGGCGATGATGTGTGTGCGTCGATGTCTCACGCATACCTTGGCGAACAATGATTCCTTTGTGCAAAAGCTGACAAGGTAATCGAAATGAATTTGCAGGTTGTCTCGTGAAGTGCGACGGGAGTGACACCTGCTCAGGGAACAGCAAAATAGAGAGAGGAGGAGCTATCTGATGATTCCATCTCGACTGACGGCGATGACGTAATGTGGCGCTGCTCCTAGTTTCGGTCACCGCTCGAGCGATCCCCTTCAAATTGATCGCGACTGTACAGTGAACGCCCACTGCGCGCGGTCGCCGCGATGGAGACACTGAACCGGTTTCCTACGTGAAGGTAGACAGTCGATGAGAGGAAACTATGTAATGTATGTTCTTATATTGGGCTATATGTATCACGAAATTGAACGTAACAGAATAAAGCCTCAATGCAGGAATAACACGGGGTAGCAGCGACCGACTACGCGCCTGCTTACATGTTCGTTCACAATACTCGTAGGTTGTTTTAGCGGAACGTTATTGACGGCGCGCTCCGCTCAGCGGGCTGGCGGATGCGCAAGGACGCATGCGCGACGCCTTTAGCCGCGAGCGGGTGAGCGGATCGGCACCCTTTCTTTGCTAGCGAGTGCCCTCATCGGAGCGCGGCGAGCGAGTCAAGCAAGTCACGCTTATTGGGATGTGAGAGCCGAGGTCGCGTGATGCGCAAACAATCGCCTCCTGGCGCAGCCACTTGTTGAGCCGTTGTGATCACATCTGGCATTTTTAAGGCGTTATAAAGCCTTCATATGTCATTTTTTTTTCGAACCTCATGTTCAGGGGTCTTGGCCGAAAGTGGGTCTCCTCGCTTTGCGCAAAAACCTTCACACAACAAGATGTGTTCCAGTCCCCTCCATTTCAGTTGATTTAGCAGTAACGGGTTTTGCAAGACGCTCTGTCTTCTTGTCATCGCGTAACGTAGCTGTAGCGGGGCGATTCACGGAATCATTGGGAGAACAGCAGACGCGTAAATTTAAAATAGACGCCATGCTTGTTTCGCGTGTGCACGTTTGTTCATGTTAACCGCGTGTTAGATGCTTTCACAGAGGAAAATACCTTGCTTTGGCTACAACGCAGAATAACAGCTTCATTAATGTAAGGATTACGCCTGTAACAAACGTAAACGCAACGCATTGCGTGAAATGCCTTCAAACATTGGAGTAATTACAAAAAATAATATTTCATTCCTGTAATTCCTACAACTTCAGCAATATGTTTAGAGTGGTTTTATCGTCTGCGACAAGGTGGCGCGACAGGCGAGCACACGCCTTTCGGACGCAGCCCGGCACTCCGATAAATGTGGTTCGTTGTCCACCGCTCTGCAAAGTGTGGGCGGGAACGCGAGCTCGGAGCAGAACAAAAAATAGGTTCTGCTAAAACCGTGTAATGTTTCGAGCGCATTGCGACGGTGCGAGCGCATTTTCGCACCGTGCGTGAGCTTCGGGCCGCAGCATATGAGCATTTGAAGTGCACAAGCAACATTGTTATGTGGATGCTATCAGAGCTGTTTAAAAATAAATTCGTTCTAACTGGGGACCTCTGCCAGTACGGTGACTTGTGAAGTGCCGTCACCGCGATTCAATATTTTTTTTTCGTTTCTTCTAAATTCTTGGACGCTTCAATATCATTGTTTCTCAAATGGTATCACACTGTATTCATCGGTCTTCTCAGCTAGCAATTTCCGACTGCTTCTGTTTATTAATCTAGTATACATTCATTGTTTGGTGCTCACACAAACATGAACATATGCCGTGACTTTCTTAATCTGCTTCTTACCGTTCTCCTTCCATTCCAGTGAACTTGCAGTATCTAGCATAAACAACTTCATAGACAGGAACTTGCAGTATCTGGCTTAAACAAGTCCACAGATCAAAGCTTTGCGCTGGTAAGCGTCTCAGTGTGTGCTTTCTCCTACGGACTGAACGTCGGCGCCCCGACGCTGTAGGAGACATCGTGCCCACAGAAGTGCTTACTGCACACCCGAGTTATAGTCAATGGCTGCACGTCGGTTATAAAGACTCGCGATCGAAGCTTCACGCAGCGTCTTGTCCTGCGGGTAAAAGTAAAGGCTGACGCATGCTGCGATGCGTACGTACGGCACTGCGGTAGCGAGCAGTAGCCTACCATGTTGGATGCCTTCAAAGGCAGCCACTACCTATTATCATGCTTTCGGTGTGGCCAAGTAGACGCCCGAAGCGGGAAAACGTCCTCCTTTAATCAGAACCGCAGTGCAGGTGGGACTTTAAACTTTGCTTTTCAGCTTGGTTCGGGTGGCAAACTGTGAATTTGTTTTTACTTTGAATTTTCTAAGTTTATAATTTTTTGAAGCAGAAATGAATTAATCACGGAAAAAGCGAAATAAGCGAAATAAGGGCTTGGCAAACGTTCCTGTGACTGTATCCTAGTACCGTTGCTCGAAGTGGCAGTGTAATAGTGCTGCCTAAAGACAGTCCTAGATTTCGAAGGAGAATTTCTAAATGTCGTTTTCGATGAGAAAAAAAAAAACCATCGAGTCGATAATAAATAGTGATATTTGGATTCCAGCTCATTGCAGAGGAAGCATTAAGGGGCACCACCAGAACACATCTATGCAAGTCAAAATTAAGTGGTGGAATACGGCAACGCAGCCTTGTAAAAATAATTTGAATTGCCGGCTAGGACATCATTGTTGGTTCCAAGATCAATTAGGATCAATGAAGTAAGTTGGTTTTACTAATGAGAGGCTTCTGTTGTCTTCGGTCAGAGGAAACAGCCTATATCTGGCTGCCATGATATGCACAGTTGCCGGCGGCACAGATATCATGGAAGCTCGTGCTGAAGAATCGGATACTTCATTAAGATGAATGTCTCGATGGCCTTTTACCCATACTAAATGGACTAAACATAAGTGGAGTGGAGCTAATGAATAACAAGTGTTCAAATCCGTCGTATTTGCAGGCGCATTAAGCGCGCTGCATACGGAAGAAAAATCTGTAACAATAAAAACTTTTGTAACAAGAAGGGGTAGTGTTCGCAAAGCAAGAACTATTGCCAGAAGTTTGGCCTGTAAAAATGAAGTGCAATAAAGACGGCGAAGTGAAAAAGACCAGTCGAAGGATGGAACGCCTGTCGTGTCTTCCCATGAAGAAGCATAAGTCGCTATTACATTTATTGGGAAATGGTCCAAATAGTCTTGCAAAAAGGCATCCAAATATGTTGGAGGCAGCGATTTGGCGTTATCGGGAAAAATGTCTGCAAATTCAGTTTTGAGCGACAATCCGGAACTACCAAACAAAACGCTTTCCCTAAGACGAACATTTAAATGCGCTAAGTGAGCCTGCATGACTGCGGTAGTTGGAAAAGTATGGGAGAGGTCTTTGCCCTGCAGTGGCCGTAGCAAGGATGATGATGACGATGATTGTGCCTGCACAAATACAACCTGTGGGGTATGCAACCGCGGTCACGTGTTTTAAAAAAAAATGAACTTGGTTCACTAATAAAGGCACGCTGCGTACGTCGTAGAAGAGATTCAAAAATTCTTAAGTGGGTTTGAACCGTAAGCATGCGGAATCTTGCGTGAAGAGAAGGTAGGCGAGCTTCCTGGTATAACACATAATTAGCAATGCATTTAGAAGACCTAAACTTAGTCGGAGAGCTTCGTTCTCTATAAGAATAAGTGGTCTTATTTTGTATGTTGCACTTCTGGAAAACAAAACACAGGCAAGTTCTAAAATTGGTCTGATAACCCCGCCTGCTTCAACATCACCATCACCACCACAACCACCTGGTCTACATATACATACGGCAAATCATAATTAGTGTGTCCCTTCGCATGTCAGAACGCCAGTTACTGATTCTCTTGTCTCACGTCCCTTTCTCTTGTCCTTTCTCTAGGACTATTTACCCTTTCGTTGCAATATTTTGTATGTGAGAACACCAGTTAAGTTTCCCGTCATATGTAATACCCAACTACTTAAGCGACTCTACGTGTGGAGTGGTTCTGTGGTCCTATAGTAATGATAGCTTTGCTGGCATTGAAAGCGGAAAGACAAGGTCTGCGCTTTTGTTTACGTTTTGTGACACATGAAGATTGTGAAGCCACGTCTATAGAGTACAGAGCTACATTTGCAAAGACAGGTAAAGGCAATAGATGTATCTTGCCGAAGCGCGAAATGTGATGTCTGCATAGGCATACAGATTGCCATCCTGGCGCACTGGAACTGAATTCATCAACGGGTCAACTAGTACAGGAGACAGAACAGCCCCCTGCGGGACCCCTCTGGTCTGGTCGAACTTAGTTGAAGAAAACAGTTTTGAAAACATTGCCATTTTGTGTTTCTTAGAAATGCGAAAATTCACACAGCTATACATCTCGGAAAATCGTAAGACTGAAATCTGTACAGGAGAAGTGACTACCCGACGCTGTTATAAGCTTTCGCTACGTCAAGAGTTACTAAAGGACTAAATTCCTTTCTTTGGCAAGAAAGTTGGATATGGTTTTCGAAATCTACATTGACACACCAAATGGAGAAACCAGGCCGGAAGCCTATTTGACTTGGACTCAGTAACGAATTTTCAGATATATGATCCATTATGCGCTCATATAAAACTGTTCCAAAATCTTTTGCGATATTTGAGAAAAAAGAAAAAGGTCTGATATGGTCAAGATTGCAGTCAGCTCCTTATTTTTTTTAAGTAGCGAAGTTATTTTGACTGTCCTCCATTCTGGAAGAACCCAAGCATATTTTAGAGAATATTTCACCGTGTTTAGAAGATTTTTAAGACACAATGCAAACAAAATTTTTAGCTTGGCAATGGAAAAGCCGTCAGGACCTGGGGCTGAGGCAGGCAGAGATCTAACGATATAGGAAAGCTCTGACAGTGCTACTTCCACAAAGGTATCTGCGATGATAGGCCTTAGTGGCCCATTCGGCAAACGTGGATGGCCAATCCGGCGAAAGGGCTTAGCGTTGCGCTAAGCCCTTTTCTATGACTTCAAAAGAAGCAGGTGAAGGAATCTCGCACGGTGAAGGAATGATTGACGCAATATTCGCTGGTGTTGGTATGAACTTTTCAAATCGAAAGAATCTCAACAGAGGTATTTTTGTTGCTTCGCTTAAAGAGGAATGAATGATGTTTTTCATCACACTGGTCTTTGGCCTTCGATACTGTTCTCTTGAATGTAGCAGCTGCAAAATTACAATCACTCCAGTCACTCGGACAGTGATTGTAAAGTAGTTTCTTCCAAGCGGCTTTTCGTCGTCTATAATCCCGCGTGTACTCCGAATTCCACCTTGGAGAGGTACCACCTTTACATATGTTAATAATAAACTGAGACTTTTTAAAAGAACTTTTTGCTTTATCGCATATTTTAGTTGTTATCCAAAAACCATGTCCTCCACCTCTCGATGGGCGGTCTCAGTGAAATGAATGACAATTTCTTATGTGAAAAACTTGGCCATCCGAAAGCCAAGTTTTCTCCAAAATATTATATACAGGAGAAAATTGTTAAGAAAAAAAATTAATCTGTAGCTACAGAAACAATGAAATGGCGGTTCCACTGTAGTGCCTTTTAATAACCTATGTTGAATTAATACCTACTTTAGAAACCGCTTATTCTAAAATACTCTCTTTTAAAACATATTTATTAGAAAGAGTGTCTTACCCTACTTTGCGGGTTTTGATTGAGGGGCAGAGGTGGAAGAAGTAGGATTAGCTTCTTTTTTGGAAAAGCTATATTTAACAACTCTATAGTTTTTGAGTGCGGGACGGAGACTGATTAATTATCATTAGGTTATATGAAGGTTATTAGGTTATAGGTTATATTAGGTCATTAGGTTATATGAAGGTTATTTGAAGCTTTGGAAGACTCATTTCTACAGCCTGGTTGTTTTCCGACACTGATCCACAGAAGCATCCGTTGCGCCTGTGCTGAGTGGAAGCTGATGACCTTGTATTTTCAGCAGTTTGTGCAAGAACTGGCAAAAGATCGATGAGCTGCTCAGCGTTCGGAGAAGGATTCTGCAAGCTAGCATTTGAACTCGCTGCAAAACTGAGAAGCTGAATAATTTGGAATGTCAACACTTGAGCTAGAGTCTCCGACAGGCTTGATGTCTCTCATCCCATAGATTTTGAGAACGCCTTTTTGACCGCTATCGCAATAGCATCGGAAAGGGTTCAGTCTGCGACCATTTGCTGATGGGCTGTCACTCCAATCTTAGATCCTTCCTGGACCTCCGAAACAGCACCATGGAGTGAGCAGCGTATCCTCCCAATTACTTCTATAATTTGAAATTCCTGGGCTCTTCCGGTACAATTCGAGTCCTCTGGAGTTACTACAACCAGAGAGACAGTATTTCTCTTTATTGGACGAGCAATCACTAAAATTGTGGTGGTTGCCGTAAGCACGGCAGCGGGGTGCAGATCTGCAACCCCTCACGCTGTGACCGAATCGCCAACATTTGGTGCATTGTAGAATGCGTGGAGTCAGAGCTTCAGCCTTGTAAATTAGGGGCCAGACTAATTTCTATCGCATGTACCTATGACTGTTGGAGTCTTATTGTAAATAACTGGGCTACATCGGTAAATGGAGATTACATCAGCCACCACGCAAATTTATAAAATTTCTTCAGGGGTTAAGCTGACGGGAACACTTCGTACAATGCTGCGAGGGCATGTAGGATGTGGTTGGATGAAGCAGCTCACCGGATGCGAAGCGAACGTAGAACCATTTAGTAGTTCCTGGGCACAATTCTGCTCTGGTGGGCCACATAATATACCTCCTCTGCCAAATTGGCGGATCTCAGTGATCTGTCGGGAATGAGCTGAAGTCTTCAGTAGTTCTACCTGAATCGTTTTTAGCTTTTTCATGCTGATCATACCCCCGTCGGTAGGCACGATCGCCACAGGAACGTTGCAGGTTCCACTGTAGAGGAAAAAACTCAAGCAATAGTTCCTGAAGAGCTACCCAGGCTGACGACGGGGAAGCACCGAAGCCAGGTGATGATACAGATATCAAGCAAGGCTAACTCAAAATCACATAAGAGTTGATCGAATGAAAGTAAAAGGAAAAAGAGAGTAAGGTAAAATAACCAGACGAAGAAAGAAAATACCACCCAATACTTGAGCTAAGCCCCCAAAGCAGATGACAATAGAGCAATGATCGAGCCTGAACAAAACCTACAGGCGTAGGCCTAAGGGATGTCATGCCCCATTGAAAGTGCTCGATGTAGGACTGCTCTGCTAATTGTTCTCCTCTAACAGACCACGAAGCTAACGGAAGCACGCATGTTGGCGAAAACGCCGTTCATGTGCCTTATATTTCAATATCGAAGGAACCACGCAGCTGCATGTGATAACTGTATTTCTTCAGTTCAGCGTAGAACCATCTTATGCTTCAGTGAATAGCGACCTAGCTTAGATAACTGTTAGCCATATCACAATTTTCACATGCCGGACAAAACTTTGAGGCGTAGGACTAAGGTATGTTTTGTCCCATTGAAAGTCCTCACGTTGTTTGGAGGCATCACATAGTCCCCAGTCATGCTAAGCGAATCAGTAAGATTACAACGTAGCAGATTTGTTAGCAAGTGCGTCTTTTGAATAACTGGGTGCGACTTGGATAGGTTCCGTCGGTCGGTTCGGACTCGATATCGCAACTTTGTGTATTGACTCAAAGAGTAGCGCAGAAGAACTAATAAACTCAAGGTAAAAAAAAAAAGCCAGAGGTAGTTCACTACGCGGCCAAAGTTACCGACAACTAGACAAAAAGTCAAATAATGAAACAGATAGATATTTGTACAGGTATTTAGGATATTGGTGTATCTGCTGTATTCCTTTCGAAGACTTCCATACCGCTGCCATCTCTTCTAATTCGAACGCTGTTTTGTACTTTGTAATTATTTAGACCAGTTTGTTATGAAGAGCAGTTTTTACAAATACTTTGGACATAGGAGGTATGTGATCAATCTCTGAATTCGATCTATTCTCTGTCTTGACCGAAATGCTGCGCTGGGTTATTAGATATACCATTTGGAATATTTGTCAGAATACCAACTAAAACAACTGTGAATATGTGTGTTGAATAATCCAGCGCCTGTACATTAATTTCGCAGGATATCTCGCAAAAAGTATATATATATATATATATATATATATATATATATATATATATATATATATATATATATATATATATATGTGTGTGTGTGTGTGTGTGTGTGTGTGTGTGTGTGTGTGTGCATACAAGGATTAGCGGGAGCATAGGTTGTATCTTATTTAAACGTTCCAAAGGTGACAACATTTCACGCCATTCACTGCGAATCGAAAAACGCAGAAAATTTCCGTAGGGGTTGAACAGGTATGTATATGCACAATGAACGACATTCGTTTAAATTTGAAATAAGGACACGCTACGCTAAGCTGAAAATTTAAGATGTTAGTTTTCTGGGTTGCTTGCGTATTATTCTCCACTGAAACTATCACAACGTACTGTTTACGTGCTGTTAACTATCATTGGCATGCTTGAACGGTGGCATGCTGTTATGATTGACTGTCATACGGAATGACTTCCTTGGCTACACCGGACGATCATTCCTAGAGCTAGCGCGAAAAGAAGTTATGAATTCTAGAATAAAAAATACCAATCCCTCAAACTAACGTATTCCTAGAGCATTTTTAAAGTATAATAGCACGCCATTCTCTTAACGCGCGCACTAATATTTTTGATCATTATCGTCTAGTAGCTTTCACTCTAATGACCTGCGCGCTTTGACATCTGGCCACAATGTCAATTAGTTGTTATCCATAAATGGAAAGCTCCGGTACATGCTTATTGCTTCCGCGAACCATGAAAGTTCATATGCTAATACGCTTCGCGCGTAATGCGCCTTGGCACTTCCGCTTCTCTTAAGAAAGAGCCATTATGCATTGTCATAGATAACAATGCTGTCCGCACATGATGGTAGCTATAATACTAGTGACGTTGTCATGCTTACGTGCACATATATACTGCGTGTTTGAGCTACATCCGACTGAACTAAGTAAAGTTATTCGAAATAACATAATAATTTTTGACCGAGAAAGCATCAAACGGGTAGCGCAAATTTAACTCGTGCAATTATGACCAGCACGGATAGAAAATAAGTATTCTTATGTAATTACCCTTTTTCTCATTGCACCTGGAATGAGTTTAACAACTGAAGAATGGAACTCGGTCATTACCAAAACCATACCATTCTTTAGAAACTTCATGCCTGTATTAAATCCTGTGCGAATTATATACCAATAATGCATATTGAAATTCTTCAGTGCATGCTCTTCATAACATTAAGTACATTATAATTCCCCAGTGCGACAATACAATAATTCGCTAAAGATTTAGGTTTATAACTGTAGATTTTGAATTATGAATGAGCTTCGTGAAAAAATTGATAACTTAGGGAGTGTATACAAAAGTGGAAGTACAACGTTGTAATGAAACAGGTTAGCGTAATGCTGCTAGTCAAGAAATATAGAAGCGATTATGGCACACATTGCAATGTATACAGCTTCAATGATGGTGGAATAGCGGAAATGATAATTTCACTACGCATCCTATAAGTTTATTGCTCTGATATGAATGCCGCAGAAGTATGCCTTACGCCGCATAGCCCGAAGCATACAGGGAGCCGAGACGATTCGTTTTTAGGAACAATCTTCAAGAGCTTGCCCGAATGAATCTAAGAACAATAATGATGGCAACAAATATTTCACTCATTGTACTTTCAAGAAGGTGTATTTAGAATAATTGTCATGTCATTAATTATTACCTTCTCAGAAGCGATAATCACAGTCAGTGAATGCGTTCAGGAATTGGTCACAGGCTTTTACATATGCACCCGTCATAGTTTTAGGATTCTATGGCGCTACCCTCTTTGTAGTTACATCTACAGCGCGTCCGCTTAAAGCTGCAACCGTAAGCGTTCTTTTCTTTGTTGTCCCCATGACATCCACAGCCTCAAAGTGTGCCTGCGCTTTGGTGCCATACGTCTTCTAGTTGTCTCTTGCGTCGTTCAGGTGAAGTAGGGGCTTGCGCGCTACCGTACATTCCTCGATCGCGATGTTTTGTACCAAGCATTTATTGCACTGGAAGGTCTTCCAGCGTTTTTGGTGCCTCGTCGCTACCACTAATGCAATGTAGCTAACGTAGCTAACACAGAGCGATCTGCACAAGTGAAATACATGCGAGCTGAACGGTTTAAACTCGGGCATTTATACGAAGTTGACAAAGGATATGCAGAATGTGATTTTTTGTTTGAGCACGAGGTCGCGGGATGAAATCCCGGCCACGGCGATCGCCTTTTGATGGGGGCGAAATGCGAAAACAATCGTGTGCTTAGATTGAGATGCACGTTAAAGAACCCCAGGTGGCGAAATTTTCGGAGTCCTCCACTACGGCATGTCTCATAATCAAGAAGTGGTTTTGGCACGTAAAACCGTATGATTAATGTTTTTTTTTTTTTGCTGGTGGTCATCACGCCTGCCCCTCCCGTGTGGCCGAAGTTGTCTAATAGGAAAAAGGACACAACGCAAAAAAAGACAGAGACATGAAAGACCGACAGACAAAGAACTTTACTAATGGTCCTGATGAACCCCGTTAGGGTACCTCCCTTTTCAGGGAGTCCCCGAAGCCATCGCGGGCCGCACGCATGTCGGGGTCGGAAGATCGTCGTCCTCCGCCCTGTCGAAGGCCCTCTGGACGGCCCGTAGTGGCTCTGAGAGGTCGCCACTCTTAAGGGATGCCTCCCAGTGCGTTAGAGCTGTAAGCGATGAGCTGCGTAACGCAGAGAATTGCCAGAGCACACGAGATAAGGAGCACTGCACCTCCCAACAGTCTGGACAGTGGGGTTCTACGTTAGGCGCGAAGTGACTGAATCGGCCCTTGGAGGGGAATAGCCCCGTTTGGAGCATGCGAGAGGGCGACGATTGTGGTCTAGTAGGTTTGTTTTAGAAGGGAGAGACGGGCTAGTTGGCTGTCGATATTGGAATGCAGCATGTAACCGCGCAAACAACAACGGACCAAGGAAACAAGAAGAAATGGAAGAAGGAAATGTTCAAGTTCTGTGCCTGCCCTGTGTGTTTCCTTCGTTCGTTGTCGTTTGCGCGGTTGCATGATGCATTCCAATGTCTAGTAAATTTAGGATGTGGTAACGGAGGTGCCTGCCGGTAAAGTTGATAATGTGCCAAGATTTCATGGAAGGTGAGAAGCGAATCCCTGTACAGTCCTAAGTCGCTGTCCATCGGAACCGCCGCGGTGTGTATTACCTCGCGCACAGTCATGGGCCAACTCATTGGCGTTAACCACCTCAGAGTGCACATTGATTCCCATATGGGCCGGGAACCGTTTGATGATATGAAAACCAGCAGCCCCCTCACACAGCCGAGGATGGCCGCCGCCTGCTTTGAGATCGAGCCGGAGGTGAGCGCTCGGGCTGCTGGCCTGGAATCTGTAAAGATATTTGGACGTAGACGGTCCTTCAGTGCTATAGTTATAGCAACCTTCTCGGCTACTGCTGCAGAAACCTTCCGCACGGATGCTGACTTAATTTGAGGGCCATTGGAGTGAAGCGAAACTAAGGCATAGTGATCAGAGCGCCCGTATTGGGTGGCGCCAACGAAACATGCCAGATTCGGAGTGGCCGCAGGCACGTTTAACAGGGAACGAGCCCGGGCTACCCGCCTCGCGACACGCAGATAGTGCTGACTTGCAAGTTTCATGAATCGGCAACAACCAATCAGCAACAAGCCCAACCTTCCGCGCTAAGATTGCCTAATAGCTTCGGCCACTAAGTATGACCGCGTGATCATGATGCAGGCGTCGTTGTGACATTTCCGTGATTACTGCTTGGTCATCCAACAGGCATCATGCTGTACTCTTCGCCGTACAGTCGTCATGCACTCATTGTCACACCATCGTAATGATGTCGTGCTCGTTCAGTGTCGTCTTTCGAGCATCGTGATCTGACTTTCATAACATCTCGTCAACCATCTCGTCAACCAGTGCACCAATTTTGATGAAGCTTGTTGCATTTAAAAGTAAGCCTTAAAATGTAGTGAATGTTGGTTTTCAATTATATATTATAAATTGGCAAATATCGAAAATGTTCAAAAAAAACGAAACTATCAAGTTAACAACTTCGTGAATCAGGAAGGAAAAAGGATAATACAATTCTGTGAAATGAATCTAAAGGTAAATATAAAGCGGACAATATTGATATCTTACACATGACTCTCATAAATATAGTAATATGTAAATACAGCTTTTGCAGAACCCTTGTACGAAACGTAACAAATTCACCTCAGATATAATATCACACACTGAATTTGTCCGCTTTGAATGATCTAGTGGATGCCGTTTACAGAACCACCATATCTGTTCTTAATGCAGAGCTATGAATTTGTAAACTTCGTGCTTCTATGTTTTCTTCCAAACTTTCCAAGTTTGGAAAATGCTTGTAGCACAATTCCGGCGATAAGTCTAAATTTTACTTGCAGCAGTGACCAGAATTTAACTTACTCTCTGAAATGCAACAAAATTCATTAAAATTGGTCCAGGGTCTATCTCAAAAAACCGTTTTTGCATTTTACGTGTATTTGAATAGGCCTCGTCAGAGTTGGACCCGAGCTAAATCTTGCTCTGCAGGCTCGAAACACTAATGACATCCGTGTTTATCGCATTGCTGATGAGTCTGACCTTTATGTTTTCAACTAACTGCCTCGATTCTGACTCCTAAATGTCATACCATCCACCATGGATTCTTAGCTCTCAACATCTGCGTTAAATAAATTCATGTAGCGCGACTACCATTCAATTATTCACTTCAATGCTAGAAGTCTGTGCAAGCATTTGGATGATTTTCAGCCCCTGTTTTCGACGCTTAACTACGCCTTCTCAATAATATGTGTGTCTGAAGCCTGGCTTAGTAATGATGACAAGGACTTATTCTACTTTAACTCATAGACTTCTGAGTATTCTCACAAAGAGACGAGTAATCCCAGCGGTTCAGCTGCATTTGTCTCATCTAACATTCCATATAAAGGACGTCCTGACTTGGAGTTGAATATTACTAACTGCGAGTCTGTCTGTGCTGAATTTGATTCCCCCGTCTGCAGTATAGACAACAAAAACTTAGTGTTTGGCAGCATTTCTCACTCACCTTCTTTAGTTACTGACTTCTGTAGTGCGCTTGATCAAACCATGGAAGAAATATCATGCACTAATTGTAACGCAATAATCATGGGTGATATCAACATTAACCTCATAGATATCAATTTTATCTAATCCTTCTAGTTATCCAAGCATCTTCCATAGTTTTGGATATGAATGTTTAAGTTCTCTCCCTACTCATTGTCCTAACATTGCCGATGGCGCCTTAATTGAACCCGCATTATCGTACTTAACAGATCCACCTGATGCTGGTATTGTTAGCCCAGATATTACCGATGACTATCCTATCGTTCTACGCCTGCGCAATCACTCAGCCTTGTCTACCACATCATTTTAGAGAGGTATACTTGACAAAGAGATATTCCTTGCTAGCGTGGCTAAAACTGACTGGTCGGAAGTTGTATCATCTAATGAACCTCAAAAAGCTTTTTCGCAATTTTTAATTACACTTTCATCACATTTCAACGGACACGCTCATAAAATAAAATGCAGTAAGAAGGTATCATCGCCAGAAAATCTATGGCTTACAGATAGCCTTCTCAAATCAATGCGGTCACGTGAAAATTTGTATAAAAACAAAGAAGCAACCTTTCAATACTAAACTACTTGCCCGTCATGAAAATTTTCTAACTCACTTTCTGCACAGCTGAGAAGTGCGAATAGAAATTATAACGAACAGAAAATTATAGAATGTGGTAATAACATTAGAAGAAAGTGGAAATTGCACTTTTTGAAACCGCAACGCTCAGAACGTCATTTCGAGAATCAGACATGGTGCACATTATTCCGCTTGATATTGCAAATGCCTTTTGTGATGCTTTCTTCAATAACACTTCTGATTCTGTTTCATGCTGTAATATGTCCTTTAAACGCTCACCTCATTCATTTTTCATTTTTCCAACAATATTTGATAAAGTATTTTAGTATTTAAAACCCTTAAAGCCACTAGTGCTGGCCTAGATGATATTAACGCCTACCACATTAAAACGATCGCGGAACATCTCGCTAACGTCCTCTCAGCTATCATTAACATGATATTTATTACCGGTGGTTTTCCACGTGAACTTAAACGCGGTCGAGTCATTCCCGTTTTCAAAAAGGTGATCGCACGCTTACACAGAATTATAGACCAATTTGTTATCTTCAATTTTTTTAAAAAGTTATTGAAATACTCATCGAAAAGCCTATAACAAAACATTTAGATAAATTTAATATTTCGTCTTCTTATCAGTTTGGCTTTCGTTCTGGCTTTTCAACTAATCTAGCACTTATTTCTCTAACTGGTTATATCAAAAGAGCGTTTGATGAAGGTAAATTTGCAGCCTCGATATTCATTGATCTATCGAAGGCCTTCGACACAATTAATCACACAGTTCATTGTGCTAAACTTGAAGCCATCAGAATAACTCGTCCGCTTCTACTTCTAGTACGCAGTTCCTTAAGAAATCGAAAACAAGTCGTTAACATTTCTGGGTACTACTCTAAAGAAGCTACTACTACCACAGGGGTCCATATTAGGTCCTCTACTTTTCCTAATTTATATTGAAAATCCGCCTAGTTGCTTCTCCTCAAGGAACTGCATGTCTAACGCTGATGATACTTTTATATTTAGTTCTAACAATTGTATATCAAAGCTAACACGTAAGCTAAACGAAGATCTCGTGAAAATTTCCACATGTCAACTTAACAAGCTGCAGATTAACCATAATAAGACCAATTTTGTCGTCTTTGCCTCACATCAGCGATCACCTGAGCTCCTTCAATATATTTCCATCAACAATCACCTAATCACTGCAGTTCATCATTGCACCTATTTAGGAGTGGAATTCGATCGTCATCTTAAGTTTCACCGTCACATAGCTAATGTAAAAAAGAAAACGGCATACGGAATACGCGTTCTAGTCAAATCACGACCATATTTCTCATTTTCAACTCTCACGTTGCTTTATGTTGCTTTTGGTCGTTCTCATAATAACTATAACATTGAATCATGGGAACCACTTATACCAGTCACTTAACTTCGTTGCAAGTAATTCAGAATCGAGCTATTCAACTAATAACATTTTCCCTTCGTAGCATTAGCGCAAATCAGCTGGTACATACACCTATTTTGAATGTGACTGATCGTGTTAAATATAACCTGGTCATATTTATTTTAGGGCATTAAACAATGATATTCCAGTAACCATCATACCAAAGACATCCCTTACTAATGTAAATATTACTACATTTGCAGGAAATATGAACTTCATTTTACCCATCGTTCACACGAACTCTAGTAAGCAGTCATTACACTTTTCAGCCTTATTTCCCTGGAAAACATTACTATTCCCTTTAACATTGTTCAAAGCGCACAAGTTTCGTACAGAACTTAAGTATTTTCTTTTAGCTTCCTCCGACTTTCCTATTTGAGTGTACTATGCGTTGTATTTTATGCGAAGCATATTACGAGGGCTCAACCCAGCTCCTCAGGCGCGGCGGTGACCATGAAATCACGTGACACCGTGACGTCACGACAGAGGAGAAGTGGCTTTGGCTCAACTCTTGCAAGACGGGCTGGGTGGGAATCGAACCAGGGTCTCCGGAGTGTGGGACGGAGACGCTACCACTGAGCCACGAGTACAACGCTTCAAAGCGGTACAAAAACGCCTCTAGTGAATGCGGTGTTGCCTTAGAAACGCGCTGTTTCTAAGGCGTGCGTCTCTTGCTCAGGCGCACGTTTCGTTGCCGCGCCGAACGCTGCTTTGCTCGACGCTCACCGCGTCCAATGCGGGGCGCGTAGTCGCTGCCCTGTAGCCCATTGTCTTACACCCCTTGGCGGGTCGACGGGAACGCTGTCGCGTTCCACTCTTGAAGGCGAAGAAGTAATGCATGAGTTGTTTCTTCGTCTAGCCGAACCAAATATAGCCAAGCAACAGCAGTTCACCAGGCTAAACAGTGGTTCAACAACTAAAATAAAGGCTAGTATGCTTCGCATCCTGGGCTTAACCTTACCTAAGCCACAGCCATTTTTTTTTAACTTTCACTTTGTTTCTCTATATGTCTCTCGCACTTTTTTATTTCTTTATTTCTTCTTAAGCTATTTTTGTTGTTTCACCTTTTGTTGATTACTACAAAGCCTTGTTATTGCTTATTACATTCATCTGCTGCTTTTGTGATCATTTATGCCTTGTCTCCTAAAACCTTTGTTATCGTAAATTTTACATGTTGCCATTGTTGTTTTATTAGTTCTCGTCATCATGCACAGGAGGTCCCATTTCGATTTCTAACTACGGGACCTCCTTCTGTATATACTTATCATGTAATTATTGCAATTTTCTCTTGAATAAAACTGATTCTGAGTTGGTCATTTCCCATCAAGCCACTCATGAAAGGTGCATGAAAGATACATGAAAGATACATCCTTGCCATTACCGAAGAAATAATTTGGACTTTAAATTTCAGCTTAAAAAATTTCATCTCTTAATTATAAATATGTATTTTAGATAGAAAAATAAACAATTTTTGGGAACTTATGTAAAATGCAGTTTTTATTGAAAGGAAGCACACCGATAATGGCACAGATACACTTGCAGGTGAGTGATTGCACACCAAATCGACTATCGTTTTTCAACACAACAAATATAGCTCAAAACATTTCCGCATGTTTACAGGAGTTCAAACACCTTCCCCGCTTTTATTTATATTCCCCCAAAATTTGTAGGATAATAGTGACAGCGCATGATTTTCCTTCCCAGTTGAGCTAGAAGGCATCGTTCAACTTTTTTTTTTCCAAACGCGCATTCTATGAATCGAGGTCTTCAAATCGTGTGTATGGAAAGACGGTTAATGGTGTGACTACCTAACTAGGCAATTTGTCAAATGTTTGAATACTTGGAGTGCTATTGGCTCTGGCGGTGACCGAACGGGTAACGTAGGGTGAGCACGTGCATTGGGTGACATAGCGTTAAGTGCAATAAAAACTAGGTCCGAGAAGAGTCGAGTATCCTAGTGAAGGGTAGAAAAACCATCGTGTTTTGAGACTGAAGCTTCGGCGGTGGTGTTCTGAATTGTAAACGATCGCGAAGTAGTTGGATGAGCTCTCGCGTAGTACGTTTCCGCCATGGGTACTTGGGAAGCACCGAGGTGTGGACATGGGGACATGACACCTCGCAGAGTTTGTCGGCCAAAGACGCCAGAGCTGAATGACTACGACCCGATGCACCATTCGGACGAAAACAGGGAAACGTTGGAGGAACATGCGCTTGTGAAGTGCCTCATTGGAGGTGGAGCCCTGTTATCCGAGTAGATGCTGCATATCTAGAGGGAGCTGGGATGGCTGAATATCACCGAGCTCTATAGGAGATATGACCTCTTTCAGGCGGCGTCTTTCGGAGATGACTGTGCCCTCCATGATAGTGGCCTTGAGAGTGTCGTATGGCGTAAGAGACCGAGGTGCAGCCAGGAGGTCACGCACCCGGAGGCCGACAAGGTAAGACAGCTAGTAGCTGGGTGTAGTGGGCCTGTTGAGAGGTTAGTGCATGGCCGGGAAACTGGCCTCCACCCGAAGGAGCCAGATGTCAGGATGCTGGTGGTTATGTGGTGGCATGACAGCGTAGTGCACCACAGGGACAGAATGAGGAGATGCGATGTCAAGCTGCGCCATTGTAGGGCCGTCAGAAGCTGCGGCTGTGCCCATGATCAAAGGTCACCAGTGTCGCGAGAACAGGAAAGACCTAAGATGCGACCTTCTTGCAAGGCTAACTCTTCAAGCTGATTTTCATTTTATTTCGAACACCTGGCTGGCGCCTGTCTAGCCTCTTCTTTTGCTGGCACCATGGGCTCTGTGGGCAGACTTCACCACAGTAGGATATACTTGTTGCTGTTGGGCTAATTGTTTTTCTCCCCAAACATCTTGATTTTTGATGCGTAAGGGCGTTTGGGGAGAACAACAGTTAGCGGAGCGGCAAGAAGCATATCCTACTGCGGTGAAGTATGCCCACAGAGCCCATGGTGCCAGCAAAAGAAGAGTCAAGAGAGGAGTGAGCTCGGCGTTCGAAATAAAATAATCCAGAATAAAAATTCCGAAGAAGCAAGATCAAGAACGACCCCACCTCGGCTCGAGGCAGCCACAAAAAGCGACGGCCAAGACCAACAGCTCTGGGCCACCCTACAGGTGCTTGGGGCGCTCGAAAGGCAGGGACCCCAGCGAGACGGCAACCGCGAACGGGGACTGGCGTCGAGTAACCGCAACCTCGTAGATGACGTAGCCCCTCGTGGGGGCGCGCATTGCAAGCACAAGTGAAGTTTCCACCAATGCAATTCAATGCAATCTCCAAACGTCCCAAGTTTCCTTACCTTCTTCTTAATAGTAGTAGGAAAATCTATGCGAGTGAGTTCTTACTACAGGTAGTTCTCGAACAAAACACACCGCTTAACAGAATACAGTTTTCCCAACGACATATTAAGGTACTCCTTTTTTCCACATGTAATCCGCGAACGAAACACGTTGCCTGAGGTTAAAGTCGCTTGCGCCTTACTCAAAACCTTTATCTCAAAGTTATTGAACAATGCGTTGTAGCTACGACCTGCACGTAGGCAAGTTGCGTCGTACAATGGCATTCTGATTCACTTCTAAGTGTCTTGTTTGTTGCTCTGATATATATATATATATATATATATATATATATATATATATATATATATATATATATATATATCAGGGCATATCTTGTCTCATTGAAAGTCCTCACGTTGTTTGTGGCCATCAAATTTTTCCCAGTCACATTAAGCGATTGCGTAAGATCACCACGTGGGAGTTTTGCCGGCAAGTGCATCCTTCAATTTACTGGCTGCGACTTGCATGGGTTCAGTCACTCGGCTACGACTCGATATGAGGATTTTTGCGTAAAATAGAGTAGCACCGTAGAAGGGCCGAATCAATGCAGTGAAAAAAAAAGAGGCACAGCGAGCGCACTATGCGCGCAAGGTTGACGGCAATATAAGAAAAGTCAAATATTATTGTGCGTACTTTTTGTACATATATTTATAATATTGATGTTTACCTTAGGTAGTCCTTTCGAGCACCTCCATACAGCTAACATCACTGCTAAATCGAACGCTGTTTACCGCTATATGATTGTTCAGACTACTATGTTATCAAGAGTAGCCATCACAGGTACTTTGCACATCGCGGGTACGCAATCAGGTTCTAAATTCGGTCTATCTTATGTGTTGTCTGAAGTGCTACGCTCCGTTATTCAGATATACCATGGTGAATATTTGTCAGAATGCCAAAAGAAACAAGTGTGGATATGTATGTTGAAAAACTTACACCTCTGTAATAAAATCGCAAGGTATATAGCAAACGGTAAAAAAATATCTGTATAACAAGAATAACGGGATCATAGGTCGCACCCTATTTAAGCATTCCAAACATGAAAACAATTCCGGCCATTAACTGGGAATAGAAAAATACAGAATTCTTCCGTAGATTATGAACGGCTATTTTTATGCACTATGAATGGCATTCGCTTATATTTTAAATAAGAAAGAGTTACGGTAAGCTGAACTATTTCGTGTGTTTATTTGCCTTCATTATTTTGCTTTTGTATTGTTCTGTTTTGCAACTGTACGATGTATTGTTTACGTGCCGTTAAGTAACCTTAGCGTATATGAACAGCAGCGTGTTAGAGAACAGTCATACCGTCATACAGAGCGACTTCCTTGGCTACACGGGACTCATCGCTGATTGTTAGTGACGAAAAGAAATTATGAAATAAAGAATAACGAAATGCCGATCACTTACACTAATATATTCCTAGAGCATATTAAAAGCATTTTAGCACGTCGTCGCCTTAACGCTAGAATTAATGTTTTTGATCATAAATAGCTTTGACACAGATGACTTTTGGGCTTTGACATCTGGCCACAATTCTAATTACTACTCATCCATGAGGGATGAGCTGCCGCCCATACAGACTGCTCCCGAGAACGATGATAATATGCTGTTAACCTTCTTTTGCAATATGTCGTGGCTATGCTATTTCTTTCGGAAAGTCGTTATGCACAGCATTGTGGTTGCTAATAATGCCGTCTGCACTTGATCGTAGCTATATTACAAGCCACTTCATCATTTTAAGTAATGCGTTCATACCGCACATTTCCGCTATGGCTGCCTGAAATAATTAGAAGTACGTTATCTAAATAAAATAGTAACTTTTTTTATAAAAACATAAGCATAGCGGAAAGTTACCTCGCGCAATTATCAGCTGCAAAAAATTGTATGTAGAAATACTACTGTAATTACCATTTTTCTAATTGGACCGGGGGTTCATATTGTCAAGTGTCTTCAAAGAGGACTCGCGACGTTTATTGAAGAAAGGTAGCTCCCGAAAAACACGGTGGTGGGACCTGGTTGTCGAGAGGGGGAGGGGGGGTAGCACGCGTGCTGCTTTCTTCTTGTCCTGCCTGCCTCTTCTCTTGCACTGTGCGCACTACTGCAGGTGGCAGTTTCCCCTCCTTCTAAAAGAGAATCGGTTCGATGGTGAAGAAGCGGTGTAAGAAAAAAGAAGGGGTGGGGATGAAACATGGGCACAGTCAACACAGTCACAGTGACAGGAAAGCCACAATGCAGCAGTGGTGAAGCGTGACGTGCAGAGTCTCAAGAAACAGAGAGGTAACCGCATTAGCTGCAAATATGAATTTAAAAAAAATTTATAAATGAAGAAAAAATAATCACGAACGCGTAATACATGGGTTCATGCATACGACGTGAACGATTTCAGGGCTAAGTTGTTGTATACGTCGCGTTTGAGCCGCACTGTGTTGAACGACTTCGAAGTTGACGTCACCGATGCGGCGCAGCACTTTGGGCAAAAATACCAGCTGAGCGACTTTTCACGAAGGCCTCGGCGGCAAGCGGGAGTTTAATCCCACACTTTGCCGCCGGGGTTGTAGCATACTTGTCTGTGGCGGATGTTATAACGCCGTGCATCTGCGTGTTGCTGCTGACCGATGCGAAGCCACGCAAGCTGGCGAGCTTCCTCAGCGTGCTGAGCAAAATCTTCGGCGTCAGTAGTGAGGCCCTCGTCGTCTTGACGTGGAGACACAGCGTCCAGAATTGTCTGAACTTAGCGGTTGTAAAGGAGACGAAATGGTGCAAAGCTCGTTGTTTCTTGTATGGCGGTATTTTACGTGAAGGTCACGTAAGGCAAGATACGATCCCATGTTTTGCGCTGCATGTCAATATACATAGAGATCATGTCGGTGATGATCTTGTTTCTCCGTAAATCCGCTGGACTGTGGACAGTAAGTAGCTGTCTTTCGATGCCTGGTATTGCTCAAATGAAAAAAAATCTTTCATGAGCTGTGTTGTGAACACCGTCCCTCTGCCTGTGATTGCAGTGGACGGGGCACCATGGCGCAATACAATGCGGCACATGAAGAAATGCGTGATCTCAGAAGCCGTGGCTCGTGGGAGCGCCTCTATCTCGGCACAGCGGGTTAAATAGTTAGTCGCGACAATCACCCACTTGTTTCCGTCGGTTGACAAAGGAAAAGGGCAAAGAATGTCCAAGCCGACTTGATCGAATGGTTTACGAGGTGTTTCGATGGGTTGCAATAACCCGGCGGGCTTTATGGGCGGTGACTTTCGCCGCTGACACTCACGGCAGTCTTTAACGTATTGTTTGACGGTTGCCGAAAGCCCGGGCCAGTAATACATCTCGCGCACTCCAGCAAGCATTCGTTAGGAGCCTAAGTAGGCAGATGTGAGCTTGTTATGGCAAGCGAATAGAATATTGTCCCGCAAGTCTTTTGGAAGCGCCAGGAGGTAGGCTCTGTCATTCGAACGGGCGTTTTCCTTGTAAAGGACGTTGTTGCGTAGACAGAAGGGCGTCAATACACGACACAGATGGCGTGGAATGGTTATTGGTGGGCCTCTGAGCGGTCGGTGATAGATCCAATTTGATTATCGTCACGGTGTCGTCAGATCAAGCCTGATGCAGTAATGGCGCCCTGGAAGCCGTCATGGTTCTCTGACTCTAGACTTACAGGTTCGGCGGGTACACACGACAATGCTTCAGCGTCTTCGTGCATGTGGCCAGACTTGTAAACGATGGTGACGTCAAATTTCTGTAGCTGCACCTCCACCGTGCCAGTCGTCCTGAAGGATCGCGTATGTTTGCCAACCAACATATGGTGGCATGGTGGTTCGTCACTACTTTTCAGGGACGGCCTTAGAGGTAGGGGCGTGATCGCCCACACAACCACTAGACACTCTTTTTCTTTGGTACAATACTTCACCTCGGCATGGGAAAGGGAGCGGCTAGCATAAGCTATTGCTCTTTCAATGCCGGCTTGATGTTGGACTAGTATTGAGCCAAGACCGACGTTACTGCCGTAAGTATGCACCTCGGTGTCAGTGTCGTCGTCAAAATGTGCCAGGACGGGTGCTGACTGCATGCGTTGACGTAGTTTTGCGAAGGCCGTCTGTTGCTCATGCGTCCAGGCAAATGGCGTGTAATTCCTTGTAAGGAAAATCAGGGGTTCCGCTATCTTGGAGCAGTTCTCGACGAAACGATGATAATAAGCACACAGGCCTAGAAAGCACCGCGGCCTTCTTGTCGGCCGGATGAGCAATTGCCCCTACCACGGAAAGCTTGTCGGGATCGGGTCGAACTCCTCCGTGACTCTTACGACGTGTCCGAGAAACTTGAACCCTGCAGAACCAAAGTGGCTCTTTTCAGGTTTAAGCGTGAGATCAGCCAATTAGACCGCTTCTAGGACATTCCGCAAGCGATGAAGATGTTGCTCGAATGTTTGATAAAAATCTACTACCTCATTGAGATACACGAAACAAGTCTGCCACTTCAGTCCAGTCAATGTTGCAGACATTTAAATCCCCCCTAATATAACGGGGTTTGGAGGATGCCGCAAAGTAAGGGTGTTAAGCACATCGTGAGGCTTGGCGGTGAAAGTGGATGGGCAGGATGGAGCGCGGTAAAAAAATAGCGATCCTAATTTTACAGTAACCAATATGAAGGCAAGCGCATGCAACTTCCTGTTTACAGTGAATGCGGAGTTTACGACATTGCATGGACTTTGAAACAGCGAGTAGTGCGCCTCCACCTTTGCGAGCAGTGCGATCGCAACCGAAGATCCGAAATCGAGACAAGTGAAAGATTTCACAATCTTGCACATGAGGTTGTAGCCACGTTTCCGTTAATGCAATAATAATACCAGCATCACAGCTATCGATGAGTGATTCAAGTTGCTCGCGTTTGCGCAGCCCACTTCGAGCGTTTACAACAAGCGCGGAGGCTTGTGGTGTTAAAAATGCGCCATTGCCCCTCACGCAATGTCATGTCGTAGAGTGATGATGCAGGTAGTCAGGTTCGCTTGCGTAATCAGGAAGACCACTTTTAACTCGCTTACCACTTGTTGGATTATACATGAAGCATTGTTTATCAATGAAAATCTTCTTAAAACGTAGTTTAAATTAAGGGGAATCAGGCTGGTTTTTGCCAAATTCGAGATTTTTTCTAGCGAGTTTCGTCGCAGGTGAGGAGTCCTTAGATACTAAACTGCTACTACATTAAGCTGGCTGCGCAACGAAAGTATGGCATCTTTAATTTTAAAGATGCCATTTTCCCCTGTGTGTGTGTGTGTGTGTTTCTTCTTTGTCCTCCGTCATTTTAGCGCCTTCACTTCAGAAATCATGCTTAACCAACACGCCCAACTATCCATCTTAATTTTAAAGTTTCATTGTTTCATTATAACCGGACAACACTTCGTATTTGCAAAAGTCCCGATTCAATGCGCCCGTTCAACTGAGTTTGGTGGCAAGGCATTTCCCATCGCTGACGACAGGGCATCCAGAGTTTTCTGTTCAGTTTGCAGCCGTGACTGAAGGGAATCGGGTGTGCCGTAAAAAACCAAGTTATTGTGCCTTGGTATGCCTTGCACGTCATCTGAGCTTGAGACTATGGTGCCCTGCTGCTTTTTCAACGGCTCAGCGCTTTCTTGAGTTATGCCTAATGACTGCAAACAGTGTCTACCACTTCAGATTTATTTTCAAGTGATTCAAGACGGTGGGAAATATCGGTGAGCTTGCCTTCAATTACGTTTTGGCTGATTTTCACATCCTCAATATCCGATTTCAACTCGGACTGACCTTTAATAAGCCAGACTATCGTCTTCTTTACGTCTTTAAGCATTAATAAGATGGTACTCATCTTATCAGATTGGAATTCTAGAAGACTACTCGAGACAGGGTCATATTGAGCCAACTTCTGCACCATTGGAGGCCCCGGGTTTTCCTCAACATCACTGCATTGTTACAACCGTGCCACGTCGAGACAATCACACATGATAGCATATAAGTTGGCATGGGAACAGCAAAAGTGAGCGATTATAACTCGGTTTAGCATGTATCGTCAAATTGTTACACATCTGTGGAGCGAAGAAAAGTTGCGCATGAGGCATAGTGCAACGAGTGCTGCTCGCATGCGCACTGAAGAAGTAGCTCATCAGCAAGCTGCTTTTGAAGGGGCTGCGAAAGGGCGGTAAATCAGGGGGTGACGTCGTCCCAGAAGCGATGAGGTGTCCGTCTAGTGGTACATCCATGAAGGACGCAAGATTAGGGAGTCCACAAGTGCGGGTGACGGGCTCTTGACAATCGTGGGCAGCATCAACGCATACGCGCATGGTAGGGCAGACGGGGATGGGCACAGAAGGTGACGCAAGGGCCGGCATCAGCAAAATCTGTGGTGCGAAGAAAAGTTGCGCACGAGGCATAGTGCAATGAGTGCTGCTCGCATGCCGACTGTCGCATACCCCGCTCGCATGCGCACATTTAAGCGTAACATTTACATTATATGTTCTGAACCTGGAACAATACAATCAAGTTGGTTTTCCTTTTAGCTGAATATTTTCTCTTGCCAGTATACGATGTTGAAATAACATTTCTTCCTATTTGTGCCAATGAATGAAGCTGCAAAAGTGTTTCCCCAGATATACAAGGTGGTAAAGGTTTACAGTGATTGTCTGTTTGTGTCATACGACTCTTTAAATTATAGAAAGCTATTTCTGTGTTTACTTCTTCTAGAGGCGTGAAAAGTGTTTTATTACTGCGTCAGCACTTGTCCTTCCGGCAAGTTGATAGTTATTATACCTGAATACAGAATATTTCTTAAGAGAGCCCAGTACACAATCGCTGAAGTAGTTTCCACAACATGAATCAAAGCAATCTGTGTTATCTTTGAGGAAGCATAGCAAAAATTTTTTTCAGCTGGGAAAAATATATCAAACGATTATTTTTCATCCGCACTGCACGTGGTAGAGCATTTAAAATTATCTTTCCTGAGCAACGCATACACTAATCATCCTCCTTCAAGACGGTGCATGGCAAGGTGAATGTCGAAAGGCGAGACGGGTAAAACGAACATTTATACTCAGTGTAGGCTACAGACCCGCGTGTCGTTGTTAATCCGATATTACAAGTGTAAGTAAATTGTACACCGTTTTAGACCGAACCTCAACGTAGCCCATCGGTGTTCTGTGAAAGCGCGATCTTAGTGCTCCATGGTTAGTGTTTTGCCAACCTAGAAACTTTTGTACGTAACTTCAGAGTGCGACCCATTAAATTGCGTGTTATTGAAAGAGTGATCAGACTTTGCTCTTCGCTCATCTAAATGAGGCTCGAGTAGAGTAGGCGTCCCAGGAATCCCCTTAGGCGTAGGTCCACCAAAAAACACGCTCAACCATCGTCACACCCAATGCACTTGATGATGCTCCTGCCTATGCTTACGGAGCCAATCTTACGTACCGACACTCTCCCTTGAGTTGCCGCGGTGGCCAGCCGGAGTTACATTACAAATTCAAATGGTCGACTCTCGTATCCACACCGGCACGAATGTTCACCGAAGAGAGACTGAATTCTCGAAAGAAAAATGGGAATGATGCTATGTCCTGCCACGACGAAACGCATCGATTTTACTGTTTGTAACAGACGAGATGCGAGCACCAACTTCACATGCTCCGGATGGTGAGATTCAAGTGACCGTTCGTGTTCTGCAAGCTGAACACAAGCGGTCGACTAACAAGTGGCTGAATACGCAACCGGGACGGCAAGGAAAGCCCATATCAAATAATCCGTCACAGAGAAGGAATGCTTTAGTATGACAAGGACAAGTGGCAAATTCAAAGCGTACCTCGACAGCCGTCTCTTCGATCTATGTAAGATACAGACAAGCATGTGGTTTGCTAGCTGTTGACGCTGAACAACTCCTATGGCCGACAAATACCCTGGGCTCTTCGACTTCAGTATTTTTACATGCACATTTATTTATTTATTTTTATACTTTCAGGACCCGATGGTATTTCCGAGAGCAGTGTTCTAAGGCTAAATTGCTAAAAGCAACATTAAAGTGAGCACGGTTTTCGGTTGCAGTGACGGAGGCGGGAAGTTGGTTCCAGCCACTGCTTGTTTGCCGCAAACAAGAGGCATGGCAAGTGTCAGTGCGGCGTAAAGGTATTTTAACTTTCAGTTTGTGATCGATACGAGAGTACAGCGCTTATATTGGACTCGCAGAAAGAAAAAAAATAGAGAGGCTGAAGTTTCTCTGGAAAGGCGAAGCAGTATTGGTGTTACGAAGTACAAAATAATTTCACATGCGAAGATTACACCACCGAGGGACGTCAGATTCTGGGCGGTGTGAGTGGACGCAGGCTGCAAAATTGAACTGTCTCCTACTATGACGTCTTCTATATACGCATGGTTTCGCGGAAGATATGATAGGCTGCGTGTCGCTCTGAAGTCTCGGGCCAAGATGGTTTTCGCTTCGCCCGGAGAGCGCCCGCCACGCGTTCGCCACCGTCGCCATGCCAGTTTGAGCCTGGTGACACTCGGCCCTGCATCCCTCGACGAACTCCGGGCACAGGAGGACCTGGAACTTCGTGCCACTCGTATGCTGGGCCAGTGGCTCAGTCAACGGGCCGCCACCCTCGATCTCCCTGTGGATCCCCCCCTTGCCTACTACCGCTTCGAAGCCTCTCCATGATGGCCACCCAGTACAAGAGCCCCATGCTTCGGTCCCGCTCCCCGCCTCCAACGACGAGGACATGGATATGTCCAGCTCTCGGAAACGCGCCCGCGAGACGGAGAGCGAGGACGAGGAGCCAACCGGGCGACGTAAGCAGCCGTCGACCTCTCCCTCCAGCCCGGAGCAGCACACGGCAGCCAGCTGCCACGTGCAGCAACCGGACCACGGCAGCGCCATTTCCCCACACTCGGGCGAAACAGCTGCCACCTCCTTTCCGCCTGCCGCCCAAGACGGAGGCCCTCCAAGAAAGGCGAGCACCACCTATCGACATCCCGCCGAGTCTACAGCCGCCGCCTCCGCGCCCCCTCAGAGCAAGGGTACGCCCGGAACCATCCTCGACGCGCCGTCTACTTCTGATGGCGGCGCGTCCCCTGCAGCGTCTGCTAGCGAACCAGCTACAAACGAAAGCGCTGCCGACGAGATGGAGCTGACGGACGCAACACCCACTGTTTCGTTACATCAGGGCCCTGATCACCCCGCGGCGCGGTTCCTGAAGGACCCACCATGCCAGCCTGCTTCGCGGCCGAAGCCAAAGGGGAAGAAGAAGCAGAAGAAGAGGAAGGAGCCTGCCCATGTTTCCCGTTCGTCTCCCGGGGCAACGGACGACTCGCGGCGCCCACCCGCTACCCTGGTCAACCCCAGTGTGCCTAAAGCCGCAGTATAGAGAGTGACACCATCCGCCCGCGAGTCCACCACGTCCGACTTCACGCTGGTGCAGTCAAAGAGGGACCGGCGCCGTGCACGAGCCCTGGAGACTGCTGCACTCCCGGTTGACCCCACGGTCGTCGGTACGGTGCTCTTCCATCCCTCGGCGCCCGGCGGAACCTTCCGAGGAGCACCGCGCCTCTCACTCGCTGCAAACCTCTCTTCGCGGCCCGGTGTTGCAGTGGTTCGCGTTAACCATAAGCGCAACATCGTGGCCGCCGATACTACTACCCGGGAGTGCCTGGAGGAGCTGCTGGCAGTCACTGAGCTGCACGGAATTCCAGTGACTGCCCGACTGCCAGCCGAGCGCGGCAAGAGCACCGGCTTCCTGCACGGGGTGGTCGGGTTACCCGCGGACACAGACCTGCTGGGAGCCATCGAGTTGAGCGTTCCCGTGCTGTCGGCAACGAGGGAGGAGAGCACCATCACCATCCGATTCGCGGGACCGGTCCCCTCTGAACACGTGCGCCTTTTCAAGCTAGGGTTCAGGGTGCGACCTGCCAGGCCCCATCCAGTGCAATGTCGGCAGTGCGGCCGCTTCGGGCACGTGCTGGAGTCCTGCAGATGGCCGACCGACTGCATCTCCTGCGGCAAAAGCCACGCGCAGGGCGCCTCCTGCGAGAAAGTCCACTGCAGGAACTGCGGGGGCCCCCATAGGGCTGACACTCCCGCCTGCCCCAAATGGCAGGAAGAACGGGAGGTGGCCACCATCATGGCTTCCTCCACCTCGGCATTGTCGAGGCGTGCTGTCAGGGCAGCAGTCCGGGAGGAGAAGCAGCCACAGCAGTCCTCATCTTCGGCGCTGTCCTATGCGAGCGTGCTGAAGGGCCCCAGTCCTGCACCCAGGCATCCGGTACCAGCCCCTCGTGCCTCTCAACGCCAGCAGACACAGGATACTGCTGCTACACCCGCCCAAACTACTATGGATCACCTGGTAGACAACCTGCTGCTCACCATGCAAGCAGTCAGCACCTTGCTGCCAGCTGACCATCCGCTCCGGGCCATCTGCCTGCAGGCAGTGGCATGTCAACAGCAACAAAATCACCATGGCTAGTCGCACAGCAAAACGTCGGCCGCGCATCCTGCAGTGGAACGTGCACTCGCTGCGCCGACGACACGCCGAACTTTCCGAACACCTACTTCTGCACGAGTACGACGTGCTCGCGTTGCAAGAGACAAACACGCGCGACGGGGAGTACAACTTTCCGGGATTTGTGGGCTACCACAGTGCGACCACCTGCGAGTTACGGACTTGCCCAACGTGCAGTGCTGTGATCCGCTCCATCCACCCGGTCGCTCCTGCGCGTCTATTTATGTCCGTGCGCATCTTGCCCAAGCCGTCGTTCGTGTGGCCGACATTGTACCCACCTCCGTAGAGTGTGTGGCTGTGACTGTGCGCGTTGGGGGGGCCGACACTTGTGTCGCTAGCGTGTACGTGCAACCCGTACGACGGTGGGATACGACCTTCATCGAGAGCCTCACCGCGCGCATCGCTGGTGACTGTGTCGTGTGCGGTGATTTCAACTCCCACCACACGGCGTGGGGCAGCGCCCACAGTGAGCCGAACGGCAGGGACCTGCTGAGTTCCATCCATGCTTCGGGCCTGCTAATCAACACTGGAAGTCCCACTTTTGTGCGTCGGAGGGTACATGGGAGTGCGATAGACTTATCGCTCGCGAGTGACAGATGCCACTACGAGTGGGTTCGCAGCCCTGACACGCAGGGGTCGGATCACTATCCGATCTCTCTCGACCCGCTCGGCCTGAACCGCACGAGGACATGTACGTACCGCGTCACGGACTGGTCCCATCTGTGCCATACCCCCTCTGGCAAATACAAACTTTCTTACGGATCTTACGAGGTGTTTGGATGCCGCTACAAAATTTTGCGTGGTGCCTGCTGGAACGCCGGTCCCCGATATCAAGCTTCTCAATCTGCGCGCTGTCCGTCGTCGCGCCGAACGCCGTGCCATCAAGAGCGTCAAGGTGGAGCATTGGACTTTATACAACCGCCTGGATGCTGCGTGTCGCCGTCACGCCAGACAGCGCCGCAATCAGAGCTAGCAAAGTCTCTGCGTGTCATTGGAGGACACTCACGACAAGTCGCGCCCTTGGCGCATTCTCGCTTCCCTCCTCCGTCCCAAGATCCCTCGCCATCCTGCACTCTCCATCGCGGCGGCTATGGGCTTGAGCACAGAGCAACTGGCCGAACTCTTCGCCGATGTCTTCGCTCCATCGCCACCGTCTGTGCGCCCCGTCAGTGTACCCTGCGAACTACCGCCGCACAACAGGGCTGAACTCCTCGCTACCCTGCGCTACTTTCCTACGAGGGCAATCTTGGAGCACGTTGATGTGCTTTGCTCGGCCGAGTTTACCCTCAGTGAGTTGCGCATTGTCTTGCACACGCGTAAAGGACGCTCAGCGCGTGGTGCCGACGGACTAACTCATCAGGTCCTCAGGAACGTCGATGCAGCGCAGCTCCCTTCCCTACTCGAGGCCTTCAATGGCGTCTGGCGCAGTAGAATTATTCCTGCTGATTGGAAAGAGGCGATTGTCGTCCCTATTCTCAAGCGCGGCAATGCTGCCACGAGCGTCAGCTCCTATCGCCCAGTGTCGCTTACTTCGGTAGCCGGCAAAACTCTGGAGGCCATGGCTTTGCGCCGCCTTGAGTGGATTGCCTCCGCCCTCGACGCTTTCGCCCCTGAACAGAGTGGTTTCCGGCGACTGCGCTCAGCAGCTGACTCGCTCGCGGACGTCGTGGCTACGCTCGAGCACGCAGCAAGTCGCCAAGAAGCCGGATATCTCGTGCTGCTCGATGTGCAACGCACATTTGATGGTCTCCCTCACACCACCATCATTCAAGCCCTCCGTGAGCTATGTGTCACCGGCCGCCTCTTTGACTACATTGCGGCCTTCCTCAGTGACCGCACGCTCAGAGTGCGAGTTGGCGACACACTCAGTGCCCCTCGCAGCGTGGCCTCCGGGGTTCCCCAGGGCAGCGTGATCAGCCCATTTCTTTTTAACTTGGCTCTGGCAAGACTACCTGACTACATCCCCAAGATGACAGCCCATGAAGTCCGCGTGGCGATCTACGCCGATGACATTGCACTGTTCGCGTGCGGGCCCACGGACCTCGGCTTCCAAGTGCGAGAATCCCTGCAGTTGGCGATCAGCGCCGTCGATGAATATCTCGCCAGCATATGGCTCCAGCTCTCGGCGTCAAAAACTGAGGCGTTGTTAGTACACCCCCGTGCTCGAGCGCGCTTCGAAATGCCTTGTCTCACGCTGCGCGGAAGCCCCCTCCCGTGGCAGAGAAAAGTGCGCTATCTCGGACTTGACATCCACTGCCGGGTCAACTTTAACTCCGCCGTCTCCCAGCTCTGCAAGAATTCTAAGAAGGTGGCTGGCGTCGCACGCTCCCTGCTCGCCCGTGGTCGTGGTTGTACACCGCAACTTGCGCTTCGAGTTTACAACTCTGTCGCAACAACGCGAGCACTCTCTGCGCTTCCCCTCACGAACGCCAGAGCCACCAACTGGAACGCCATCGACATGGAGCACCGCACCGTAATTCGCCAACTTTACGGGCTTCCTCGCAACTCGCAAGTAGGAGCAACTCTCGCCGAAGCGGGAGACTGGCCGCCCTCACTTCGCGCACGGAAGCAAGCGATGAACCACATCGAGCGCCTTCAACGTTCGCCACAGGGACGACGCCTCGTTTGTCGCCTCCACACCCTCGAGGGCTCGGGCACGGGCCAGCGTGCCACCGAGCTCAGCGCACTTGTCGCGTCGACGCCGCAACTCCTACCTCTGCCGGTATCGCCGCACGCCTCCGCGCTACTCGATGTAAACACCACGGTGCCAGGCGTCAAGTCCAAGCGTCGAACAGCTGTTTGTGCTATGCAGCAGGAAACGGCCGCACTGCTACACGAGCGCCTAGGGGGCCGGCTGCTCGTTTACACCGATGGCTCCGTGGCGAGTGATGGGGCGCTATAACGTAAAACTATTCCAAACTTTTCTATTCCAATTCTGCTACCAGCCCTCCGCGATTGGTCAAAAACTTTTTTCGACCACCCCCCACTTCACCTGTCTGTCACGCGACGTTCCAAAAACCGCAATACCTCTCAATCTGATATGATGTGTGCACACTGATTATGCATGATTTGACAGAAAAAAGAAAAGCAGTTATTTCTGATTCGACCCCTTTTCGCGATTAGCCCTCGGCTATTGGTAAAAAAGTTTTCGGGCTGCACCCACTTCACCTGCCGGTCACGCGACGTCACAAAACGCACGAACTCACCGCGTCAAAGTGACGTGTACGCGATGAAGATGCATTAATATGCCGAACAAAACTGAATTTTTTTCGGAATAGCCGTAGGCTGCCCCGTTCCAAAAGGAATAAAAGATAGCTGCCGCCGATCACTGAGGCGCTGGCTACTCGCACCTGCCGGAGTGCATGGGTGTATTTGCGTATAATAATACTTCTTGCGTGACCGTGTAACGTTTTCAAGCACTTTCGACACGTTTACTACCTCATTCTGCCAACTCTTCGTTGCTGAGGGTCAATTTTAGCGTCATTCTTAAGCTTCCGTTGCATGCCGCCGCAATTTTCGACCAGCCATTACAAGCTAAGTAAGGGAAAGCCGACCAATCGCAGACGCCGGCACCACCCTCTTCATCCGGTTATCGGTTTTCAGTGCACTGGCTCTGCCCTAGTGAATCCCTCTCCACTTGAGCGTTCTCCTCGCCTCTTGTGAGCCAATTAGATACAACAAGCCGCTCAGTGTAGGCAATGTTATTCGTTTTTCAAGCAAACAAAAGGGACCTCCTATGAACGAGGAGAGCGTTTGATTGGTCTGTTCAGACAACCCTATGGGTGACCGCCCGGTGCTTGCTTCAGTGGTTACGCAAATTTGACGTCAGGAAATTGGAATAGAAACATATTGGAATAGTTTTACGATATAGGGCCCATGGTTTTGGTGCTGCAGCGTGCACGGCGCCGGATATTTGCGCTACACGGCAGTGCCGCCTTCGTGTTGTGTGGTCGTCGACGGTGGCCGAGCTTGCTGCGATCGACATAGCAGCTGATCTCCTGCTTCAACAGCGCAGTGTTGTTTCTGCCGCGATCCTTTCGGACTCGCGCGCGGCACTGTGTATGCTGGCGAAGGATTATCTTGGACCTCCGTTGGTGCAGCGCGTCGGCTCAAAGCTCCGCCATCTCGTCAGCCAGGGCTGCGATTTGGCGTTGCAATGGGTTCCAGCGCACATCGGCCTGCAATGGAACGAAGCCGCGGACGCTCTCGCAAAGCAGGCTCACTCCCTGCGCTTCCCCCTCGCTACCTCGGTCAGCGGCTTCGACGTGGCCAAAGCAACCATTCTGCGAACGCTCCGTGCGCAGCACCCGGACCAGCGTGTCGCCGCGGGTGCGTCACTTCGACTGCTCCCCTGCGTGGGCTTCTCCCGGGCGGACCGCTCCTTCCTGCTTCGCCTGCGCGTCGGCTGCTACAGGACGGCTGCTAGAACGCACAGGCTGCAGGGAATTGGCGACGCCGCAAGCAGCAACTGCGCCGATTTGGAGACGCTCGACCACTTGCTACTTCGCTGCGCTGCCTTCGATGTGGAGCGCACGGACTTGTGTACAGTCTATCGGCGACTGGGACTGACTACGGCGACCGCACTGCTATTCCCTGCAGCCCACTCGTCCATCGTGAAGCACGCTCTTTCGGCACTGCTAGACTACTGCAGTGCGACGCACTTGAGAGCGCGGCTCTGAGCCCCGCACTCACATTTTTTCCCCCTTGCCACGTTAGTCCTGTCTTTCTCTCCTTCATCTTTTTCTTCCCATTCCCCCTTCCACGTGCAGTGCTGTTGAGGTGTCCTCCTGTGAGAGACAGTTACGGCGCTGCACTCATCTCTTCCGTTTCCTTTCCAAAAATCACTTCACACAGACATATACGCATAAAACGTCGTCACTTAAGTGATCAATTCTTCAAGGTCACACAAAGTTTCTTCAAGTGGAACTGTTAATAAAGGTTATACGAGGACAGATCCAGAAATGAGGTTCCCAAAGAGCTCCAGCCACACGGCACGGTGCCAGGTGAAATCCGGCAACACTGCTGCACCCGGCTGTTTCCCCACTCTCGAATCCCCGTGGCCGCGCTTCACTGCGCCACGAATTCTTGGCTCAGCAGCCGCCCGATATGGTGGTTCCCGTTGTTGATCCCGCCAGGTGCGAGATTCATTCCATACATTGCTTTTTGCGCACCAAAGGGACTCCACCCGTTAATACTGATCGTCACCTGACAAAGGTGTATGGCAACAAGTGTATGTCCGTTCAAGAGGTCCGAAAGTGGCGCAGGGAGTTCAGTGCCGTTTGAAGGAAGTCCACGACGAAGAACAATCTGGAGGACTACCAGTTTCAGAGGCATTTATTGAGATGCTCCGACGCGATGTCCTTCAGATCAGGAGGATCACCGTCCGTGAACTTGTTGCTCAGATTCCTGGGAGTTCTTACGATATAGTGGAAAGAGCTTTGGCGGAAACGTTGTGGTATCAGAAGTGCTGTGCTCTATGGGTACAATGGTTATTGACATCAGACCATAAGGAGAAACGCTTTCACTGTGCTCGCCAGTTTCATCAAATGTGTCAAGAAGATAAGGAATGATTGCTGAACTTCATTGTTACGGAAGACGAAACGTGGGTGTTTCATTTCACTGTCGAAACGAAACAAAAATCTAAACAGTGGCATCACCTAGAATCACCAGTCGCAAAGAAGTTCAAACTCCTTCTGCTGGTAAAGTCATGGCCAGTGTTTTTTGGCATCGTAAGGGGATACTGCTGATAGATTTCAAGAAACCTGGGAGAGCAGTCAACCCAGACAGTTATTGTGCAGCACCAAGAAATCTCAGACGACCTATCCAGAACTACCGGCGAGAACTACTAGCAGCAGGTGTAGCGCTGCTTCACGATAACGCTCGACCTCACGTCTCCCGTCAAACCCAGGAACTTTTGACAAACTCTGGGGGTGCTGTCATGACCCACCCATCGAACAATCCAGACCTCGCGCCTAGTGAATATTGCTTGTTGCCCAAGTTAAAGGAACGTATGAGAGGCCTACGCTTCCGGAGCGACAATGAAGTCAAAGAAAGGAAGCGCTTCCTCAAAGTGTTCGCGGCGGAGCTCTACGATATTGGGATACAGAAATTGGAGCACCGTCTACAAAAATGCGTAGAAACAAACGCAATTACGTAGGAAAATAGAGCAAAGTTTCATCTTCCCAGTGATGTAAATCTCTATGAAGATAAACAGTGTTGATATATATATATATATATATATATATATATATATATATATATATATATATAAACGAGTAGAATGGTGGTGAACTGAGCGGGCCCGATATTTCTTAGTCACGTCAAAAGAAGCCAACAAACACTGACACCAAGGACAACGTAGGGGAAATTCCTTGTTCTTAACAAATGAAATAAAGAAATGATAAATAATTGGAAATTAAAGTGGATTAAAAAACCACTTGCCGCAGGTGGGAACTGAACCCACAAACTTCGGATTTCGCGTGTGATGCTCTAACAATTGAGCTACAGCGGCGCCGTTTCCTCATCCACTTTCTTTGGTATTTATGTGTCCTAGTAGAACCCCGGGAATGTTAGCCAGCGCCACCCCTCACAGATCTTGGCGGCGGATGTGGAACGTTCTTTTTGCCGCAGGCGTCACTAGAACGTGATTCGGCTCTTACCTGCGGAAAGTTGTTTCTCCATCCACTTCGATTGACATTAATTTATTGTTTCTTTAGTTCATTTATTAAGCACAAGTAATTTCGCCAACGCTGTCCCTGTTGTTAGCGTTTGCTGGCTGCTTATGGTATGACTGTATATATATATATATATATATATATATATATATATATATATATATATATATATATATATATGTATGAATGTATGTGAGTATGTATGGTTCGGAAACTTGGTTGGGCATATAAATCGGGAATATAAAACTTCCTGCCTATGCGTGCACATACGTGTCCTCGTGGTGCATACGATTGTACATTGTAAGCACTCTAACGGTAGAGGAAGGCGAGTTAAGAATGCTAAAAGTGCCGGGTTAATTTTAATGTGTGCATCGGGATCTCTTGCACCTAATATACTTTACCATAAATATGGCTGCCACAACTTCGTGCCGAATAGTCGCGTGCGTTCGCGTACCTAAAAACGATAGTTAGATATGTTCCAAATTCTATTTTACTAAATTGCTCGCAGCATTTTACAGTGGAGCTGCTATACTCTACGTTCTGGCGGTTTGTGTATGTAGTCAAGAAGGTAGGGGCCACTTCTGAGCTAAAAAATCTGAAGCATAAAGCAAAAGCGTATGTGCGAGTATGCCCCCGCAGTGCTTATTCGCGAGAAGTGCCAAAACGTATCGTGATAAAATACTATAACAAAATAAAAACGGAATATACACTGTTCAGTATCAATTGCGGTTTGACGTCACAGGCTGTACAAGCAAAGTACGTAATCTTATCTCAGTTGCCATCCATCCGTGCAATCGGTAGGCTGCGTCAGGTGAAGGCTGCGGTAGCGCAGCGCGCCTACGAAGAACACCATCGTGCAAAGAAGCAGGAATGTGTGCGGTGACGGCGGGCGCCACGTAATACGGAGAAAGATCATGCCACAAATGCCAGGCGTATGCAGCTTTGGTGCGATCACCACCACCGACTCCACTGCCGTCGTAATTCTGGGTGATTTCGACATAGACGTGTCTCAGCCAAACGAAAAGTAGTTCATGGCATTTCTCTTCGAAAGGTTCGGTATTCAATGTTACAGAAACATCAGTGTGGCTACATCGTGTCATCGGTAGTGTATAGACCTCACATTGGCGACAAATTTTCCGCCGTCACCACAGAGCCACTGGCCGTATATTAAAGGGTTAATAATGTGATCGTAGCCTTGTTGACCGAATTATAAGTCTAAAAATCGAACGCAAGAAGGTTCAAAATCTAAAACAGCATTGAATATAGAATTTAATAAAACATCAAAAATTGTGAAGAAACTAAATTCACTGCGGTATGTGTCCTTCATTTTCATTGAACATACTTATTATTAACATATTGATCACCATACATAAAGTTCAGCTGCTCAGCCACCTTGACAGAGGGGAAAGAATCTGAGTTATTTCATAAGCAATTAAAGATGTTTTGGTTGCTGACAATTCCTAACGAGCTACTTATCAACCTGGTGTCCTTCATGATATTACCCACCGTAAAAGAATGAGCTGGAAATATAATTGTCATAGCATGTCATTTAGATGACAGGCATTGTCTTCAATATGCTCTGTTGAAGTGCGCCTGTCTGGGTTTAATTGCGGTGACATTCCTAATGAAAAACATCATGCGTTATATTTTTAGTGAGACTGTCTCAGCTGATTCTCGCTGTTTTTTGTTACTCTTATAACAGATCATATTAACTCAGCAATCAATTTTGACAGCTGACAAAAATTTCAAGCTTGATATTTTATTTCACTGATACGAAAAGTATATTAGGTGCATAGTAGCTACCTTTATGCATCTTTGTGAACTGCTCTATCGGCCAGCGTCAGCGAGTGTGAGTATATGTTCCCTTGTATTCTCTAGTATTGACTGGCGTGTCCGCATGGGGAAATGAAACCGAACAAAAGCCGCAAATGAGAAACAAATTTTTTCTACCGCTTTATTGTCCGTACCTTATTGTTAACGAAATATTTTGAGGGAAGAATTCAATCGAACTACCACTCGTGCTAATTTCTGCAAGTATCCGGCTTTCTGCGATGTGTATTGCGTACGCTGCACAGCTTGTTTAGTAATATCCTTAATGATTTACAATTCCACTATATCGCATCCCGTATGATGTATCTTGTTCATTTTGAAATTATTTTATTGGTTTCGAAAGACAAAACGCTGTAGATAAAGTAGCTATTATGCCTTTATACTTGGGCCCTATGCTATGGCAATATTGGACAGTAATACTTACACTCACAGTTTACACAAGTAAATTTGAAGATACGGTCAAATAGCAGCTTTCTTTGTTGTGAGAAACGGTTTCTTTTAAAAAGAACTATGACTAGGCCAATGCCTTGTCTGTAGTTAAATCTGCGTAGCTACGAGAATATAAGCTGGAACAAAATCTTTTACGATAAATGTGCTAAATATGTCACTTACACTTATTCGATTCCTAATTCTTTATGTTGGGGCGTATGCTTTAATCGGAAAATTGAAGCCCACGTGAATCGAAGTCATGTCTGCGTAGACAAAATCTCAAGACTAGCGCCGCTTTAAACAGAAGTGTCATCACATTTTGGCAAATAACAAAATCCCTCGTCATTCAAGTTAAGATCTCCTGCAGCAGTTAGAGGCAGGTACGCTTTTCAGAATGTGTTAAGCGAAAGGACATTGTATTTCGCAGCACATATTATGGCAGGCTGGGGCTCATATATAACTTTCAAAAGAAAGTGTTCCCCATAACAATAACAACTTGGTATAGTGAATGAGCTCCAGATAAACAAAAACTGTTGTGCTTGCAGCTTGAAGCGTTGAAGTACAGAATTGCGTATGAATACCAACGCTGTAAATAACTTTCGAACAGTGCACACTCATGGATGCCAAATAACTCTAACATTATAATTGATGAATGCCTGGCAGGTTCAATTTTGCTGTGGGCGATGGAAAGTCTGCGACAAATTCAAGAACACACAAATGCATATGTTTTCTTTTTTGGAATGGGTGAAAGTAAAATTTTTCACCAATAATACTTTTTCCGGACACGTAATATTGAGTGGCATTTACGCATACACATTGTGAAAAACATTACAAATGATGAGCTTGTCCAATTGCATAGTTATTTAGCAAATACTCGGTGAACATAATTGTGTCTATTCGTTATGTGTATAATATTAGTTTCTCATCGCATGTAATAAACGGACAGGCAATGTTAGCGCATTGCATGGGCATTGCAAATATCGCTGGTGATTGCGGTAGTTGACCTATATATACATATATACTGCAGGCCTTATTGGGCCCCAATCAGGATGGTTACATCAATTTTAATAAACAAGACTACAAATTTAAAGATTGAACAATACAGAACCATAAAAAATGCAGGGACATCAGCATTTGTCAATTCGAATTATCAACACAAAACACGATATAGGAGCAATAGTTGTAGTTCGCCACTCGACAACAAAGAAGTGATAAACCATGAACCTACAACAGAGCCCTCAATTCAGTATTTTATCTAATTTTAGTACAACACACAGACGAGAAAGAACTAATTAATTTCCTTCTTTGCGTGCAGCACGCTAATAATACAAAAAATCACTCACAACATGATCGAACGATTATGTTCTGTTAGCGTTAACTACTTGTTGTGGTAATTTATTTCATTATGAAATAGCATGAGGAAACAGGGAAGATTGATCTATGTTAAGGTAACTGAATGGTTGCCCAACTGCTTTGTTGTGTTGTGTACGGTCAAAGCGCATTGACGGCTTGGTCATATCGCGTTCACGTAGTATTTTAAGGTGACCATGGTAAAGCTGATATATAAGTTTTAATCTGGACACCATTGTCCGATGATCGAGTTTTTTTTTCATCTTTGCCCTATCGCGAGGAATTAATACTCTTGAGGAAAGCGAATAGGCAGAATAGATATATCTGAACTACCACTATCACTAATACTATGTATGGTGTCCCATGTAACTTGAGCCACGCTTTTCAAAATGAAAGGGGCGTCGGAAGCCAATTGAACAGTATGCATACTATTCGCACTGGCCTATAGTACCTCAGGTTATTTTTTGTCTTCCCCGTAACTCAATAAGTAATTAGGCTTAATGACCCAAGTTCGTAAATATTGGCTAAGAACTCCAATTATGATACGTAGACATGTAGAGCACCTTCAGAAATCAGCGATCGAGCTATTTTCTGTACGATAGGTCTCACGTATTCCTTTTTTTCCGGATTGCAAAGAAAACACACCAAATATGAAAAAAAAGCCACGTGGCGAAGCGGTTGCGCATTGGTATCGCGCTGCTCGAAAACGCTCGTTCGGTGACCAAGGTCGGCTCTCTTTGGATGACGGTGCCAATGCATGCTGCTGGCAGAGAGCTGCCAAAGAGATAAAGAACTCCCTGCTGCTTCCTCGTCGCCAGTCACGATGCAGCCGACCTTGTTCACCGAACGCACGCTTGAGAGCAGCGCGATAACACTGCGCAATCGCTCCGCCACGTGGCTTTTTTTTAAAGATTTCGCGCGCTTTCTTTGCAAACCGGTAGAAAGGACTACGTGAGATGTATCGTACAGCAAATAACTCGAATGGTGGTTTCTGAAGTACCTCAACAAATCTGCGTATCATACTTGGGGTCCTGAGCCAGTAATGTAAAAGTTGGGTAAATAAACTAAATAATTTATGAATTAAATGGAAAACAAAAATTTCCCTGAGTTACTTTAGCCCAGTGCGAATGGTGTGCGTAAGGCTCAGTTCGCTTCAGACGCTCCTTTCATTTTCTTCAATCTGCGCTCAAATTACGTGGGAAACTGTACATATATATATATATATATATATATATATATATATATATATATATATATATATATATATTAAGAATCAATTTCTGTACATATATGAAAAGACGCTCTATAACTGAAGTTCGGCGAAATTCCGTGGATTACTTTTGTTCAGGCGGGATAGTAGAATTAAGAACAATTAAGAACTAAGTCGTATCGATTTCACCGTTCTATTTTAACTTTACTGCGCATAGCAAAAGAAATGAAATTTGTCAAGGTTTTCTCAATGTGACGAGCCTTGTCGTCTTCGCTAATGATATGTCGAACATCAGGATAGCACGTTCTCTTAAGAAGAATTTCCATGTAAGAGCGCTTTGTGAACACAGTTCCAAAAACTGCGCGTTGAATGGGAGTGCCCTTTAACTTAAACCTTAGTAGCTATTTTGATGCGTAACTTTCTATACTTTCTCTAAAAATATAAATAACTTCAGATGAAGTTTGAGATTCCTCGATGACTTTTAAATCTATTGAGAGGGCAACCGTTTATATTTTGAGGTATATTCAAAATATTACTTTTCTTCATATGGAACATTAGAAATATGGTTTGCGTAGGTATCAACGGAGAAAACAATCTTGTTCGAACTTGTCGTTGTTAGTAAAGGATTAAATTCAAGCTGCTAGCTTTCCTCGCCAACATGACCTATATAACCTTTTATACTTGTGCATTCACATAAGGAACGCTGTTTTACTATAGGTTGTGTAAGTTTAAGCATATTCATTTTTTAAAAGTACAGTTTTGATAATGATACATATATACGTTCTAACGTAGACGAAAAGTTTTAAGCATATTCATTTTTTAAAAGTACAGTTTTGATAATGATACATATATACGTTCTAACGTAGACGAAAAGTTTTAAAACTGTGTTACCCTAACTCTCACCTACCTATTCCTCCGTTATCAAGAAAGGGGCCGATAGATGGAATAGCACACTGTGGTATAAAGGTTATAAGCAGGGGATAAGCTGCCTCCGACGCCTTTGACGAAGATAGAAACGTTGGCCAGCCTTCTTGAGGCACTTCACCCCTGTTTATAACCTTTATATCACTTCCTTCCTTATGCGATTCCCAATGGCTTTTCTGATGTTTACATTCCTTCGTTATCATTCTTTGCTTCCTCTGAAGAAGCAGGTCTATCCTCGGCCAACTCTGTATGTACCAAAGCTTTTAAAAGAGACGTCACTAAATACGTATGGTTTTATGTTAACTGCGCACTCAGAACAGCACTTGATAAATAATTTGCTCACTGCACACTTCACCTTCACTTTTCGCATTTTGGGAAACAACATAAAGCATGCGCGAAAAATTGCACAAACATCAACCAAACAGTCATATGCATGCCATAGAGTATGGCAGCCCATTTGGTATAAACATTTGCAAGGCCCACTGAGAAGAACATAATCAGGTAAAACAATTTTACCACAAGGTCGCAACTTCTTCAACATTGCATTGCAATATTGCATTACAAGGTTGCAAGTTTCACTGAACATGCAGTTATGCTGAGTGCCGAGAAAGACGTGCAAACACAAACCGCTTATATTTAAATATATTTCGTACGATTCACGGCTTTGCAGCCATTTCATGTACATAAAGCAGTCGTTCATGCTTGCCATTCTGCTGCCTTCTTCATGAGGCAGCGTGTAAATTTTGATGCCAAAACTTACAAGTGTATATCATAATTGTGTACCTTGAAATACCCCTTATGCGAGTTGCATATGCTAGATTTGTCACTCTCATTATTGAGTTCAACGTATGGTGCTTTTTTGCAGAAAAATTTAAAACCCCTACAAAATCAACTCGATTCTGTTGCCATACGTAAATTATGTACCCAAGTGGGTATCACTTCTACAAAAATATTACGGGTGGTGCTTAGAACGGGTGGTGCAAGAATGTTACGGGTGGTGCAAGAACGTGAAGGTGAAAGCCTAGTTGGACGTTCTCTTGAACTGTTGCTGAACATTGCGGCTCCTCTTACAAGTGCGCCAGCGACCTCTCTGTCCACCAATTCTGCTTTCCCAGAACGTCTGCATCACACTAGGGCCGCGTACTGCTCTGGTAGGGCAGCTGCCGCAGCTTCATGCATAGCCGCTTCCTCCCGACGGCTGTTACGATGAGTGGTATTTCGAGCTGCTCTAGCCTCTTCCACCGTAGCGTATCTTCTCGGTCTTCCCGCCCATGAATAGGGCCTGGTGCTTCATCACCCATAGCGGTGTAGAATGAAGATCTCAGCCTACGCGGCGACATATACAAGGCAGGCGAGTGCGCTGTGAGCATGCTGCCGCCATTTTCAGAACTTTCTCTGGGCTCCGCCTTTCACATTTATCTCCTAGTTCACAGCACCGCCGTTTCCCCTCAGGGCCCTCCCTAGCCCCCATTGACATTTCCCTCCCCCTCCTAACCGCTGTGGTTACCCTTTCCCTCAACACCCCCCCGGCGTCACCGCTGACATTTCCCTCAAGTGTCTGACTGAGCTCCGTAGCTGTTTCTCCGAACCCCCCTAGAGTGTTATTGTTTGCCTTTCGCTGCGCGCTCCGGTTTGCTGTGCCTCACAACCCGACCTCGAAACATGGAGATGTAAGCTTTTGCCTTAAAATTACACAGAAATTTTTACTGCTAAAAGTAAGTACAATAATTGACTCCACGCTCCTATGCTGGTGTGACACTGGGCCCAGTCACCCTGACAAGGTCGTGCGGACAGTCGCCTTCTTTATGTTCTGAGGAGACAACGGAAGAACACACACATAAAGAAGAATTGTTCATTTGCTTCTTTGCTTGCGCTGTTCGCTCACATTATGAAATCAAGCTAGCTAGTCCGACTATGAATCATGACGTCTTTGATACATCATTCAACACATAGTAGTATCCGCTTTCTTCTACCCACGGGAACAGAAGTAGGCGTACTTCTTGTCTGCCTATGGGATCGCCACTTGAAGGGATAGTCAAGGCAAATAGGAAGTCAAGCTAAAGTGATAGATTCGTGCTCGAGAATCTGTGAGGCGTCAATATTATAGCGAGCAGAGCTTTAATAGTCGAGAAATCGAGGTAAATGCTGGACATGATTAGAGACACTCCAGGGACAATCAAGCATTTGCCCGATGACGAAAGCACTCCTTTGTTAAATTCTCTCACTAGTACTCAACTAGTCACTGCAAAAAGCATCTTTGAATTGTATTAGTAGATGATATCAAATGCTAATTGTCCAGTTCCATTTCATGCTCAGAAAAAAAATCTCATTGAAATTACCGCTGACAACGACGCGGGCGGTCGAAAGGTTTCGTTTTCACTCGACTGATTGCGTAGTGCTGCACTAAGTTTCCTAGCTCACGAAACTCGCACAAAGTGCAAGTAGCAGAGAAGTAAACTTCCATGTGTTGTCTCGGGATGCCCGAATGGTCTATGCCACTTGACGAAAAAGCAGCTGCAGCGGCAAATTCAACGCTCTGTCTTGGCTCGGTGCCGCCGTCTGTCGGGTGCCGTTTTAGTCACCGACGGCCGCAAAGGGCGATAATGGCGTATGCAACGCCACCACTACCCCTGTTGGGTGGCGGGAGATCTGAATTTCGAAAAAGGTATGCAGACCCTTAAGGTACAATTTTCTAGCTAAGTCTCTTGGCACTAAACAACAGTTTCGAGGTTTCTGGAATGGTATTTAAACAGTCCACGTCGAATTAGTATTTGCCTTAGTGTCCCTTTAACCCAATAGACGTCTCCACTCCAAACTGGCAATCTCTCACAGATTTTCACATACAATCAATGCTCCCTAACTTCGAACCTTTCACTGCACCACAACCTCTGCTGGATTTTGATGGTTCCTAGTAAAAAACAAGCACTCACCTATACTCGCTTTCTTGCGTATAAAAAGTGGTCATGGACGTTCATGCGTGCCACCTTTTCTGACTTCACCCCTTTCTGTTAACGGGTTGCTCTTTTCTATCTTATCAACAGGAATAAGAAGTGCTTCTCGGAATGTTGCACTTTACAAGATTCTAGATTCTTCAGCGATTCTAAAATCTAACTGAGGGAATGTCTGTGAAAACCGCCATTAATCATCCCAAGGCCGCTACCCTGCCCTCGCCAGTCGGCGACACCTTACCATCACTCGTCATGAATTCAATCTAGAGTTAGGCATAATACGCCCAGCCTCTAGCAACTAGCCCTTGTCTCGGTGTGATTGTCGAGCTTAGTGTTAAGACCGTCCACAGCAGATATCATCTTCGTATTATTCACGCCTCTACCTCCAGTTTCTATCGGTACAACATTTTTTTAATAAGCCTTGTGAAACCGCCCATCAGATTCCCCTACCGCAAGCTGGCATTCCCTGGCCATCACTAAACGATTTAGCCTCTTGAAGTACGGTCTCCATCACGGCTGTCACGAGCGTGGGTGTGGTGTGCTGCTGCTGCTTCTGCTGATGATGCTGATCATTTATTGGTATAGACTTTGAATCGAAGTGGTCACAAATAGTCACCTTGCCTGTTTGAGTTAATCAGATATGTTATACATGTTTTTCACTCTATCAATGTGGCACCTCAAAGCCTATTAGCACGATTTACTGGAGGAACCTGGAACGATAAACTTGCGGTGTGTTATCGCGCGGGCCTTTAATCCCTTGCAGTCCTATCCAACTGCTTTGCGTAGGTCCCCCTCTTTGATGATTTTGCCTATGATAGGGAGCCATGGTGGGCGCCAAGCGGATGGAACGGCTTGGTATTAGCGTATAACTTGGACATGATAAGACACTCTATTACTGACACACATTTGGCCGCATGGCCGACATTATGCAACCTGTTGGCTCTCTGGAAGGTTGTCGAGAGTTCCCATATAAAAAAAATAGTCGCAGTTTCCCCCGACATCACAAGCATCGATTGCGATAGCAAATTGATAGACATCTATACGAATTAAGGATAGTAGTTTTATCGGTCGTATAACCTTCTAAATATGCATACTAACTAAATTAACAAACATGGCGTTATGCGCACAGAAGCAAACATGAACGCATCGCACCCGATGACCACGAAAACTGGCTGCCAGAACACTGGTGCGTGGAAGCGCGGCTGCAGTATCGAATGAATTGACCTACGGGCTGCCACTTGCACCAACGGGATCTTGGTTGGGTAAACAATGCCCGGCGGGCTCTATCTTGATCGCAGGTGGCTTTGAAGCACGAGCCGGTGCGCGCGGCTACACAGAAGCCGTCTGATTGGAACATCCTCTCAACACCCCTCCCCCCCCCCCCCTTTACTCAGGAGTCGTGCGCTCGATGGAAGACTGCGCGCTTCCTCCCCACGTTCTTCCATTGAGTGCGCGAAGTAGAGCTACCATCGCCGGCTCATCGTCGTATCATTTTATTCGCACATCCAGCATACGGCGGGTGGGGACGATTTTATCGCCTTTACATTTTATACGGAACCTCACAGCTCCGCCAACGGCGTCGACAAAAATGAGCCAGGAGTGTCTGTATAATTGATATCCCAATAAAAAAACCCGTGTCGTGAAATGGAAGCATTTCCGAAAAATCACTATGCGTTTTCATGAAACTCACAAAACGTGACTTGAAGCTCCATACTTTCTTTATTAAGCAGTATCTTTCTTGACTTTGGCAGCTATATTGTGATTTGAGCACTTAGAAAAAAATTGACCATTAGCACGTAGAGGTGCAGGCACTACACTTTCAATTCCGCGAATTTATGGTGGCATTCTAAGTGAGCCAGCATGTCATTTTCCACACGCACTGAAATAATATCACGTGAGAAGCTTCAATAAAAAAGCCGTTATTTCAACTTCAATTCGAGACTGCATAATGTAGCACTCAGTCGCATTGCAGATATTTTGCGTCATAAGTTCTGGTGCCACGGGCCACGCAATGAGCGGCCACAAGCAATGATGACCGATAGGGATGCGTATCACCGCATTTTCATCGTGGTCTCGAACCATCAAACTCGTTTGTTCGTGATTCGGACTGAGCGTCTTCATCGCTTTCGGGTTGCATGAGAATTTTTGTTTAAAAATATCATTTCTTATAAAAGAACGTTAATAAAATATTATTGTTGAAATGTCAAAAAGCTTTCACACTTTTGACGTCATTTGTATTGTAACCAACAATATTGCGTTTCGCCTTGATTAGAAGGCATGACTACAATGGTTTCCAATATATTGATGAAAGAAATGTACAAAAAGCGGATCCTTCGAATTCCCTCAGGTATCGATGCCTGTAACTAAGCAGTGAAGTGTATGAGAGACGGCGTTGCGGGCCCTTGAGGTTTCTATACAATAACCTGTTGTATGTGCTAGTCACTACAGGCAATATTTAATACCTTTTCTTAACTAGTACTCCTGCGTTCATACAATCGAGTGATCCTTCTTTTCAGAGCTATAAAATGAAGCAGAAGAAAGATTCCACTGGGGCTACTGGGCTATACTGCGGTGCTTGCGTAGACGTTAGATCCAGCCGTGGGGTGTAAGTTAGAAGTTTTTTTCGGAAATGGAGCTCACAAATAAACCATTTCCGTAAGCACACTGTTTGCTGCCCTCCATGTTTAAAATATATAAGCAAATCAGTTCGTATTTGGGCGAAGTTGGAAGTATTACTACAGAAATAATTTTATGTGTCCGAGTGTAATGCGAGGCCACAAATCAAGCCGTATGGATTTGTCTGAAAGACATTCCATAGGCTGCGAAAAATTTGTTCTAATCCGGGATTTCAACGCGTGACCAACTCCTTTCCTGGGCGGTCGCCCCGGCATCTGAGCTAAATAAGTAAGTTAGAAGCTCACAATACGAGCCCAAATATTTAATTCGAAGCGCAGAGCCAGTGAAGATGGCAAGCTGAAAGAAGTATTATGAAAGTGGAAAATAAGCTGTAGGAAGTATCAATTTACTGGTCAGATAATTTGGCCAGCTCAATGTAATGCGCTTGCGGTTGGACCTTCGTCACGATCTGCGCATTTGATGTCGTAGGTTAATAAATTTATGGGTTTGTGGAATACGTTCCAAGCGTAATCTGCCCACTGAAAGTACAACTAAAAATGTTTAATGCGTATGCATTCTGGGGCGGCTTCCTTCGGAAATCTGTCCGTCCGTTCGTCTGTCCGTCCATCTGTCGTCAACGCGTAACACGATGCGCTGCGTAGACATACAAGGGCTCCTTTGGTGGTATTTACTGTGTGCATCAGCTAACCTTTGCCAAGCTGTTGAACGAAAAATCAATAGTAGCTCCTGGAAAGAGCCCTTAAAGCTTCACTGTTGCACCATTCACTGTTGAACTGTTGCACTATATTTCATGCGGGCCTTTCTGCGGTGAATCTGGAGAGGTGGTGATAAGAGCGCTGGGCAGAGTGCTCGTAGTAGCAAGGATTTTCAAGTGTGTATCAGGAGATAGTAAGCCTTCTCCTCCAATTGAGATGTTGCGGTTTTTGTAAGTCGATATGTAGGTTGTGATGCTAAACTAAGTGCACGGCGAATAAAGCTTTGAAACAATTCACCAGAAAGGTCATTGGCGTACACCTTCATTAATTCTCTTTTCTTTTCAAACAACAGGGGTGAACCAAGCGAACGTTTACCATGAAACTGGTCCAGGCGATATTTCTTTTTTCGTGCAAAATTTCATATGTCTATCCATGTAAGTAACTTTCTTTTTGTGGAAGAGCCGTAGAGACACCGTTAAGAGCGTGGTAGTTGTGTAGTACTGTAATGTTTGTGATTGATAATCCAAATAAACTTAATTGACGCATACTCCTGAAGTACTTATTTATATAACGAAATGAAAACAAGACGGCCCCCAGCAAGACACTTTGTTAGATAAAGCAACAGTATGCGAAGCAAGTAAGCTTCAAATGCAAGCGAAATCTGTCTGTGCAACTTTTCTTTGTCAGGGCAACATCGGTGTTCCTTGGAACGGTTAATATATGCGTCTCCGCCTTAAACCCAAAAAATATCCGCAGCTTGCGAATAGTAAGTTGGGAGCTTCATTAAGAGACGCGAAGGTTTAGTCGCGAATGGAAGACTTCAAATGTATTTTTTTTCGGAAACAACCTAAATAGGAATAGAAGCAGCAGAGGCACAACTAATAATTGTCTATAAAACATTGTATGATGGTAGGCCACACTTTAAAGCCAAATAAATTTTATTTTTGCACAATCTGAAACATCTGACATGTCTGAACAAAGATCAGTTAAGTAGCTGCGTAATGAAGACTTTCTTTCTACCAAGAAATCATTTATAAAAGCAATGGAAGGGACGGCAGCGCCCCCTTTTCACGTCCCCGCAGGATGAAGCTGCGGGAGCTGCTCTGGCGACGCGCCATTGCGCCGTCTTATGGTGGGTCACCGGTGTGAAGAGGAGAGGGGACATTAGGAATTATTATTTATTGTTTCTTCTGAGGTAGGATGAGGGAACGGGTGGAGAACGGGGGTATTGAGGGGAGTTCACACATTCATTCACTCACATTCACTCACAATGTGGCCGAACAAGGTTGGGGTAGGAAGTAGAAGTAAGGGGACGAAACGCTTTATCTCTCCGAGTCACCGCAACCCCTCTGTGCCAGGTAAGGGGAGGTATAGGGAAGGAGTGGAGGCGGGGAGGAGGGCAGCCAGGCGCATGCACTGCGAGCGGCGACAAAATTCACTCAGGAAAGCGCCTCGCACACGGGGAAGCGAGAGACACGACTGAGAGCCGTACAACCACGCGATGCGTAGACGGAGGAGTGGAGAGCCGTGGATCACGTGCGAGGCGGCAAGGACCAGCCGCCGCCAGCACCGCGGCAGTGCCGCAAGAGCGAGAGAAGGGACGGCGAGGGTGGAGTGGACGGTTGCGCCGAGAGTCACAGGAACTGCGCGGTGCGGACGAAGGGGCGAAAGGATAGGCGAGAACACGTGATCCGGCTTTGGAGGACAATGGGAGAGCAATACTCGTGCCGCGCGCGAGAGATGGCAGCAGCAGTGCTCGCAGCTAGACACGAGTAGGTCAGGCGACACCACAATGCGCTAGCTCATTGATGTGGTTTATGCAGTTAGCCCTTCGCTACTCTATAGCAAGATTTCGTATGCATGAGCGCAAACTTTCCACTACTTTAAGGCCCGTTTTGGTCCCTAACCTACATTTTGAAGCCTAATGAAATGACCACATCAAAGAAGAATTTCTTAAGCGTAGCTTCTGGGGCAATCGGTATGCCTTGAGCCGTCATGGTGGCGAATACTAGCCCTGGAGCCCAAAATTATGCACTGATTCCACAACCTGCCAGAATTCAGAGCTCTGTAGTCACCAGGTTACGTGGACAGCGAAGTAATGGCCTTTACTGACAATGGCTACACGCTACGTGACATTTAACTTTTAAGTTCTGTTGTCACGGAAAATTTGGTGTGAAACCTGTGGCGGCAACGTTCAGCGATAAAAAAAAATATTACAATACTCTTTGGAGTCACGTGCATTCGAAACATAAAGCCATAATGGATATTGTTTTTACATTTACTACTAACAGCAGTGCTAAAACCAAGGTCCTAAAGTCTTCCTAACTTTCCTCAGCAAACTATTAACTACAGGAACTGGACTAAACTGGCCCGCATAAGCGTTGCATATTTTCTAGACCTACACAAAATGCAAAAAAACAGGCCATAATGACTTCGTTTTCTTTATTTTAGTCCTCCTATAATCTAGTTTTCCCCCTTTCAAAGTATTCCTTGAAATCATTTCTTCAACATTTATGCCATAGTCTGTATATCTTGAAATACAAAGACTACGCTTTTATATCATATTGCGGAGACTGGAAATCATTGCCCTGGAGGGAATAGTTGTCGCGTCACGCAATATTTGTGGCCTAATTGTGGCTAAAATGGTGTACAGGCGGTCATAGATGCAGTAAAACACGATGGTAATAATGTAACTTTCTCCAACAGCAAATAGAAAAAATTCTTAGCACATTGGCAAAATTACAATTATGGTCACTTCACTTGCTACATAGGATAGAAAAGTTTGCGATTTGCCTTGAAATACGTGAGAGTACAAGCTTATCCTGTTCAAGAAAGAACATCTAAATGTGGCGAGCACCAATGCGAGAAAGGAATTACAGGAAGTCATGTAGAGCAGTTCATAAAGGCGTAATATATGTACATAAAAAATTATTGAAATTAAAGAAAGAGCAAATAGCTAACCGAGAGGCACTGTAAACGCAAACGCGGAACATAAGAAATAAAAGCTTGAAGCATCTTCGCGATGACTGTCGACGTCGACGCGACACGATAATGGCGTGCCATGTTGCAGAAAACATTTTTAGGCACATTCTGCAGGAAGCCATTGTAATATTTATATTGCTTCGGCTAAACAGGGGCGCTATAACGTAAAACTATTCCAAACTTTTCTATTCCTATTCTACTATCAGCACTCCACGATTGGTCAAAAGCTTTTTTCGACCACCCCTACTTCACCTGTGTGTCACGTGACATCACGAAAACCGGGATATCTCCCCATCTGATATGATGTGTACACACTGATTATGCATGATTTGACAGAAATAAGAAACCCAGTTATTTCTGATTCGACCCATTTTCGCCATTAGCCCTCGGCTATTGGTAAAAAGCATTCGGGCGGCACCCACTTCACCTGCCTGTCACGCGAAGTCACAAAACCGCACAAACTCACCGCGTCAAAGTGACGTGTACGCGATAAACATGCATTAATATGCCGAACAAAACTGATTTTTCTTCGGAATAGCCACAGGCTGCCCCATTTCGAAAGGAATAAAAGATGGCTGCCGCCGATCGCTGAGACGCTGGCTACTCGCACCTGCCGGAGAGCATGGGTGTATTTGCGTATAATAAACCTTCTTGCGTGGCCGTGTAAGGTTTTCGAGCACTTTTGGCACCTTTACCTCCTCATTCTACCAACTCTTCTTTGCTGAGTGTCGGTTTTAGCGTCATTCTTAAGCTTCCGTTGCATGCCGCCGCGATTTTCAACCAGCCACCGCAAGCTAAGTAAGGGAAACCGACCAGTCGCAGACGGCGGCACCACCCTCTTCATCCGGATATCGATTTTCAGTGCACCGCCCGTTGCGAAAGGCTTGGCGGCACTTATCATAAATGATTGACAGTACAAAATAAAGACCACACTCGCCCTAGCAACAAACTTTGTTCCATTTGCACAGCGTATATCCACGCGTTGAAAGTTCGCGCCACATTCCCGTCGGGGCATGCATGGGTACTTGAAGACTGGAGCGACGACTCGACATCAATACTCGGCACTTCGCCTTCACTAGATGTTTGCTTTCTCGCCAGGAGCTACGAAGGTGCCAGCATGGCACGGCTGCGTGCTAATGCGGTACTAACTAAGCAAGAATGTGCTAACTAAGCAAGATGAAGTTACAACTAAACCAAACAATTCTTACAAAATAGTAGACAATTCTCAGAATTTCTGCAGCTTTTTTTACTGGAACATGCGTCAAAATTAACACACAAGTTTATTCTTATGCCTACAGCGGGCTAATTTCTGAACACCGTAACTATCAGAATTCTAACAGAGGTGATATTTTTTATGGCTTCCCTAATGTTAGCTTGACCATTCTGTTTAAATTAAGCTCAGTTGTCGAAGCAATTCATTAGCGAATTCAAATGTTATCGGGATAATTGTTTCATACCCGTGATAAGGCCAAGTTTACAATATCAACCTTGAAGACTCTCTAGTAAGAGCTGGGATAATAAATAAAGTCCGGCATTATTTAAGCATATCCTGAATTTTATGGGCTTTCTGCATTTTCTCCCTGTTCAGCATGCCCAGTTAACGAAGTTGGAATGTTCTGCGATGGATCTGACTTGGTTCCGCAGCTATACTGTGAAGGCGTCGAACTTAACGATAGGTGGAATTGTAATAAGAAGAAAAGAGTAAGGTGCGGGTGTGGACCTCGCTACGCTCGTCAAGCCGACAACACATGCGTGCCCTTTACTTCCTGCAGTAAGTAACTCTGTTATATACATATAAATAGGTTATATTACGAGATATTCCTAAAATATGTTTTACCGCGCTTAGGTTGCAATATTTACTTTTAAAACTGTAATTTGCATCGGACGTTATATTTACGTTAGGACAGAGCGTCGACGGTGGGTCTTACTTCCACTGCTGTGTCTCCATTCTGGAAGGTAGTTGTTGTGCGGAGTCTTGTCCTTCTGAAGGGAAGCACACAAGCTACAGCGAATACGACGTGAATCTTCTAATCAAGCAACAGAGGTTCGATAGAAAAGGGTATAGAAACTTTGTAATTAAAACAACAACAAGCCTAGTATGTAGGAATATGTTGCCACTTAGGCTCAGATCCAAGAAAATAATGTATATATAAGCATAAATAGAGTAAATACTAAGAGCGCGAAATTAAAATTTGTATTGAAAATTTCGCTTATATATACATTTCGCGAAAATAGCAGCAGAATGACGGCGACAACGTTGAGAACTTAAAATTTTTAATTTTGTCGCAATAACAGCAATTTAGTGGGCTAGGGGTTGAGTATTTGTTAGATTGTAGCGCAAGACGGACACCGATACAAAAACGAGAACCGTATTCATCGTTGCATATTGTGGTATGTGTACGCGTAGCCAAAATTCTGCTAAAGTGTTCATATGGCTTTACATGTGTTTCAAACGAATGACAACGGTCACAATAGCCAGTCAGCCAATGAAATTTGAAACTATGACAAATAAACAATAGCGGTGTGTAGAATATTCTGCGAGTATCACCAAAGATAACGATTGTGACAATGTTGTATGCGATATTTGCGATATGACGTGAGTCGTATATTTTAAAGAATGGTATTTTTTTCTTAAAAATTTTGATTCGGTACACATGGTTACTCACATAAAAAAATTGTACAGATCTTACGCACTGTGGGAATCGATGTAAGCTAAGCTTTCGTTGCTAGATGATTTGAGTGACGAAAATAATTGCGGATATTTACGGTTAAGCTTAATTTCTTCAATGCTTAGTCTAACACGAAAGTGGTATGGTTCTGTGGAGTGCACAGAACACGCTGGGAGGGGTGCTCACTTGAGGCGTTATTGTGCGTCATATTTCATAACGTCTGTGAGGGTTCAGCATAGTCATTTCCTTACATGGACCACCCAACACCACCTAGACAAGAGAAGACCAGAGCACTCGGCGAGTGACGCCACGGAGATGAGGCCGGCGGTGTGCTCGGGAATGCGGGTTGAATGCAGGAATCGTGTCCTGATGGGCAACGTTAACCAGAGCACAGTTATTGTTTTTAGGCCTAGTCGAGCAGATTGCCCGCAGAGAACAGAGGGTGTTCCAAGATTATTTCATTTATGCAAAACTATATACGCGCGGCATTATTAAAAAGCCAATCCCTAACAAATGAAATGGTTCAACTTTAGGACTGAGAACGAATTTCGGGTAAATGATGACAGGGGCATGGCTAACATTGAAAAGTGACAGTGCTGCCCTCTTCTTCACAGTAGCTTCCTTGCCTTGATTTATTGTCGGTGTCAAAATGTTTGCCGTTCATGCGACCACAAAAGTTCTTCAACAAATTGTTAGCACTGCACCACAGTACACATCTCACGACACCTTCACTGGCGTGCCCTTCCTCACATTCGGGATACATGTACTTATTCCACTCTATATTAGGCTCTAAACGAATAATTTCGCTTCCGAGGCATTATTACATACAGTGACGCAGTCCACATATTTACAACACCTCAAATGAGTTTAGTAATGTATATACAAAACATTTGTGCAACTATTTACAAAGAAACAGCTGCTTATTTCGCAGAATTCCAGCTTTTTTTCTTCTTTGACTTAGCATTGGGACCCAATATTCTGTCATTGATCTTGCTGAAATATGAACACATGATTTTCGGCCTCGGTTTGTAATTGCTCCAGCAAATGGGCGCGCAGTACTTATTAGGCATATCCTGGTATGACCGTAATCCACATTCCGCGGCAATGAAGCCTTGCCGGACACACAACCGCAATCGCAGCACTATTGCAGAGACTACATGCATGGTTTACACCTAGAAAAAAAGTGCTTTCGGAAGCATGTCGTAGTATGGGCAGGACATTTCTAACCCCGAAGCTATCCAAGGACCGGCAGGGTTCCTCGAACTAATCGAATTGTTATCGCCGTCATCGCCCACTCGGTCTTCCGCGTCTCACCTTCAACGCAAGTGCACTGCTCGTAGCCTCGTAGTACGCTGCACGGAACTTCTATGTGGGCCTCTCTTGCGTGACTTCGCTCAAGGGGAGACGGTACAGTCATAAGGCCTTAAGTTCTCTAGAGGGTGTTGGTACATCGTGTTGTGGAAGAAGTATTAAACTGGAATTGGATTATGGGGCTGTACGTGCGAAAACCACAATGCGATGTTCTTTAATGCGCCCCAAAATTTAAGCGCACGTGCGATTTCTATTTTGCACCCATCGAAATGCGGCTGCAGCCGTTCGGATCAAATCCACGCCCTTCAGCAATACCATAGCCGCAAAGCTACCGCGGCGGGCACAGAAGTGGTCATTTGATTGTCCAGCGATTCCCTATTGTTGCCTGGACCGTGCGGTGCGATTTAATAAATGCAGCTCTGCTTATGCACTCCCTGCGTAGTTTGTCCGCTTGACACATTTGCATGGTGTTCCCTTTTTGAGAAAAATGCAGAAACGTACTGTACCGCACCTTCAACTGAAGCTTATCCTGTTTCCCCGCAACCGCCATCGTATAGTAGCAGGGTTTCCTTGCCTTCTCACTTTGCGCCCCCCTCCCCCCTTCCTGTATGGAAACTGCCTCTTCTCCTCTGTCCTCCCTACAGTTTTATCTACGTCCCCTCTGGACTCGCACGTTAGTAGAAAGGGAAACGCTGCAGTTACTGCAATGCTTCTGAGGGGAGTCAGAGATAACTACAGCTGTCAAGAGGCTAAGGTGGCAACGACCAGTGAGCGCCCGAGGGCATTGTGCACATTCGACGCGTTGGGGTGAAAACGAGCTTCATGCGTCACCTTTCTTCTCTAACTCGCCCCTGCCATACGCTCCGAACCATCCACATGCTACGAACCATCACCTCCCCCCTCCGACGCGGTGCGCCTGGCGGCACCAGCGCCAGCGGCGCCCGGCGGCGTGCCCGGCAGCGGCAGCGGCAGCAGAGCAGCAGCAGCAGTAGCCGAGGAGGAGGATGATGAGGAGCAGCAGCAGCAGCAGCAGCAGTGGGAATATCGAAGGAAGAAGCAAAGAAAGCTTCACTTTAAAATTGCTTTTTATTACATGTACGGGCATTTAGGTGGTAACTTCGAGGCACTAATATATAATTGGGGGACACATTACCCAAAGCTGCCTTTTTTATTACATTTGGCGACTATTGAAGGTGCATGTCTATTATTTAGCTGGTGCAGAATTCCACCCTGATTTATAGGATGCAAGTTCGGCTCGTAAATTTTCTACAGTTCAGTCTTAAAATGGAAAACTGTCGTTCACTCGAATGTTAGCACGAAGCTACAATAAAAACATATACGGAATTGGTTTGAAGCTTCTTGCTAACATTTGAGTGCAAGACTATATTCCACTTGGTGAATCTTCCTTCATCTTGAGAGATTATACGCATAATGGATTTCAGAATTACAACTTAGTCTTCATCTGTGAATGTCTGTGTGCCTGTTTTTCTTCATGTTTAACACAATAAACAGACAACAATGGAATCATGTCTTCGAAAACAGAAACATTTATTGTGGTGACTGGGATTAGAACGTAAAGGTGTAGCAGCATGGTTACTGTTTAATAAAACACTTCCATCTTCCATCTGGCATCCTAAAAGAAGAATTGAGCAATATTGCTATGCGAACAAGGGATTTAAACCTGAATACTACGTAAAAAGTATATTTAAAAAATAACTGCACAGCTGGCCAGTTCAACCGGCAGCTCGTGAGCCAGGAGCAGTTTGTCTTTGTTGTCGAGCCGCCCGCGCACAATATCCAAAGAAGCACGCAATGTGCATGTTACAGTGGCGTACCAACGATTCTTCCACCGAGGGGCCACGCCAGCTCTCTTTCATATGTATATACATATATATTGTTACGCGCGAAGAAGACCGTTTATAACACTTACGGATGAAGGGGACCGTTTACTTTAGGTCGCGAAGGTGAGCGCAAGAGCGGCCAGCTGGTTGATCAACTCAGCGTGGAGGAAGAAGACGACGACGGTGCGAGCGGTCGCATGTTGCCTCGGCTCCTGCATTTTTCCTTTTTGTGCCTACCCAATCGCTTCAAGAGCCTGATTTCCTGCCTGGACCTACGTGAGTGTTATCGGCACTTCTTGACAGTTCCTTTAGCAACTCTGACGTCCCTTACGCGAGCCGCAGCCCTTTTTAGGGCTCTCGGCTGACCGTCTCGCTGCTGGGCCTAGCTCCGCCTAGCATGGGCGCAGGAACGGAGCGCGATGGCGCGCGCACTTGGCGCGAGATCCACGATAACCTCTCGAAACAGCGTCAGCATCCTTCGCCACCAGCATACCCCGCAGTGGCTCATAGGACTCAATCAAGAGCAGAACCGAAGCCCCCGCCGCTGCCACGTAGCGATTATAAAATCATCCTAAGACTTCGTGGGGGCCTCAACTGCGCTGGAATCCATGCATGCATCCTCAGACAAGTCATCCTCAAGGCTGCGGGGCTCCCCATCACCGACCGCATTAGTTCTGACCAAATTCGTGTCAACACCATCAACAATACCGTTCTAATCAGCACGCCAGACGTGGGACGTGCAGATCTCTACCACAACATCCAGAGTCTGCAATTCAATGGTAACCCTTACGAAGTCGCCACCCATGTGGCCGATCCCATCGATACCTGCAGAGGATGCATTCACTTGCCCCCAGATTACTCAGAAGATGACATCGCCTCAACCCTCCGTAGATGCAACCCAACATTGATTATTGGGGGTGCACGACGCCTGGGCAATACTGAAACTATCATGGTCATATTCCAAGGCAAAATCATCCCTTTCTACGTCAACTACGACGGCTGTTCACTTCGATGCCGCCCCTTCAGGCAGAAGGTAGAAGCCTGCACCCGATGCCGCGGGATTGGTCATCGCCAGGACGTCTGCACTAGTGCCACCGACACACTCTGCCCCAAGTGTGGAATGAAAGACGCACCCATGGACCACGAATGTGACCCGATATGTGTTGTGTGCAACGGCAACCATCAAACCGGCTCCTCACTGTGCAAACAAAGGTTCAAACCACGCCCTACACGTCCCAGGCATAAACAAGACACTGCACCCACCAACCGAACTCCCAGTCTCGACCGCACTCGTGACTCAAGCCGGCGAAGAAGTCGCAGCAAAAGCAAGGACCGCGGGCCTGGCTACGCGACCCAAGACGTCGCCTGGCCAGCTCTATCATCAAGCCCTACTCTCGCCAACTCCTCGCGCAACCCACCCCAGGTAAGCTGGGCTAAGGTAGCCTCTTCCAGCTGCTCCTCAAACCAGACTGCTAATAATGAATCCCTCCTTGAAGAAAATACAATTCTAAAAGCCGAAATTCAAAAACTTAAATTAGAACTCCAATCTCGTCACCCCTCTACTTCAACCTCGGAAGCCCCTCTCTCTAACACGACCCTTTCGACTCATCATCCATCAGCCCTACCTGAAACCTCTTCACACCGCCCTATGGACACTAGCCCCTCCACTGAACGGGAACCGCTTCACCCTCCCCCCAGCAAACGTAAAACTCCGAGCACTCCGCGATCAGAGGACACCCTGGACGAGACAATCTTAAATTATAACGACAGGCTAACCGCTTTGGAAACTAAATTCTATAATATACTCACTGCAATTGAAAAACTCAATACAGATTACACATCCAGGAATGAAAAGCTCGACAAATTTATTGAATTCGTACAAGCACACATCCAACAAACTACAAGTTGGATAGCTGGAGTCACCGCGAATCAACCTAACATAGCTGCACCTGCTCGATCCGCCTCCCCGCCAGCTCCGCTTAACAATGGCCAATAACCCGACCCGCTCCGTGCTTGAAGTGTGGCAGTGGAACTGTAGGGGGCTTCGAAAAAAGAAAGCACACCTCCAGCAGTTTCTAGCCTCCTCTTCTAATCTCCCAGCTGTCATTGCGCTTCAGGAAACTCACGGACTAATCAGCTTTCCAGGTTATAATGTTTATCAGAACAATAAGGTCTCCCGGCCCGATACGGCAATTCTTATGCAAAAGCACCTCACTGCCAATCACTCCCAATTCGACAGCGTTGATATAGAGCACGATTTTCTAGAAATTATTCCTCGAAAAAATAATTCACCTGGCCTTTACATTCTCAATATCTATAGTCGTCCACAAGACAAACATTACCGCTTTGACTCCCTTTTCGCTCAAGCTATTGCCGCTGCCACCCACCACCCCCTCCTAATCCTTGGAGATTTCAACGCACCCAATCATTTGTGGGGTCACTCCGTTTCTACTCCTAAGGGCAGAGCCCTATGGATCCACATACAAGACCACAGACTCACATTACATAACGACATCGATGCACCAACCAGGCTAGGCAATAGCGTAGCTAAGGACACCTCCCCCGATCTTACGCTTACACACAGAATCCAACACGTCACATCGCACAACTCACAAGTTAACCTCGGTAGCGACCATTACATCATTACCATCACACTACAATTCAAACACAAACCCTTTGCACCCAAACGCCTCAGCCTTACCAATTGGGACAATTTTCGAGAGGCCCGCCAGATATCAGCTCCCACAAACATTCAAGACATTTCAGAATGGGTTCAGCAACTACACTCAGACGCCCAGACGCACACTACCACTCTGCCCCCCGAAACCGCTCTCACTACGGTTGATTCCAAGCTTCTACACATGTGGGAAGCCAAAGAGTCTCTTCTCAAACGGTGGAAGAGGCAACGGTTCAACCGAAAACTAAGACTCCGAATTGCCAAATTAGACCTCCAGATCCAGGAGTACGCCACGCAACTGGCCTGCCAGCAGTGGGGCCAGGTATGTGAAAGCATGCATGACAACCTCGATAACAAGCGCACATGGCAACTCTTGCGACACTTATTAGACCCTACCACATCGCGCACACACCACAACCATAGCATAAACAAACTGCTACATGCACACAAGAACAATCTCAACGGATTCTTCGACGACCTCCGCCATAAACATCTGGCTCCCGCTCAGAAGTATGACATGCCAAAATGTACTGGCGAACCCAACGAGCTACTTAGCGCCGCTATCACGGAAGCAGAGGTTCGCCATGCCCTCGCCACCCTGCCCACAATGTCAGCACCAGGCCCCGACCTTATTAACAACAAAATACTCCGCAATCTAGACGACAACTCTGTCACAGCCATTACGGCGTACTTCAATCACTGCTTTGACACAGGCACCCTCCCTAGCTCGTGGAAAGATGCCAGGGTAATTTTTATCCCAAAGCCAAACAAACCACTCAACATTTCTAATCTCAGGCCTATATCACTAACCTCTTGTCTAGGTAAAACACTCGAACACGTCATCCTCAACCGGCTCAGTAAATACATGGAGGACAACAATCTTTATCCATCAGAAATGGTAGGTTTTCGAAAATCTCTCTCATGCCAAGATATCATGCTTTGAATGAAGCATGACATCATTACACCTAATAGCAGTCTAGGTACGCAAGCAATTCTCAGTCTGGACCTCCACGGAGCTTTCAATAACGTTTCACATTCCGCCATCCTCCGAGAGCTTAATCTCATTGGGGTTGGCGGAAAGACATATGACTACATATGTACCTTTTTATCCAACCGTACCGCAACGATACACATAGGCTCAGAGCAATCCCTTTCATACGATTTAGGTAGCTACGGCACGCCCCAAGGCTCTGTGCTGTCCCCTTTTCTTTTTAATCGTTCTATGATGCCGATGGCGCAAGCATTGCGGTCTATTCCCGAGCTCAAATTTTCACTCTACGCCGATGATATCACTCTTTGGACGACTGGCGGTTCTGATGGAGAGATTCAAGACACCCTACAGGCCGCAGCAGACGCCGTCGTGGCTCATGCCGGGGCTATGAATCTCACATGCTCCCCTCAAAAATCCGAGCTGCTGCTTCTACCATCCCACCGGGGGGCAGGAAAACACGTCTAGTATAGAGGTAATCCTAAACCACATCCCTGTTACTAGAGTGGACAGGCTCCGGGTGCTCGGTTTACACATTCAAAGCAACCGGCTCAACACATATACCCTACATACACTCCACATCACAGTCGATCACACCCTGCGCCTTCTAGGGCGAGTCTCCAATAAACATGGCGGACTAAAGGAGGCCGAACTTCTCCGCTTGATTCAGGCCTTCGTCATCAGCAAGATTACATTCGCAACACCATATCTACATTTCCTTAAATCAGAATCAGATAAGATCGACACTCTTTTACGCAAAATATATAAATTCGCTCTGGGAGTCCCCATACGTACCTCCACTGAAAGGCTAATGCTTACTGGAACTTTCAACACACTTACTGAACTCACAGAAGCCCACCTCACATCCCAATATAGCAGACTTTCTAACACCGCAACAGGTCGACACATTCTACAAACTCTTTCTGTCACTCCGGCACCCATCATCAAGACTAAATACACCATTCCACATCACATACACGAAAACCTCTGCATCCCCCCACTTCCTAAAAACATGCACCCTGTGCATCACAAACAGCGCAGGAGGCAGCGAGCTAAGGCTCTCCAAAAACAATTCTCCACCTCTAAAGACGTGCTCTATGTTGATGCCGCCGAATATGGGAACAGAAATCATTACGCAATATCAGTCATTAACTCTCACGGCCAGGTCGCTGCGGCCGCCTCCATTCCTGGCCCTTCCTCGGAGGAGGCGGAGGAAACGGCCATAGCCCTGGCCCTCACAATTCCAAATTCATCAGTTATCGTTAGCGACTCCAAAGCAGCCATACATAACTTCGGAGCGGGTAGGGTCTCTAAGCCAGCCCTTTCTCTCCTCTTGGCCCATCCTTTCCAGCAAACTGTGGCATTAATCTGGACTCCCGCGCATGCGGGCCTTGCCGCAAACGAGGCGGCTCATGCCTGTGCCCGAGGATTTACTGTCCGGGCTCAGGCATCAGATGTGTCGGACCTCGCCACGGAGGAGGCACCGTTTACAGCGCGGGATCGACTTATTACTTACCACGACATCTGCGCACACTACCGATTAGACCGCTTAACCTTTCCGCCACTCATGGGCAAATCCCCGCGTAGGTGTGAAGTTTTGTGGCGACAGCTGCAGACTCGCACCTTTCCGTCCCCTTACCTCCTCCACCGCATTCATCCCGCCATTTACCTTTCTCCCTCTTGTAAATTCTGTGTCTCTCCCAAAGCAGACTTAAACCACATCATGTGGGGGTGCCCTAAGCACCCCCTTCCCCCTTTCCTTAAGCAATTAATATCTAGTGAGGAGCAGTGGGAGGCTGCCTTGCGCAGCTCCAGGCCCGATCTTCAGGAGGCCATCCTGGAGTGGGCTGAGAGGATAAAGGAGGCCTACTTCAAGTAGTTCCTCCCCCACCCTCTATTCCATTGCCCCCTTCCCTTTAAAGAGGGATAAATAAAGTTTTTCATCATCATCATCAACTCAGCGTCGTTCTCTTCTTCCTAGCCCACTCGGGACCGCAAGCAGGTTCACTGGTCTTCGTTTTCTTCATGCGTAACATTCCTCTCATCACAGATGAAGCCCGCCGGGCGAGTCAATCCATTTTTCTTGACGTGAACAATTTCAAGCGGGAGACATGGAACACTTGTATCTTAACAGCTCTTCTACCACTCTCCGAGAGGCGAGCTATGTTATACGTGACTTCCGTGAGTCTGTTAATAATAACAAATGGTCCATCGTAGGTGGCCAAAAGCTTTTGGCAGAACCCGCGTTTGCGTATTGGAGTCCATAGCCAGACTAAATCACCAGGGCGAAAGGCTACCGGTCGATGGCGAATGTCGTAGCGTGCTTTTGATCGGTCCTGCGATGCCAAAGTGGGAAAACGAGCAATACGACGAGCTTGTTCGGCAAGGCAGAGAGTCTCGGCGACAGTGGGATTTTCGTGACTACAGAAAGGGAAAACAGTGTCGATTGTGTACCGGGGTGGCCGTGCGTACAGCAGGAAGAAAGGGCTATAGCCGGTAGTCTCATGCTTGGGGGTGTTGAACGCTTACGTGATAAAAGGCAGTACGTCATCCCAGTTCTTGTGGTCGGATGAAACATACAGAGATAACATGCTTACAATTGTTCGGTTGGTGCGCTCCGTAAGCCCAATCGGTTGCGAATGGTTGGGCGTCGAGTGATGCAAGTTGGATTCACACAAACGAAGCAGCTCCTCTACAACTTCCACTGTGAATTGTCATCCATGGTCGCTGATGATCACGCAAGGCGGACCATATCGCAGGATCACATATTGCAGCAGGAATGTTGAAACATCAGTGGCAGTTGCGGAGGGCACGGCCGCCGTCTCACAGTAGCGTGTGACGTAGTCGACGCAAATAACTATCCAGCGGTTTCCCTTGGCTGATTTTGGAAGTTGGCCTACGAAGTCAATGCCCACTTGTTGGAAAGGCGTGCTTGGACGCGGGATCGGCTGCAGGAGACGAGCTGGAGCAGTAGATGGCCGTTTGTGGCGCTGACACTGCATACAGCTGGCCACATGCGTCTCAACAGAATGTCGCAGTCCAGGCCAATAAAAGCGTTCCTGAATCCGGTAGAGCGTCCTCGCCGAACCTAAATGGCCAGACGTAGGGTCGTCGTGCATAGCCTTCGGAATCGCTGTGCGAAGGCTCGCCGGTACCACTAGGAAAAAACGTGCGCCAGTACCGGAAAAGTTCTTCTTATAGAGGAGTCCATCACACACACAGAAATGGTTTGCCGTAGTAGGCGGTAGTAGCGGTGAAGAGCGGTGTTAATTTACCGTCTTTTCGCTGTTCGGCTTTGAAGCTGTCGAAGTCTGGAAAATGCGGCGACACAGAAGCCACGAGGTAATCGAAGTCGTCGGCGTCACAGTCCGTGGTGCTAAGTGGCATACGCGAGAGGCAGTCCACATCAGCGTGTCGTCGACCGCTCTTATAAAAGACGGCAAGCTGTATTCTAGCCAATTCAAATTTCTGTGTTGATTAGTACAATGTCAGCTTCCAAGAGATGACTGACTGTGATAATACTTGAAAGTGGTAGAATTTTCGTGTGCCACGCACAGACATAGTTGCTTTAAAGTACCGCCGTAACTACATAAGTTTTCTTCTACGACGTCCTTTAAGACCCACGAGGTGGCGATCCCTTTCGCTGCTGTTTCCCCCATTCGAAAACTTGATAGGAGGCCGTGATGTGGCCTTTGAAAGGTATGGGGATGTTTGCTCTCAATAAGAAATGCTTGACAGTGCCACCAAGAGAATCACATGTACGTTTACCGTACGACGTGACAAAACAGTTATAGCATGCAAGGAGAATATAGTATTCCTCATAGTAGCATAGTTTCGGACTATTATTTTCATTCCTGTATGGGGATGAAGCTCTATCAGAAAAGTAACACAGTTTCCGAATTCCGGGAATAATTTCTTTAAAAATCGCCAGAAATTCGGTTTGGAATGCTGACGGGGATCTTGTGACATGTGTTAGGCAGTCTGAGATGGCAAGAAATGACTTTACAGTTATGCCATACAGCTTTGCTGCCACTTCATGTAGGTATCAATTGGATGCACAGTAGCTTATGCACCCAATAAAAGGACTGCGAACCGTACTGAACAATACAGTTAGAATGTTCCGCCAAATCTATTAGTCTAGTGGCGTCGTCTTTCCACACAGTAACGCTTAGCTCCCTTAGATAGCTTGCTCGTTTTTTACTGATAAGATGATGAGCCTCGAAACCTTTGAAAACTGAAAAAGTTTTACAGAAACTTTTCCTAAAATGATTGTTTCCAAACGGCACATATGCCGCTAATCTCCCTGCGTAACTTAGGTTTTGTCGATGTCTTTCCTATCGAGAATGAATTACTGATCAGGCTTTCTGCCTCCGAAAAAAAGGCACACCTACATTACTACAGAACGCTGTTTTTGTTCTCCAGGCCACACATAATGCAAGCAAGCAGTTTTAGCCTTTAACCCAGTGATCCTGCCATCAGCTTGATATTGCATACAGACAAAACGGTGTGCGTTCGATTTGCTTAACCAAACAAGCAATGCGAACACACTAGATGTGCGAATGTAGAGAATCCACAAAGAAAATAGTTTTTTCTATTGGTGGTGTAATTCTTATCAATTCATTACCCGAATCCGCTTCTTCTGCTTAAAAGAGAGCCATCTTTATTGCTAAGCAGTGTGAAAAAGCATTATCGTAGTAAAATGCTTTCACCGCAACTTTCACTCCCTCACCAAGTGGGTGTCCAAATTTTTTCAGAAGTGCTCCTACACTTTGCCATTTAGACAATGTTTTAGCGCCTTACCCACTCGTTTTTTGATGCACCAAAATATTATAACTTAGTTTTATACTTATGACATAGGCGCCAGTGTCAGGAGATGCATATTTTCAATATTCTTCTCATGTTCATACTGGCCTTTAGTAGCGGTCATCAGTGATACGTAGTACTCAGGATATTATTGCGATATTATCGGCAGATACACAAGAGACGAGTCGCCACGAGAACGACGATGAAGTTGGTCTGTGCGTTGGCGCGCGCAGTGTTGCCCTGGCTGCATGGCTGTAGTGTATATAACCTGTAAATAGCCTTTTTCATCTGCGTCGTTCTACACGTAATATTCTGGTGGAGGTTAGCGATCCCCATCCTCACCACTGAACTCCGAAGTGGTCGGTACATCGAGCTTGTCAACATGCCTCCTGGTGACGAGACCACCTCTGCAACGGATTCGGTTTGTCCAACTGCTCCAATCGTCACGGTTGCCCAACATCATGATCCTGATGTGTTCTCTGGCCTGGAAGGACAGGACGGTGACGACTGGATCCAGCTCTATGAACATGCCAGTGGTAATAGCAGGTGGGAGCCAACGATTATGCTCGCCAATGTTATCTTTTATTTTGGCGGCACTTCACGCGTTTGGCGCCAAGCGCATGACGACGAGATAACCAGTTGGGTCAGTTTCAAAGAAAAGCTATGGGAACTGTTCGGTGAACCCGTTGGCCGCAAGGTTGCCGCGAGAAAGGCTCGTGCGTCTCGTGTTCAGACATCTCCAGAGCCGTACGCTTCATACATCCTTGACGTCTTTGCTCTATGCTGCAAAGCTGACGATGCTATGTCTGAAGCAGATAAAGTGTTACATGTTCTAAAAGGCATCGCCGACGACGCTTTCAATTTGCTTATTTTCGACAACGTCTCGACTATCGACGCCATCATAAAAGAATGCGTCGCCTTGAACAAGCTAAGAGCCGCCGTATCACACACCACATCGCGCGGCTACTCAACACTGCTGCTACGTCGACATGTGAGGGTTGACCGCGTCAGACCACCACCTGCGACGATGTAACCCGTATTGTTCGCCGCGAGCTCGAGGCCGCCGGTTCGCTAGCTTTCTTCGCGACGACTCCAATCCGCCAGCAACCACGTTTGCGATGATTCAGGCCGTAGTCAGACAAGAATTTGAGAACATGGGTCTGAACTCCGTGTGTTCAACGTCTCAACCCAGCGTTCCTCAGTTCTCTACCAGCCTTCCTCGTCCGCGTCAGTCCTTTTCTGCCACATCTTGCCCCAACGCCTCTGAATGGCGTACCCCTCATGACAGGCCGATCTGCTTCCACTGCTGTCGCATCTGCCACGTCGCTCGTCACTGCCACAACCGATGACCACCACTTCCTCGGACATACGCCGCCACTTATTCCCGCACCTTTGGACCTTCTTTTCCCAATGCCACCCATCATGACCCCAATGTCGCTGATGCCCCTGCTCCGAACAACCTTTGCTACAGCCGCTCGCCCTTACCTCGGCATCATCAGCCTCGTTCGCCCCAACACCGCCGCTTCTCTTCGCCGCCTGTCGCTTCCCGAACCCAGCCGGAAAACTAGGCACTGCAGCTGCTGGAGGTGAAGCTGCGTTATCGACCCTGCCCTCAAATCTTCCGATGCTCGCGTTACCTGCGAGCCAAAACCTTCTTGACGTTGACATTGACGGCTATCGTGTCACTGCATTAATCCTTACAGGCACACATCTTTCTATTATGAGTGCTGCCTTCCGACGATGACTCGAAAATCTCCTCACCCCAGCGTCGGCACGCGTTGTTCGCGTTGCGAATGGCGGTACTGTGCCTATCGTGGGTATATGTACAGCACGTGTCAGCATTGCCGGCCGCCACACCCCTGTCCTCTTCACCGTGATTGCTCATTGCCTCCACGACGTCATTCTCGGCCCCAACTTTCTCTCCGCGCATTTGGCTGTTATTGACTGCTCTGCCAGTACCCTTCGCCTCGAATTGCCGACTCTCGCAGAACTTTTTGACGCACCCCAGTGCCGCTTATGCCCCAACCGCTTTCTTCACCTGCCGCCAAAATCAATAGCCTTTATTGAACTGTTGTCTTGCCCTCCAGTTCCTGATGGAAAGTGCCTCGTCACTCCTCTGCCCGACATTGCACTACAGTATGACGTTACAGTGCCTCACAGTATACTTACTATTTCTGCGAACCGCGCTCGCATACCTTTCTTTACCTTTGGATTGGCAAAGCAAATTCTACCGCAAAGTATTTGACTTGCCAATGTTGATTGTCTCGACGACCATCACGTGGCCGCGTTATCAACCGATAGTTCTTATGAGCTTAGCAGGCCCCTCGCGCCAGCCTCGGGCGCCGATCCCAACATAAATAAATAGTTGCGACGGACCTGTCCTCTGCGCAGGCTGAAGACCTTTGCAATGTAGTATCGTCCTACCGAGATATTTTCGACTTGGACGATCGCCCTTTAGGCCGGGCGCTCGCGGTCAAGCATCAGATTCTTACTGGCGATGCTACGCCTTTTCACCGACAACCGTATCAAGTTTCTGCGTCGGAACGCTGAGTAATTCAAAGTGAAGTGAACAAAATGCTAGATAAGAACATTATTGAACCTTCTTCGAGTCCCTGGGCGTCACCTGTGGTGTTGGTTAGGACGAAAGACGGCACCTGACACTTCTGTGTAGACTACCATCATCTGAACAACATTACTAAGAAGGATGTCTACCCGTTCCCACGTATAGACGCCGCCCTTGACTGCCTCCACGGTTCCAGCCATTTCTCTTCTATTGATCTTGGTTCTGGATATTGGCAGATTGCTGTTGACGATGTGGACAGGGGAAAAACCGTGTTCATCATACCTGATGGCCTATACCATTTTAAAGTAATGCCGTTTAGATTATGCAACGCCCCTGCCACCTATGAGCGTATGATGGACTGCTTGCTCTAACGTTTCAAGTGGTCCACATGCTTCTGCTACCTCGACGCCGTCACCGTCTTCTCGCAAACGTTCGACACTTACCTTGAGCGTCTAACAACTATACTTGATGTATTTAGAAAGGCGAAGCTTAAACTTACCTCGTCCATGGGCGCTATAACGTAAAGCTATTCCAAACTTTTCTATTCCAATTTTGCTATCAGCCCTCCGCGATTGGTCAAAAACTTTTTTCGACCACCCTCCACTTCACCTGTCTGTCACGCGACGTTACAAAAACCGCAATACCTCCCCATCTGATATGATGTGTGCACACTGATTATGCATGATTTGACAGAAAAAAGAAAAACAGTTATTTCTGATTCGACCCCTTTTCGCCATTAGCCCTCGGCTATTGGTGAAAAGTTTTCGGGCTGCACCCACTTCACCTGCCTGTCACGCGACGTCACAAAACCGCACGAACTCACCGCGTCAAAGTGACGTGTACGCGATAAAGATGCATTAATATGCCGAACAAAACTGAATTTTTTTCGGAATAGCCGCAGGCTGCCCCGTTCCGAAAGGAATAAAAGATAGCTGCCGCCGATCGCTGAGACGCTGGCTACTCGCACCTGCCGGAGAGCATGGGTGTATTTGCGTATAATAAAACTTCTTGCGTGACCGTGTAACGTTTTCAAGCACTTTCGGCACGTTTCCTACCTCATTCTGCCAACTCTTCTTTGCTGAGGGTCAATTTTAGCGTCATTCTTAAGCTTCCGTTGCATGCCGCCGCGATTTTCGACCAGCCACCACAAGCTAAGTAAGGGAAAGGCGACCAATCGCAGACGCCAGCACCACCTTCTTCATCCGGTTATCGGGTGGCTCGGCCCCATCGAATCCCTCTCCACTTGAGCGTTCTCCTCGCTTCTTGTGAGCCAATTAGATACAACAAGCCACTCAGTGTAGGCAATGTTATTCGTTTTTCAAGCAAACAAAAGGGACGTCCTATGAACGAGGAGAGCGTTTGATTGGTCTGTTCAGGCAACCCTATGGGGGACCGCCCGGTGCTTGCGTCGGTGGTTACGCAAATTTGACGTCAGGAAATTGGAATAGAAACATATTGGAATAGTTTTACGTTATAGGGCCCCATATGTCGTTTTGGCCACCGTGAAATTTCTCTTCTCGGACATCTCGTTGACGCTTCCGGAGTACAGCTTGGTCCCGCGAAACCCGCGCTGTCCGACACTTTCCGGTTCCGAAGAGAGCCGCAGGCGTCCGAAGTTTTGTAGAGCTATGCTCGTACTTTCGTCGTTTTGTTCCAGATTTTGCGACAATTGCTAGACCCTTCACTAATCATTTGAAGAAAGGCGTAAAATGCTCGTGGGGCACTTCCGAAGCCGCCGCCTTCTAACAGGTCGTCACTCTTCTAACATCACCACCCATTCTCGCCCAATTCGACCCTGATGCTCCTACAGAATTGCGTAAAAATGCCAGCGGTCATGGCGTACTTAGCGTACTTAGCTTAGCCCAGAGTCAGCGTGGCGAGGATCGCGTTTTTGCTTATGCGAGCCGCCTCCTAGCACCATTGGAGCGCAAATATTCCATTACGGAACGTGAATGCCTTGCTGCTGTCTGGACGGTTGCGAAGATCCGTCCTTACCCTTACGGTGGCCCTTCTTCCGTAGTCACTGACCCCAATGCTCTCTGCTTGCTCTCATCGCTAAAAGATCCTTCAGGCCGGCTTGGTCGATGGCCTTTAAGGCTGCAAGGATTTTCATATTCCATTGTCTACAAGGCTGCTCGCCTGCACCAAGATGCTGACAGCTTGTCGTGTTACCCTGTTGACCACTCCGACCACTTCAATGTTGCCAGTGCTGCTTGTGTATTCTCTGTATCATAGCTGTTTCATTTCGCCGACGAGCAACGGCGTGACGGCTACATCACAGCACTCATCGACCGTTTTGAACAGTCTCCGGCCGATGCCACTCTACGCCTCTTCGTCTTCAGCGACAGTACTCCGTACCGTAATAACCTTCATCCGGACGGCTCTGAGTTCCTTCTTGTCATACCTAAACACCTCCGCTCAACCGTTCTAGAAGAGCTTCACGGCACAACAACGGCAGGACACATCAGCGTATCTCGGCGTTGACCGTGTACGTCACCGTTTTTTCTGGCCAGGGCCTTGCCCGTTCCGTACTACGATACCTCGCCGCTTGTGAACTTTGCCAATGAAGCAAGAAGCCTTCTCAGCTACCCGCTGGTTACCTGCAGCCGCGCGACATCCCTTCCGAGCCCTTCCATCGTGTTGGCTAAGACCCTCTCGGCCCATTTCCTAAATCGACATCAGGATACAAGTGGGTTGCAGTCGCGGCTGACTACGCTGTAACCCGCGCTCTTCCGACTTGTTGCGCAACTGATGTTGCGGACTTCTTTCTACATGATATCATTTTGATGCATGGTACTCTGCGTTAAAGGGAAGCTGAAGAGTCTGTCGAATTCAATAAGACGCACATATATGGATGCAGGAACCTTATAAACCATGAAGGTAAAATTGGGGGGGGGGATTTTTCACTTAGGAGCGACGCAATCGTCAGTTAAAATTGCGCTGTAGCTCCGCCCCCCGTCGAGCGCCCCGCGCTGCTGCTTACGCTGACGGTGCGAGCGGAGACCGGAAACCGCGGCTTAGTGACGTCAACACTGATGTTCCGCTCCTTCGCAGACTCCGCGACCGTGCCTGACCGGGCTTATTTCTGCGTGCATGCCATCCTAATCTGCTTCCCTACATTCCTTTATTTGTGTGTATATAGGAGGGGTAGTTGAGGTGCGCAGCATCAATTGAACTTGTAGGCCGATCATGCCGGCGTTCTGTGCAGCCTACGCTTGCAGCGGCCGCGACAATGTTCCGATGTTCCATTAGTTCCTGCAAGACAAGAAGCTTTCAGCTAAGTGGGAGGCTGCTGTGAAGCGAAACGACTTCAAGCGCTCAAGAACAAGTGTTGTGCTCTAACCACTTCCGTGACGATTACTACCGGAGTTTATAAATAATGCGTGCTTTGGGTTCTCCTAAAAAAATGTTAGCACGCTGAACGGAAGGTGCATGTTAATCGCCCACCCTTGACGTAGGTTTCATCGCCAAGCGCCGCAAATTTTCTATTCGCACGTGTGTTGTGAAACAGCCTGCATGCAGCTACCATAACGCTGTGCAAGCGTATAGTTTGCATGAGTTGGAAAGCCTGCTCACGCCGAGACGCTGCACTCCCTCTTCTCTCGCACACAGAAGAAACCGACCATCTCACGTAGCCGACGGAATTCGCCGGTTACGAGTAGCGCGCGGATGGCGCGCTGATGAAGGTTCTATACTACACGTGCTACAACAGCCGGTAAACTTTTCCCGCGTGTAAACCGTCTGTGTAGATTGCCGACAGCTTTGGGGCAGCGCACAAATGCTGAAGATCGCATCACCGCCTAAGTTCTACGAGGAAGCATGCAGGAACATAACACTACAGTTGTTTGCCCGGAAACGTACTCACTGGAACGCTGAATGCAGCTTAGCAAAAAACATACTCGCCAAAGAACATTTCTAACACAAGGAGATACTAACACTTCGCCTTCGTTCGCGTGGAAAGCACTGCTTGCACTAGCATTTTTTGCTTCTTGGAGAGGCCGGCTCTTCGCAATCGGCTCGTACATGTAGTATGTACAAGCATCTACGTACGTGTAGTATGTACAAGTATAAACCCCTTACAAGTGATCTTGCACGCGACAGCGACAGCGCTGCAAGCGAGGCGATGGCTGTCGCGTTCACTCGTCGTCTGCAAGCCGAACCATTGTTGACGTCACGAGGCGCCCGACCAATCACAGGCGGAAACGAGGCGCGCGAGCCGGGCGCGTGTGCTGCTGCACTTTTCGTCAAAATAAAATATGTTTGCGCTTTCTTTCACTTAATTTCGATGCGATATTCGAATTAAGAGGGTTGAAAACCACGGCGTACTACTCTTCACTCATTTTTTTCTGGAAAACCTTTCAGCTTCCCTTTAATTGCTAAGAGACCACGGCCGCACGTTTTTGGTCAAAGTCATTGACGACATCATGCGTGCCTGCTCAATACAGCACAAATTTACCACCTCCTAGTACCCTCGAACGAACGGCCACACTCAGCGTTTGAACCACACCCTTGTAGACATGTTATCGAAATACGTTTTAGACGACCACCGTGATTGGAAACTGCGTCTACCTTACATTACATTTGCGTACAACTCTTCCCGTCTCGAAACTGCTGGCTTTTCCCCGTTCTACCTCCTGTATGGTCGAGAACCAACGCTACCACTGGACACTGTGCTTCCGTCCATCACAGCTTCAACTAGCGCCTATGCTCGTGAAGCAATCGTCCGTGTTAACCATGGTCGCCAACTTGCGCGCGTTCGTCTACAAGTGTCTCTAGGCAAACAGAAGCAACGCTACGACCTCCGTCACCGTGATGTCCATTTCTTGCCCGGCACCCTCGTGTAGCTTTGGTCACCATCGCGTAAAGTGGGCCTTTCTGAGAAACTGCTTACCTGTTATACAGGCCCATATCGCGGGCTCCACCAAGTCACCGATGTCACCTATGAAATCGTTCTAGCCGCGCCCACTACGTCCCCCGCTGTAACAACCAGTGACATTGCCTACGTCGCCCGATTCAAGCCCTACAACTGTCCACGCGCCCTGGATATTTAGCAGCGCCGTGACGGCGCTTCTGCCACGGGAGGGGGGGGGGGGGAGGGGGGTATAGGATTACGATATTATCGGGAGATACTCAAGAGACGAGCCGCCGCGAGAATGGCGAGGAAGTTGCTTTGTGCCTTGGGGCGGGCAGTGTAGGCCTGGCTGTCTGGCTCCAGTGTAAATAGCCTGTAAATAGCCTCTTTCATCTGTGTCTTTCTACACATAACAATATTGTCATCGCCAACTTCCCTGAAACAACAATATTGGGTGGCCACCCGCCAGTCATCATTTTCCACTTCCATGGACTCATATGGGCCAGAGGCCTTTTGCAGGTGGGATCCTTGGCAGCTTTGACAGCATTTTATATTGAGATTGCATTATTTACTTGCAGCAACGCCTTCGTTAATACCTCGAATTTCTTCTGACTCACTGTCGTCAGGCAGGATGCTTGCCTACCGAACGAAGTGTTGAGAAGTCCTTGGGCTTAGCAACACTGTCAGCCTAGTTCTATCGCAATAAGACGTAGGCTATTATGAAGGTTGTCAAGAGTAGCGTTAATCGCTTAGGATCCGCAGGAGCTTTTGGCGTGCCACAAAATTGAAGACTCTTCAGATGCTGTCAGCACACTTTATATCTTCACGAACTACTCATAGTGGTGGCCGCAAATAGTTCTGATGCTTTCAGTGCACTCGGATATTGCATTCAGAATCTCCATCGGACAGCTCTTGAACAGTCATAATGCTTCGCTGCTTTCACAGTATGGTATTAACAAACTGTATGTGGTATGCAAATTTGTCACACAGTGTCGTGCCTCTTTGCTGACGCAGGAGAGCCGTTATAGCATCTCGCGCTGATATTCGTATTGGCTCCACAATTTTACTTTTTGTGAGTGGGTGCTTGTCGAGGTAGTCTAGTGTAGGTGAGATGGCTTCTCTTTGATTGTGGTAACGTTGGCATGCGCTAAGAAGATGGGTGATCATTTCACTGCAGCCGTAGAAGTCGCAAAGCGCGCTCTGGACCATTCCTAAGATTCAGGTAATAAAGGAGTATGCATTTGAAAATGTTCCCCCAAGCCATAGGCAAGTTGTAAAGGCACTCACGCCATCCGAGCTTTGACAAAATACGCAGCTATAGATAACGCTCAAGGATATAAATGCGTGCGCTTGTAAACTCATATGAATTCCTTTGAGCCTACGTTGCGTTACATGCAAGCGCTAAAAGCTGTTTCGCTTCGTGGTTCTCGAAGAAGGAATGCCAATGCAGTTGGCAACATCATCGGGAGGATTAAGCGGCTGTGCGAGCTTAATAATTTCGATTTGTGCTACAGTGTTTACGCAACCACTGAAATGTCGCGCGTTCCATCAACTGCTTGATAGGGGCTTGTTTGATCGCCGCGACGAAGTGGTCATATGATCACATGACGCAATTCTGAGAGTAAACTATGGCGGGCTGCCTTGAAATCACAGGAGATTGACCATGGATGGGGTTGCCCCACTTGAACGAAATCCAGAGCCGCACAAAGGGTACAAGTTCATCAGCTGTCGTGGATTTTACACGCAGCGTATTAAAGTCTGTATAAGTGGATCGTGTTGTAATCACCACCGCTGCACCGGAACTTGTGACGGAGGCATCTGTATATACCAGTAGACGGCCATTGTGCATAATGCAACATTCGGAATGACTACGAAACTTTAGTGTTCGCAGGTGGAGAATGATCTCACAGGTAGAGAACAATCGACAGGGGGAGAACGATCCGATGCCGCAGGCGGAGAGCGATCCCACAAACTTCGCATGCAAAGGTTGGGGATCGTTCCCCACCTGCGGCCAGTTGTTTTTTCATCCACTTTCGTTTCCATTAGTTTATCGTTTCTTTATTTTATTTATTAGGCACAAGTAATTTCCCTTATGTTATCCTTGGTGTCAGTGTTTGCTGGCTTCTTATGATGTGACTGATAAAAATCAGGCCCCTCAGTTAACCCGCTTTCTTCTCGTAGATTATGACTATGTGTCATCAATATTCTGCTTATCAACAGTTATCCATGACGTAGCAAAACGCATGACTGCCAATCCTCCTAAGGTTTAACGTACTATTATGCCGCCTGATGTTTTAAATAGTGAGGAGGTATACTTGTAGTATGTATGCTTAGGAATGACTAGCCACAAAATAAAAAAATACATTTTTACATGTAACAACTATTACTATTATTGAACTTCCTGAAACAACATCTTAGGTTGCCCACTATGAAACAAAAACATTTCATGCTTTCGGTGAGCAACTTTAATGCATAATATTGCGCTCAAAACGTGCCACAGAGTAAATTTCGCCACCTCGAAGTAAGTTTCCGGCCCCATTTTTCGACTCTTGCTTGCCAAATGATTTTAGCCAATTATTTGGACGGAATACTACATCCAAATGTTAAGAAAAAGGATTGTGCGCCGTACACATGTTTGGAAAATGCTCCAAATTGTCCTTTTGCCACGATTATACTTACTTGAATAATAGAGCTCGGCTCCAAAAATCAGAGTGCGTAGACAAGCACAATTGTTCAAATTTATTGAAATGAGATGTCCGTTTTTTCAGCCCTTGAGCTTCATCTTGTATTTCAATTTTTACGTAGGACATTTTGCATTTCAAGCTATATTTTGGATTGCGCCCAGGTAGACTCAATTTCTGGATCAATATATAGGGAATAAATTCCTTTTTGGCGTACTTACAAATGCCCAGAATTTATTTAGAACATACACGAGAGGGTGCAGGATTTGAAAAGCCCGTTTGGCGTGGGATGGCAGCTGAGCTACCGTCGAACTTTACTGAAGGGGCAGCCATCCTCTCATTTGGGTCTGGGCTGCTGTGAGTGCGAATACACTCTGCTGTGCTCCGATGCAAACGTGCTAACACGATATTAGTACAGGATGGCAATGTACACTAGGGGAAGCGTGCTTCACCCAAAAAGCTGATAATCAGTATGTATCGAAGGCTTCAATTGCTTTACACAAGACCGAAATAGACAATCAAAATGCACAGGTTCACTAAGCACAGGTTCACTAAGCACAGGTTCACAGGTTTGGGGTATTGTTTTGATGCGATTTTTGGCCAGGTGTTTTTCTTATCGGATGTCTTCCTCAAGAAGCCATCAGCTGTTAGCGAACGCTTGTGTTGCCGTTTTCTGGTTGTCATCTTCCATCTATAGCATTTTTTTATATATGGTGTCCCAGATAACGTTAGCCAAGTTGATTATGAGTGAAAACAACATAATAAGGTTTTACAAGCACGGTGCAGATACAATTATAAAGCCTTTGTTCAATCTTCAGGCATCTGGCAAATGAGCACTGTAGATCTTATAATCGTATAATCGGCCGTGTCATTATTTGATGATTTAATTAAAGAATTTTGCTAACAATACCTGGGACACAGGTTATAGGGTGAAGTGTTCGCATAAAATGGTATTATCAGTGCTTGTGCAACGAAAAAGCGGTAGCAATAGACGCTAAGCAAGTTGCGCGGCTCTGTATTTTGTAGTTATTAAAATTGACAGAACGGTGTGTTTTCATTGTGTAGCTAAAGTTAAAGTATATTTTTTTAATATATACTGCTACGCTTCCGAGATACTAGACAAGAAACGTTAGTATGGACGAAAACAGCGTATTCTTTGCTCAAATGTAATACAACCTATGAGTGCAGCACAGTGAAGAAGAGGACATGGCTGCTAGCTTGGTTTTATTTAAAGGACAAAGTTCCTGTTTTACTGTTTCGTGGTAAAACATTAAAACAGGTTTTTCCCGACGTGTCGGCGCAGACGCTTTGGCGTTGCGCGGCTTATGCCGACGTCGAGGGCTGAAATGCCAGTCATGGCGGCTGCATGTCGATGAGGGCGAAATGCAAAGCAGCAGTGTAGCGTGCACTTGATTGCCCAATAATGAACCCTAACAAGTTAAAATGCTCTGAAGTCCCTCACCACAGCGTGCCTCATTATATAGTCGTTATGGCACGTATAATAGCAGCATGTAACGTATTTTTTTATGTTGTACAAGAATTTTGTGTCTGAAGAAAGCTTAGCTGAGAATGCGAATTGATAACTAGGAAGAAGCGATATGAAACATAAATTTTATGTTTTATATAAGCTATAACTGTATTGAGAAAGGCATGGTGCCAAATCAAATGGAATATACCTATAGAATGAAGTCAAATGCTTTTATAGTCCTTAATAAATTGTGTGCCTGATTGGCATGCTTCCAGAACGCAATCTATTACTTATAAAAGCTGATTGTAAAAATTTATGGAAGGTTAACGCTTTCATATTTGCCTAGCTAAATACAAGCATACTTCTGGGGTTGGAGTACATGTATGTGGAATATTCCGTTTGATAGATTTATTATACATTATATATTTATTATATTGGTTTGGAATGTTGTTTTTGCTGCAGAGATTAATTACAATCTTGGAAAGCACTTTGGTATCAAAACACACTTACAAATAACCGAAGTGCAAACTGCAAGTACTCTCAAGTCCGAAGTTCTAAAGGTGAGAAAACTGTATATACAACAAATTGAAACTTCTCCCTTAACCCTGCTTACTTTGAAAGAAGAAAAACAATGATATGAGTTTGCACTATGTCTGCGAAACAATGCGTTTACGATAACACTGCTGCCGAAAGGAGCGGAATGCACAGCCTCCGCATCACAAGTTGGCTTATTTGAAGCAGTGACTGCGAAATCTGTAGCGCTTAGCATGTCCAGTCATTCTTCCTGTGTTTTTGACTGCAGCGTGCAATGCTTTCCTTTCGGGCAAAAATGAATTATGTCTGTTTAGATTACCAATAGTGTCGTATACCTTTGTGCATTTATCTCCGTGTATTTTCACATTTTTAAGTAATGTGACCACTACTTTAAAATAAAGAACGACTTAAGTGCCCATTTTGGCATAGTTTATTACTAGTCGATAGAATCGAAGCAAAATGTTCTCAGTAATCCGACGCCACTTAGTCTATAGATAAGTATGAAAAGAATCGTTGAATTTATTGATCAATATAGCGGACGCAATTTCACAAGTGTTTGTGTACGTATCAGGTTTTGAATTGTCACTCTGTGCTCGTGCAACCGATGTGCCGTTAAAGGCATGGTTCCCAGTGGGGCACATCTCACCAAGAGACATGGTACCATCTTTTCAATACTGTTTCATGATTCCAATACGCGTCTTGTCTCCAATTAAATCACCGGCTGCAAGAGATCCACAAAGCTCTGTTTACTTCTTCTGCTGCCGCTCGACGGCGGAGAGTAATACCTGCGTCGCTTCATTGAAGTACCCTAATCCTGTACTCTTTCTCTCCTATGAACCGGTACTGCTTTTGGGCATGATACGTCGTGCTTGCGGAACAAAGCTCTATTGTCGAAACGAATTGGATGCCGTGACAATTCTTACTATGCCGTTTTCACAGAAGTTCAATGCAATGCCAGTAGATCTACAGATTTGTCTTTTCAACAGATCAACAGATTTGTTGTTTGATCTAGTAGGCTTTAGCGAACGTCTGCCAAAACTACCTACAAATGAAGAGAACGCCTGCAGTGTAAGGTTTCTAGGGGCCCAACAGCGTAAAACTATACCTATCTGTTCGCATTTCAATTTGCTTACATCAAATTTACGGAACTGCTGGCGCAAACGCCGGATGGTAACCTGAAGCGCTGTTTGAGTAGCTCGATCAAACACTCGCCTCGTTTATAGGAGTTCACTTTCGTTTGCTTTCAAAGCCAATCCTATTGCGTACATTGGGCGTTTCTTTTTTTATCTGATTGGCTGAGAAGAGGAGGGGAGCACGCTGAAGAAGAGAGGGCTTCAGTGATGCCGAGCCAGCGCAGTGAAATTCTATAACCGGATGAGGAGTGTAATGCCGGCATCTGAGATTGGTGCTCTTGTGGCTCGAGGTGGTGTTTATGCCATGAATCCACCAAGCCCATCGACAAGTAAGTCCGGTAGTAGGGGTGAAGGCAAAACGGTTTATTTTACGTTACGTACACTGGCTCTGTATACGGAAGCCCACTGCATGCAACAGCATATCAAACGTATCAGTGCCAATTAGGACACGTCAGTACTTACTTTGACTGCACGAAAGCTATTTGCTTTTATTACCGTCGTATTCCCTAGGTAACTAGACTAGGGAATCTGATGACTGTATTGCGGCCGACCACAATAATCGAATCAGACGCAATATCCCCCCCCCCCCGCCCATTATATCGCACCGTTACGCCAAACTCCGCCTCCAATGTTTCGAAATATGCCCCAGCATATTTAGCAATCTGGGAGTCGGAGGTCGATCCATTCCCACGGTAATATTGGACGTTGGCCCTTTTCATCATTAGTTAAGGTTTCCAAGTACAGGAACAGCTTTTTTTGTTGACCTGCCAATGGTTGGCGTCAAAGCTTTGTTATCTTCTGGGTAGGCACTGATGAATGAAGGGGGGAGGGGCCTGCCTTGAGGTAAACGCCTAATTAATGCACTTGGCCGTATTCAGACGTAAAAGACCGCTCCGCTGCCAGAACATTTCACCTGCGCTTGACCAGCTGTCAGGGTGCCCAGAGCGTTGATGTTCAGCCTCGACCTAGCGGATTGTCATAAATGGTGGATGTCCCACTGCAGATGGAGGACCCAGCCCTCGCTTTGTTGTGGCCTTCTACCTGGGTGTACACAACACGCATACTCTGGTGAGCATGCGCGAGCTACACGCCTACTGTACGCTATGCTTCCCGCATCGCTTTACAAAGTAGTGCCCTTTTGTCTGTCACTCTCTTTTTTTTTGTCGCAGTCACAGAAATACAGAAGTTGGTTAGGTCAATAACATTGCTAGCGATAAAACAGGTTCTGCTTTGTTACTAGCCTCGGAGAGTTGACTATTGCCGCCATTTGGCTTTCATAAGTTCTCGTTTTCCGTGTCCTATTTTGCGGATGAAATACACGACACGGGCCTCACGAAACTGACACTTCTTGACTTTTATAGTGAAGCTTGCCCCTCTGACTGTTTTAGGCACTGTTCGGGCATGTTGCAAATGGGACTCCCAATCATCAGCAAACGCAGTCTCATCATCCAAATTGGGCAGCGCGAAAAGTTATAGCTCTTGTAGCACCTTATCCATTAGCGTTAAAAACAAAACCGTGCATTCATCAAGACAAAGGTCACGGTAATTGGCTGGTATATCCCGAAAGGTGCTAAACAGACCGCGTAGCGACTGGCTTGTTCTCTTAAGGGCGCCTACCCATATCCCCTCGCCATTTATGAATGAATGTAGCCTTACTGAGGACTGCTACCCAATCTACATTCAGCAACGTGTAAGCCACGCATGACCATCGATCTTTCCCGGGTACCTCAACTAGCATTAGAGGGGAGCAATATTCCCTTTCTCCTTCCTTGAACATCTAAGACGCAGCACTGCTTTTACTTCTGCCTTCATTAAGTCAAGCTACCGCGGCAATAGGCGGTAGGCTTTTCACTTAAAAGGAACATCCGTTGTTCGCTCGATGTCATGTTGTATCATATCAGTTCTTCCTAGCTTTTCCCCAAAGCCATCCACATATTCCCGAATAAGTGTACTAAAATGTTCCGCTTAGTCAGTTCCTACTTCTTCCTCATTGAAAGCATGCGTTAATACTTCGTGCACACTCGGGCCTGTTTTCCCAAGATAACAAGGGAACTCTAGAAGAACGTCTTCTGAGACATTCATTGCTTTGCTGACAATTGCTGTTCGCTCAAAGAAAAGGTATCATTCACTTTCCAAGATGAACCCGTTCCTCAGATCTATGTCCAGGTAACTTCACAGTGTAATTTACCTCTGAAATACGATCAATAATATCATCTGGCCTATCCCAGTGGACTTCCATTATAATTTGGTAATTTGGCTGCAAGATGATCACGTTATCGCCAGTGTCGAATGATAGCTTCCTCGAATTTCTGTCGTAACATCGCTTTGGAGCGTCTAGAACTGCCTCTAGGTTACACTTCAATATTCCACGAGAACCATGTAACGTTTGCATCAGTTCCAACGCGCACCCGACCACACTTTTGGCCACCCGTCGTCCTCCCATAGCTCCCCAACTAGCCCCAGGGGACCTCAAAGATTTGGTCCATAGACCAGCTTTGCGGGGGCATCACTGCCAATGTTCCCTCGAGTGGCACCACGTGCAGCGCAGAGTGCACCCGGCAGGTAATAGTCTAAGTCACACTTCCTTTCATGGCAAACCGCTCTCAATACTTTCTTGAGGATGGCATGCCATCTCCCTACGCTGTTGCCCTGAGGATGATATACCGAGCTATGCAAAATACTCATGCCACATTTCTCGAGAAAAGTTGTGTGCTCGTGAAAAGTGTTCCGTGGTCTGAAGGTGTTTCTGCTGAGAAGCCGAGGTGCAAAAATATGTGAAGCAGAGCATCCACTACTTCGACTGAAGTTGCCTCTTTTAGAAGCAATTTTGATCGAAGTAATGGATGTTCTGCTTTCCATAGGAAACCACCACGAGAAACTTTGTTGCAGGGCACTATAAGGTGACAATTTATCTGTTTTCCACATTTGCTTTTGGCAACGGCCCCAGCAAATCATCAACAACTCTGCTGGAGGGCTTGGAAATATTGTGCGGCATTACCAATGATCTTTTCCGTTTGTGGTTAAGCTTGACTGCTGTGTGACAAGTCTCGCAAGTGTAAACGAAATCCTGCGCCACTCTGAAGCAACCCGATCAACAGAATTCCTGCACCAATCTTTTCTTCCTTTTATTTATACCTAGGTGTCCTGCCCAATTCATACACAATACACATACACAATGACAATTCATATTTGAATGCATGCAAAGATGTTGAGGATATAAGGGCATAGGATCAATCATTCCACAGTGTAATCGCCGAGGAGGAGTAAATCACTCTGCCATAGTTAGTGTTGCATTTAGGTAATCCGAGGCTGTGATTATGGGCAAACCTAGTGGTATTGATATTTATGAGCAAGCTATAGTGTACTAATTGAAGCGCGATCTCTTTGTCAAATAATTTAAATACAGTCATAAGTAAATTAATTAAATTAAATTAAATTAAATTAATTAAATAAGTAAATCACACAAATTTAAACAAGCCTGATATCGGAAGAATGAAGTCCGCCTGAAGGAGCGGAGAGGCATTAGAGTAAAAATAACTGTTGGTAATAATGCGAATCACCTAGTTCTGAGTGTGCTGTATAGAGGAAAGGTGACAGTTGTATGTATTTCCCCACGAAGTAATGCCATCTGTGGTATGATTATTTATGAAGGCAAAGTATAAAGCCAGTAAGGCGTGTACAGAAAAAAACTGGACGAGATGTAATGAGAGCTATTATGCCAAAAGCTGCTTTTTGTTAGACATAAACAATATGGTTAGTAAAAAGTTAGGGTTTAACTGTATGCCAAAAAAGTTACACAATCAGCCGCCGGGATTACATGATTGCCTATAGATACTTACTAGATAAGGTAAAACTTCTTAAAATGCCTTAACAATCGTGAACTGAGATTTAAGTGAGCTTAAAATTAGGTTGTTTAAAGAACACCACTGAAAACTTTAGTCATTTCATTGTTCGGCTTAGTGATTGGCGTCGTTAACGGATTATGTGACATGGAAAAGGTGGCATCCTCAGCGTAAATGTCAACTTTAGGAAGATTATTGCGGTAAAGTAAATCATTAGTGTACATACAAAAAATCAAGGCCCAAGAAGTCAGCCCAGCGTTACCCTTTCATTATTGATCTTAACATATGAATAAACGCCATCTATGCAGACTGACTGTTGGCGATAAAGTATTTTTTTTTTGAAAAGTTAAAGGTGGGCCAGATATGCGCAATGATTCTAGTTTAGTAACAAAATGTTGTAGTTAACGGTGTCACATGCTTTAGTAAACTCAAGAAATACAGAATCGACGCAATCTCCATTGTCGATTTGGCAGTGGCAGTTGCGGCGGGCTGAACAGCGTCTAATTCTCGTGCAACCTGTTCCCAGGCTGATTTCTGCGTGCTTCCGTGGCTATTTTCACGTGCGGCCATATCAACTGCGCAGCGCCACCTAGTGGGACTCGTCCCGACCGGCTGCGTCTGCGCAGACTGCTCCCTGGACAAACTATAAGAACCGCTGCAAGGCACCAGTCTTCATTTGGCAGTGGCAGTTGCGGCGGGCTGAACAGCGTCTAATTCTCGTGCAACCTGTTCCCAGGCTGATTTCTGCGTGCTTCCGTGGCTATTTTCACGTGCGGCCATATCAACTGCGCAGCGCCACCTAGTGGGGTTCGTCCCGACCGGCTGCGTCTGCGCAGACTGCTCCCTGGACAAACTATAAGAACCGCTGCAAGGCACCAGTCTTCATTTGGCAGTGGCAGTTGCGGCGGGCTGAACAGCGTCTAATTCTCGTGCAATCTGTTCCCAGGCTGATTTCTGCGTGCTTCCATGGCTATTTTCACGTGCGGCCATATCAACTGCGCAGCGCCACCTAGTGGGGCTCGTCCCGACCGGCTACGTCTGCGTAGACTGCTCCCTGGACAAACTATAAGAACCGCTGCAAGGCACCAGTCTTCATTTGGCAGTGGCAGTTGCGGCGGGCTGAACAGCGTCTAATTCTCGTGCAATCTGTTCCCAGGCTGATTTCTGCGTGCTTCCGTGGCTATTTTCACGTGCGGCCATATCAACTGCGCAGCGCCACCTAGTGGGGCTCGTCCCGACCGGCTACGTCTGCGCAGACTACTCCATGGACAAACTATAAGAACCGATGCAAGGCACCAGTCTTCATTTGGCAGTGGCAGTTGCGGCGGGCTGAACAGCGTCTAATTCTCTTGCAATCTGTTCCCAGGATGATTTCTGCGTGCTTCCGTGGCTATTTTCACGTGCGGCCATATCAACTGCGCAGGGCCGCCTAGTGGGGCTCGTCCCGACCGGCTACGTCTGCGTAGACTGCTCCCTGGACAAACTATAAGAACCGATGCAAGGCACCAGTCTTCATTTGGCAGTGGCAGTTGCGGCGGGCTGAACAGCGTCTAATTCTCCTGCAATCTGTTCCCAGGCTGGTTATACGATCTTTGTACAAGACTTTGTAATGTTTTATTCTAGCCGCAACTGCTGCCCAGTTATACTTTCCTGTTGCTCAATTCTATTGTCTTGTGCTAAAGAATGCCGTCAAACGCGGAATTATTAAAAAAAATGATATGCTTGAATCCTTGTTCAATGCAAAGATGGAAACCTTGGTAAGCGACCTAGCATCGAAAATGAAGGATCAAGTGTCCGGCGAGGGCTTGAACCAGCACATTACCCTCAGTGCGAGTGTCGAACACCTAAGCGGCATCTTCGATGAATTGATGACGAAACAGGGCGAACTGCTTGCAGCGAACAAAGCCCTGACAGCACGCAATGACGAGGTTGAAAAGAAAGTCGCGCATCTCGAACAGTATTCCCGAACGAATAATATTGAGATTAAGGGTGTCCCGTCCACCGATGGGGAGGACTGTGTCGCGATACTCAAATTAATGGGCGACGTGACTGAATGTCCTGTTTCGCCCACTGACCTAGACACCGTACATCGCGTGCCCGCGAAGTCTGGCGAAAAAAACATAATTGCCCGCTTCTGCTGCCATGACAAGAAAACTGAATTTCTGCGCAAAGTGAGAAAGTCTCGCCTACAAACTAACCAAATTGGTTTCTCAGGCTCCACTCCACCCCCAGCTCCAGTCTTTGTAAATGACCATTTAACTTCCGACAACAAGAGGCTTTTCGCGAAGGCACTCGCGCTAAAGAAGGATAGCAACTGGCAGTTCCTGTGGACAGATAATTGTCTCGTTAAAGCTCGTAAGACCAGTGACAGCAAAGTATTCCGCATTTCATCTGAGGCGGACCTGCGCATCTTCACCTAACCGTCTTTCATTCATCTTTTCCTTGCGCGTGCGCACCTTAATCTGCCATGTTTTTGATATCCCCACAAAGATTTAAGTATCAACTTTCAAATAATAATCGTTCACTGATCCATTTTAACGCTCGAAGCCTTAGGAGGAATCATGATAACATTAGTAACTTTATCAACAATCTTGATCACTCTTTCTCATTTATTTGTGTTTCTGAGACCTGGCTTTCTGACAACGATTTCAATTTATACGGTTTTCCATCTTACAATTCTGAGTACTGTCACCGTTCGTCTAATAATCATGGAGGTGCTGCTATTTGCATTGCTTCAGACCTCACTTACACCCGTAGGCGCGATCATTCAATAAATGTTAGTTCCTGTGAGGCTATTTGGATTGAGGCTGAACAACCTTTCTTTGCACATAATCGGAAAAATCTTATTCTTGGTTCCATCTATCGCTCCCCGTCATCTTCTGTCACTGACTTCCTACTTGCTCTCGACGTCATACTTAACAAATTATCCTTCGAAAACAAGAATGTTTTACTCGTGGGCGACATTAACATCAACTTACTCGATACAAATACCAGCGCATATTCTGCCTACTCGGACTGCTTTTTCGGATATGGCTACGAGTCGCTTATTAACTGCCATACCAGATGTAGCCATAACAGAACGCAAACACTTCTTGATCATGCGTTATCTAACATAACACCGTCCCCTGTGTCAGGAGTAGTGCGTAGTGATAAACCCGATCATTTTCCCATTTTTACATTTAACAGTCTAGTGGCAACCCCCCACATCTCTTTCAGTACATCAGTATTTAACCAAGATACATTTATTGATGCCATTAGCAATACTAATTGGACTCAGGTAAATCTATTGGAAGATCCGGCAGCAGCAGTTGATAAATGCTCTGCGCTGTTTTTACATGCCGTATCAATAAGCACCCGGACCGTTAGGTGTAAGAATAAATATAAGTATGCCTGCAACCCGTTGATGACGTCCGCATTACTGACCAGCTTAAGGAAAAAAGATAACCTATACAGGAAAACTAAGCGGCAACCTTTTAACTCTAAGCTGGCTCTGCGTTATAAAAAATCTTGCTATGTTCTTAACACGCTACTTAAACAGGCTAAAAGGCGCTACTATGATAATGAATTTAATAAACACAGCAATAATCCAAAAAAGCAATGGAAGGTTCTGAACGAATTCATGAATAAATCTTCTACGCGTGAACAATGTTGTAAAATTAACCTGAATGGTACAACATAGCGCGAGCCCACTCATGTTGCCAATGCCTTTAGCGACTATTTTGCTCTGACACAAATAAATAACAACCCAGTCACTCAGCCAACCTTGTCTAGGTTACCTCACTCGTTTTTTTTCCCCTGTTGCTGTTCCAGAGGTGTATTTAACAATCTGTAGCCTTAAAAACACAAGTCTAGGTTTAGATCACATTTGCGCACACCATTTAAAGTTAGTTGCTAATATTATTTCTGAACCAATTTGTATCATAACTAATCGCATTTTCGAATGTGGCACTTTTCCTCTATGTCTAAAGAAGGCTAAGCTTGTTCCCGTATTTAAGAAGGGTGCCAAAGACCTAATTTCCAACTACAGACCAATATTTATTCTTTCGTCTTTAAGTAAGATTATTGAACATTTATTAGTTAAACGTTTAAATAACTACCTTGAAAAATTTAGTATAATTAATCCCTGTCAGTTCGGATTCCATTCCGGAAGTTCTACTTGCTTAGCATTGCTCTCTTTAACCGATTTTATTAAGAAATATATAGATTGTGGTAAATTCGTTGGCTCTGTCTTTTTGGATGTCACCAAAGCTTTTGACACGATTAACCACAGCATTTTGTTCACTAACCTTGAAGCATATGGTATTACTGGTCCCGCCTTAACTCTATGAAAAAGCTATCTGTTGGATAGGCAGTACGTGGTTTCTCTAGCGGCTGCCCTTTCTCAAACTAAAATAATTAACTTAGGTGTACCCCAGGGGTCTATTCTCGGTCCATTAGTATTTATTATCTACATTAATGACTTACCCGACCTTTTACATTCATCTCACTGCGATTCATACGCCGATGACACCACCATATCATTATCAGACACGTCGTTAATCTCATTAACATCAAAGTTAAATGCTGCGCTAACTGACGTTATAGAATGGTGTCTCAGCAATTACCTATTTATTAATCCAGAGAAAACTAAATATATTATTTTCAGTAGTGGTCACAGGGTACTAGCTTCTACACTAGCGTTAACACTTGGTGCTCATGAAATACCAGCCGGTGACTTGGTTCTATTCCTCGGTGTTCTCCTGGACGCTAACCTCAAATTTGACTCCCACGTTAACAATATTAAGAAAAAAACGGCATTTGGCATTCGCGCTCTAATAAAAACACGCGCCTTCTTTTCTCGCAAGGCTCTTTTATCACTTTACTTTGCTTTTATACATAGTCATTTTAACTATGGAATCGCTGCCTGGGGCAACACGTACAATTGCCACCTGTCATCAGTTCAGCATTTAAAAAATCAAGCCATTCGTATCATTACTAGCAGTCCTCGTCAGTCAAATGCATCCATTTTGCTCCGTCAAAACCTCATTTTAACGACTGTTAACTTGTTTCAATATAATTCAACAATCTTATTTTTCAAGTTACTTAACAACCAATTGCTTTACGAATTCGTTGACCTAAAGGATTTACATAACTGCAATAGAACTAGGTTTGCCTTTAACAGAAATTTTTTACCGCCTCGTGTCCGTACCAACTATGGTAAACTAGCATCATCTTTCGCTGGCATATCTTTATGGAATCACTTACGATCAAACATAAAATCACTCACATCATTCTATGCCTTCAAGAAATCCCTTAAAGAGTTCCTTTTGGCGCAGTGACGCAATTATGGTTCCAAATGTATTATTTATTATCACTATTTCTCTCATGTTCGGCTGTTCACATGCTTGCTGCTGCTTTTAGTCATTTTGTTCATAATGCTTCCTTTTATGTATTCTCATGTTTTTTGTGTCTGTTAAAATTTTGTATATGTATATTTCTAGCACACTTATATTTTTACCTCATGTTCATCTCGGCCTGCCGATCATATTTTTCTCTATTTCGTTCTGTTCCTTCTTTACACATATTAAAGGTTCTGTTGTACGCCGATATTATTTTTATTTTTTGTTAGTATTACTGTACATTGTAATCACAATCACTTTTCTGTTGTTGCACTACAGCTCTTCGTTTCTGTCAGTGTACATTCTATAAGTTTTATTTCTGTCCTGCCACCTATGTAATTTTTTTTTCTTATAATTACCCACCGAGGGTCCCGGTTACAGTCTTCGACTTTGGGACCCTCGTCTGTAAAACAAAAATGTAACCGTTTCTTTGTTTGTAGTGAATAAACTTGATTTGATTTGATTTGAATGAAGACTTCAAGAATCCTGTTAATGATAGTAAAGCTAAATTGGTCCAACTCCCTGCACGGAAAACGAATAGGCAAGGATTTAGCAACTGAGAAGAGGTTTATTGGCGGCTCCTAATGCGAAGGCACAGCGACCGGGAACGGCGAGGCAGCCCGAAGCACTGTGCAAGCGGACGCCAGCAATCAACAGCGCGAGCCGAGCCGAGCCACGCGTTGGCCATGCGGCTGTGCCGCGAGGCCCGTCTTCTTCTTCACAATCTCCCCCCGACAAAAAGAGCCATCCTTGTGCCTTAAGAATCGGGAGGCAGAGGGTCGTGGTAGAGCTCGAGACGCGAGACGTGGACAATGTCACGTGCATGGCGGCGCAAGTTTGCCGAGGATGTTTGCTCCAAGACTCGGTAAGGCCCTTCGAATTTCGGGACAAGTTTCGAGTAAAGCCCCGGCGTTTGGAAAGGGACCGACAGCCATACAAGAACGCCTGGAGCGTAGGTGGTGTTTGGAAGCATGTCGATGCGGTTTTCTTTCTGGCGCTGCTGTTGCTCTGCCGTAAAGAAGCGCGCTAGCTGTTGGCATTGCGCGGCTTGTCGGGTGACGTGGGACACAGGTAGATACTCGGAGGCGTCAGGACAGTATGCAAGGAGCGTGTCGATGGTATGTGTAGGCTCGCGGCCGTACAGGAGGAAGAAAGGTGAAAATCCTGTAGTGGCCTGGATCGCGGTGTTGTACGCGAACGTGATGAATGGAAGGACGCGGTCCCAGTTACCATGATCAGATACCACGTACACAGAGAGCATATCACCAAGTGTGCGGTTATATCGCTCCGTGAGCCCGTTAGTCTGTGGATGGTATGCCGTGCTTGTCCGATGAATAATATGGCATTCCGAAAGCAAGCTTTCGACGACTTCGGAGAAGAAGGCGCGACCTCGATCGCTGAGGAGTTCTCGAGGTGCGCCATGTCGAAGCACGAAGCGATGCAGGACGAAAGAGGCTACATCCCGCGCTGTAGCACTTGTTAAAGCAGCAGTTTCGGCGTAGCGTGTCAAATGGTCAACAGCAAGTACGCTCCACCGATTGCCGTCTGGCGTCATAGGAAGCGGGCCGTATAGCTCGATGTCGACGCGACCGAAGGCTGTGGCAGGGCACGGGAGCGGCTGCAAGGCACCAGACGGGCGTAAAGGTGGCAATTTTCGGTGTTGACAGTCAAGACAGCACCGAACAATCTTGTGTACAAAATTGTACATGTCGCGCCAGTAGCAGCGGTGGCGAATTCGTTGGTAAGTCTTGAAGCCTCCGGCGTGGCCACACTGCGGATCGTTGTGGAACGCGGCACATATTTGAGACCTCAAGCTGCGGGGAACCACCAGAAGCCACCGACGGCCTTCAGGAGTGTAATTGCGTCGATGCAGCAGCTGGTCACGACTGGCAAAATGAACTGCTTGTCGTCAGAGGGTTCGGGACACAGTGATGGTCGATGATCCAGAAATATAGTCAAAACAAGAAGCGATCCACGGGTCACGACGTTGTGCGGTGGCAAAGGAGTCCATGTCGAGAGATGACACGGAATGTGGGGAAGTTGTTCCTCAGGCCGAGTCTGGAGGTAAAGGTGAACGAGACAAGGCGTCTGCGTCGGCGTGTGTGCGTCCGCTGCGGTACGCGACGCGAATATCGTACTCCTGGATGCGTAGTGCCCAACGGGCTAGGCGGCCAGTGGGATCTTTCTAGCTGGCGAGCCAACAAAGCGCGTGGTGATCTGTGACCAAGTCGAATGGGTGCCCGTACCGGTATGGTCAGAACTGGCGAAGTGCCCACACTAAAGCCAAGCACTCTTTTTCGGTCACGCTGTAATTGGCCTCAGGCTTCACCAGCGTGCGACTCGCACAGGCGACTACGTATTCGGGGTAGCCGGGCTTTCGTTGGGTGACGACGGCGCCGAAACCGACCCCGCTGGCATCTGTATGTACTTCAGTTGCCTCTGACGGGTCGAAATGGCGAAGAATACGAGGTGAGAAGACGACGCAACATAGCAAAGGCGGAGTCACATGTAGCGGACCAACAGGAGAGGGCGGCGTCACCGCGTAGAGGCTCAGTTATTGGTACCATGATCGATGCGAAATTCCGAGCAACGCGCCGGAAATATGAGCATAGTCCCAGAAAGCTTCGAAGTTCTTTGATGGTCTGAGGCTTCGGAAACTCAGCGACTGCTAGAAGTTTTGCAGGATCCGGTAGAACGCCGTGCTTGGACACAACGTGGCCTAAAATGGTAAGCTCTCGCGCGGCGTAGCGGCACTTCTTGAGGTTGAGTTGAAGGCCAGCGTTCATTAGACAGGCCAAAACATGTCTGAGGCGGAGCAGGTGAATAGGGAAATCAGGCGAGAAAACAATATAGACCACACATAGACCACTTGAGGCCACGCAGTGTGTTGTCCATGAGTCGTTCAAAGGTGGCAGGGGCGTTACAAAGCCCGGAAGGCGTCACCCTAAATTCACATAAGCCGTCAGGTGTAATGAATGCGGATTTTTCGCGATCGGCCGCCGCCATCGGGACCTGCTAGTACTCTGAACGCAAGGCAAGGGACGAGAAGAATTCTGCTGCCTGAAGACAAACATAATGTTCCAGAGTAATCGCTGGGGCCCGCGTGCCTTCGACAAGCTTCTGCATTATTCACGTCGCGTACACACGCGATCAGATTACAATAAGGTTTGGTAACAGACAGCGGATGGAAGCATCGACAACATTCCAGAAACTTCCTATACATGCAGTTGCGTCCTTGGTTGTGCGATAACATTTGTTAGGTGGTGAAACGTGTCACCCAATAAAGACAAACAAGTATACGTGTCAATACCCCCCTCCTAAAAACACCTGCCCGACGCAGCAAACGGAAGTAATAAAGGAAAACACGCATAGCAAAGAAAACAACCAACTAAGGAAGCTCGTCAGCGTCCGTAAAATCGTTTAAGATGCACCAGGTGGACCACTTCAGATCGTGCGTGGCGCCGCTGTGAATGCGCAATGCCGTCTTGCAAGACCTCGTAGTCCAGTGTGCCAATACGTCGAATGACCTTGTAGGGTCCCAAATAGCGTCGCAATAGTTTCTCACTCAGTCCTCGTCGGCATATCGGGGTCCAAACCCAAACGCTTTCACCGGGCTGGTACTCAACGAAGCGTCGTCGGAGGTTGTAGTGTCGGCTATCGGTAGGCTGCTGGTTCTTGATCCGTAGGCGGGCGAGCTGTGGGGCTTCTTCGGCTCACTGGAGATAGGAAGCGACGTCAAGATTCTCTTCGTCGCAGGCGTGCAGCAGCATGACGTCTAGAGTAGTCATCGGATTCCTGCTGTAAATCAGCTTGAACGGCGTGATCTGTGTTGTTTCTTGCACCACCGTGTTGTAAGCAAAGGTTACGTATGGCAGGACCGCGTCCCACGCCTTGTGCTCAACGTCGACGTACATTGCTAGCATGTCGGCGAGGGTTTTGTTCAGGCGCTCCGTGATACCATTCGTCTGCGCGTGGTAGGCAGCTGTCCTCCTGTGGCTTGTCTGGCTGTATTCCAGTATGGCTTTGGTGAGCTCTGCTGTAAAGGCCGTTCCTCTGTCGGTGATGAGGACTTCGCGGGCACCATGTCACAGCAGGATTTTCTCGTCGAAAAATTTCGCCACTTCGACTGCGCTTCTTTCCGGCAGAGCTTTAGTTTCTGCGAAGTGGCTGAGATAGTCCGTCGCCACGATGATGCACATATTTCCGGGTGTTGACGTCGGAAACGGTCCCAACAAATACATCCCGATCTGCTGAAAAGGTCGGCAAGGAGGTTCGATCGGCTGTAGTAATCCTGCTGGCCTTGTGGCTGGTGTCTTGTGTCGCTGACAGTCTCGGCATGCCTTGACGTAACGGCGACGTGGACAGTCAGGCGCGGCCAGTAATACCTTTCCTGTACCCTCAACAGCGTGCGGGAGAATCCGAGGTGGCCAGCGGTTGCATCGTCATGTAGTGCGTGCAGTACTTCTGGACGCAGCGCTAACGGAACAACAAGAAGGTAGTTGGCGCGGACTGGTGAAACGTTCTTCACGAGCAGGTTGTTTAGTAGCGTGAACGAAGACAATCCACGCTCAACTGCCCTTGGGACAACGTCGGTGTTCCCTTCAAAATACTGCACAAGGCTTTTAGCTCCGGGTCTGCTCGTTGCTGTTTAGTGAAATCTTCCGCGCTTATTATTCAAACGAAGGCGTCGTCGTCCTCAGCGTCTTGCGGCGGGGGATCGATGAGGGCGCGTGACAGGCAGTCGGCGTCAGAGTGTCTTCGTCCGGACTCCCAGATTGTCGTGACATCGTAGTCTCGCAACCTGAGGCTCCACCGCACCAGCCGTCCTGAAGGGTCCTTTAAGTTAGCTAGCCAACACAACGAGTGATTGTCGCTGAGGATTTTGAATGGCCTGCCATATAGGTAAGGGCGGAATTTTGCTGTAGCCCAAATGATGGCGAGGCATTCCTTTTTAGTCGTAGACTTATTGCCTTCCGCTTTTGAAAGCGACCGGCTAGCTTAAGATATCACCCGTTAAAGTCGATCTTTCCTCTGGACTAGGGTGGCACCCAGGTCTAGGCTACTAGCGTCAGTGTGGATTTCGGTATCGGCGTCCTCGTCGAAGTGTGCAAGTACCGGCGGCGACTGCATGCGTTGTTTGAGTTCTTGAAATGCGCCGGCGTGTGGCGTTTCCCACTTGAACACGACATCCCATTTGGTTAGATGTGTTAGCGGCTCCGTGATGTGCGAAAAGTCCTTGACAAAGCGCCTATAGTAGGCACACCTGCCAAGGAATCTATGCACTGCCTTCTTGTCGATGGGCAGCGGCAACTTTGCGATGGCAGCTGTCTTCTGCGGGTCAAGGTGGACTCCAGATTTACTGGTGATGTGGCCTAGAAACAGAAGCTCATCGTAAGCAAAGCGGCACTATTTCGACTTTAGGGTAAGCCATGATGACTTGATGGCCTCTAGTACTGTCGCAAGCCTCCTATGGTCATCGTCGAAATTTCTGGCGAACACGATGACGTTATACGAGTAAACAAGATAGGTCTGTCACTTCAATCCCTCTGAAACCGTGTCCATCACGCGTTGGAAGGTTGCAGGCGCCGAGCACAGTCCAAATGGCATAAGCTTGAACTCATAGAGGTGGTCTGGCGGGATGAAGGCGGTCTTTTCGCGACCCTTGTAATTGATTTCTATTTGCCAGTAGCCAGACTTGAGGTCCGTCGACGAGAAGTATTTAACGTTGCAAAGACGATACAATGCATCGTCTCTCCGTGGTAGGGGGTATACGTCCTTCGTCATCATCTTGTTCACTCGAAGAAAATCGACGCAGAAACGTGGGGTTCCGTCTTATTTCTTCAAAAAGACAACAGGAGACGCCCACGGGCTTTTCGACGGCTGGATGATATCATTGTGCAGCATTTCGTCGAATTGTTGTCTTATAGGTTCTCGTTCTCGCGTTGAAACTCGGTAAGGGCTGTGGCGAAGTGGTCGAGCACACTCTTCGGTTATTATGCGGTGCTTTACGACTGGTGTTTTTCGAATTCTTGATGACGTCGAAACGCAGTCTTTGTATCATCGAAGCAGACTTCTGAGCTGTTGCTGCTTAATCAAAGGGAGACTTGGATTTATGTCGAAGTCTGGCTCGGGAACTACGGTCGTCGGGGTAGATGCGGCAGAATCTGCAGAATTTCCTCGGTTTATGCGATCGTCGTGCCCTTGTTGATGTGCTTGAACTCCTGGCTGAAGTTTGTCAGCAACAATTTTGTGTTTCCTCCCCGCAGTCGAGCGATCTCTTTTGCCACGCAAATTTCACGGTCGAGTAGTAGACGTTGCTCGCCTTCGATGACGCCTTCTACGTCAGCGGGTGTTTCGGTGCCGACCTAAATAACAATGCTAGAGCGAGGCGGGATGTTTACTTAAACTTCGAGCACGCTCAAGGCGGGGTGACTACGAGGGCTCTCCGGCGGTATTAGCCCCGAGATCGAACTACAGGGGCGCTGCGAGCGCCGCTCGCGTGACGTCAGGGCAAGGACTCGCGCCTGTCGTCTGCTACAGTTCGGGCGCTTTCTGCGGTGTCTTCGTTTGTTCGCCCTCGTTCTCTCTGCTTGCATGCTTATGGTGGTCGTCTCAAATATATTTTTACGACGTCTTCCTTTGCGAACATTTATTCAAAGAGCTAATCTCTTAGACAACAATGCAGCTCTCAAAGGCACCGCTACAGTGCCAGCCGAGGGAGCGCAGACCAGCCCATTGCGGTTTTTTCATGCGCGGATGGACAATCGCCAAAACATAGCATACAGGAATCCAGTTATGATACCATACCTGTTGCGGTGCAACACGTATCTCACAAACGCTGGCTATATATGACTTCTACAACAGTTACGTTGATTTTAATCCGCTAAAACAGGTTTGCTCACGACGAGTAGTTCATGGTATAATATCGAATTTTGGCATTTCTTCACAGAAACGCTCGGCAGCAACACGGGGACTTAACTAATACTGGAGTTTAGATTCTACTATCACCACTTGCTTCTTTAACTGCTTGTCAACATTAGGTGGTTCTACCCGTGTTTACTTTAAGCGGTGGAAATTTGAAGTTAAGGTAATGAAGGCTTACATCTATTTACAGAATACAAATAGGAATGTACCAATATATATTTACTTTTCCGTGATACACGTTCAACTCACTTGAGAAATTTACTGGTGCTTGTTGCTTGAGGAATATACATGACGGATCTGTTTGGCGAACTGGCACAGGCTGCTCGGCCCAATTGTTTTAGTGAAGTATGCCTGTTGGACCGCATGGCTGCAGCCAGAAAGAAGTCGAAGCGTCAATCATTAGTAGTATGGGACATATTGAAGATCTCGAAATTCCCCGCTGGAGGGTCAGAAATCAAGTGAAAGTATATGCAAGGCTTGTGGTGCTTTCTTTATGAATGTTTGGGATTGGATTGGAGCAAACTTTATTTAGCCTGCAGTTGGGCAAGGTTCTCTTTTATGTACCGACGAAGCGAATAGTTATCCGTTTGTATAATTAAAGAACGCTGGATCGAGACATGGTGAGATAGAAGGTGCTTGAATTTTCCTTTTCTAGGCAATCTAAGCTGCGCTGTAGTAGCTCGAGAATGCTTTAGCCATTCCAGTTGGCGCTGTAAAAAATGCTTTATGGTTTCAATGCGAAGTTGTAGTGCACTGATGGGTTTCGCGAACATAGCATAGCGTGCCTCGCCATACCGACAGTCGATTGTTACCGTTACGTGATCAGGGGTGTGCCGTATTGTCGATAAAGGCTACTGAAGGCCACAATGAAACATTTAATCACTTTCAATTAATTGGCTCTCGATCTTAACGAAACTTTTCTGTCAGGTGATTGCTACTATGGTGTTTGTGAATTAACTATGTAAATACTCTACATGACGCGACGTCGTGTTAGCAGCCATGAGCAATTCGTTTTTTGGAGGCCTGTTTCAGAGGAGGATGAAAGTAGCAGCAAACTTTTTTATAAAAAATGCACGCCTATTTTTTAAAGCATCATTGAATGACCATATTTGAATATAACAACACACCAGAGTAAGAAGAATCGTTATGACAGCTTCGCTGGGCAGTGTCTTTCTAACATCGGATAACATGCTAACGCCAATTACCAAGATTTTTCTTCCATGTAAAATGCAATGTCTCTCATAGCTAAATACTAAGGGAATGGTTAAATGTTTAGCGAGGCATCATACACAACTTCTCGTGTTGAATTTGCAGACATTCTTTTTACGCAAAATTCACGGATAGACATGGCGCATATGTGCATTGCAAAACCAGTAGACCCCTTTAACGCTACATAGCTTGCGATATCCAAGCCGCAAAGTTCCTCGACAGAATGACAACATATAATGACATTACGAAACATTATAGGTTACAGAGGTGCATATTCCCGTGACCTCACGCAAAATTGTCAGAAAAGCAGTCTGTTGCATGGCGGCAGTTACAAACTAGGACGTATCCGAATCCTGCGCTCTCACACATCATATATCAGGATGTATATCCTACGGACAAATGCAAAACGTGTGAATCCAGAGCCACTCTGGAGCATATATTATGGGAATGCCGAGGGCTAAATAACAATAAAGAAAACGCGGCCTCTAGCAGCAGCCTTCGCACGCTCTGGGAAGCCGCGCTGCTCAGCCCCGCCCTCGAAGATCAATTATGGGCCGTCCAGCGGGCCGAAGATGCCGCCAGGACCCAAGAACTCCTGGCCGTCACCTAGGCGGGGCCTTTGGCCCTCCCCACCAACTCGCAGGGCACACAATAAAGTTCTTTCCTCCTCCTCCTCACGCGCATTTGAAGAAGAAACTGTGGTTAAGGCATGGCAGCTGAAAGAAACCGACGTATTCTTCAATACGCACGGCTCAAGACACCCGTACCCCAAGGGAACGAGCGCGCACGAGTGCCGAGCGAGCCGGAGCGAGCGGCGTCCTGGCCGTGACGTCACTCGCGAGAGGGCGCCGCTCCTAATTCTGCCCGCTAATAGATTGATCTTCCGACAGCGTTATCGACTTCGACTTCAGGTCGATGATTGCACCATGTTGGTTCAGGAAGTACATGCCGAGAATGACGTCTTGTGAACGCTGTTGGAGGATGACGAAGGTAGCAGGGTAAGTCCGGTCAGGGCAAGTCCGGCGAAACATGTCAACCATTAGGATTATTTCTGGATCATTCCTGAAACCTAAATATGAGCATTGAGGAATTTCACTAACTCTTGATTCTCCTCTCTTCATTTATTTCCTATCCACAAATTCCTTACACCGAGCCACGTTTTCTTTCCACTCATTATACATGATAACCAAAGAGTGAGTGAGTGAGTGAGTGAGTGAGTGAGTGAGTGAGTGAGTGAGTGAGTGAGTGAGTGAGTGAGTGAGTGAGAAAACTTTCTTTCGAATCAGAATGATTCGCATCCGATGAAATAGTGGGCTGGTGCACCCGCCGATGTAACGGCCAAGAGTTCTTGCCTCTCGCAGGCTTGTTGGACCACTGGACCGCCCAGAGTTGGATTTCCAGGTTCGAGCTGAGCAGCGCGTCCTGCCATCGCGCACGGAGGCTGTCGATGGAGGCTTCATTCGCATTCTCCTGTATTAGTTCCTGGTATTCCCATAGCATGTGCTCTAGAGTGGCTCTGGTGCCACACACTTTACATCTATCTGTTGTGTGTATGTCTGGATAAATAGCGTACATTAGTATCGGGCTCTTGTAGGATTTGGTTTGTAGTTGTCGGTTCTGGACCACTTGCGATCTATTGAGTTTTGGATGGGGTGGTGGATAAGTGCATCTCTGCATCTTGTAATGGTTGTTCCTGGTCATTCTGTCTTCCCATTCCCATACTTCGGAGGGCCCTGTCGAGGGGTCTATGTTCGTTGCAGCTCGGAATGTCAGCCCTCGAGCTAGGTTGTGCAACGCCGCGTTAGGGTTGTTCTCTCCCGTTGAGTCCGTGGTGTGGGCTGGTATCGATGGGATATGGACGCATCTGTCTTCCTTTGTTGGTTTGCCTTTTATGAGTATGTTTAGCGCCTCAGCTAAGATCCGGCCGTTCGCGAAGTTGCACCTGCCGTCTGGGAAACGCTGATTATATAGTAAGCGTTCATTACGCATCTGTCTTCCTTTGTTGGTTTGCCTTTTATGAGTATGTTAAGCGCCTCAGCTAAGATCCGGCCGTTCGCGAAGTTGCACCTGCCGTCTGGGAAACGCTGATTATATAGTAAGCGTTCATTAGTGCTATTGTTAACGCTAGAGCTTCTTCCTCCACCGTTTCGATGCGTTTCGTGTTGAGAGTCAAGCTTGTGCAGCATTGTCTGTTGTGGTTAAGTACTGCTGCGACAAAGCCGCGTTTGTTTGTAACATGCTGCGTCTACAAAGACTGCGTCCTTGCTCCTTCCGTAGTTCTGCGCCATCTTCTTTGTACTGCTTTTTCTCCTCTCCGCGCCGTGCACAGGATGCATATTCTTGGGCAAGGGGGTACCGTGAGTTTGGCCATTATTGCCTTGGGTATGTCCAGTTTGCCTGCATGTTGCGTGTGGTAGCGCATCACCACTTTATCTAGGATGTGTCTGCCCACCATCGTCTTGGAGAGGCGCTCGTATTTCCCTACACGTTGTGCGTCTATTAGCTCCTCTAGCGTGTTGCGCAGTCCCAGCTCTAGGAGTTAAGCCGTGATCGGTCTTAGCATGAGTCCAATCACTTGTTTATATATCTTCCTAATCAGGCCGTCTAGCTTCTTCTTTTCTGCCGCGCCCCATCTGTGGTATGCCGCCACATAAGTGATCTGACTTATGACGCACGCCTGGATGATTCTCATGAGGCTTGCTTCTTTCATTCCCTCGTGCCTGTTGGTGATTCTCGGGATCAATCGCATCGTCTGATAAACTTTAGTTTCAATTTTGCGAATAGTTTCTCCGTTGGTGGCCTTGGTTTCTATGATAATTCCCAACACCCTTATCTTCTCGACTTTGGGTATGGGTTGGCCATCTTGCGTCATGAGAGTATGTCTTTGCAGGTTTTTGGGTTGTAGTTCTTGGGAAGTGTCCCCTGTAGCGTTGGTCTGTACTGCAACAGCTCAGATTTTCCGGCCGAAAATTTTATACAGGCGCCTTCTAGGCATTTCTCGAGTGCTTCTTGTAGTCACTATTCAATCGATTCATCACTGCCATCGTTTATACATAGCTTAATGTCGTCTGCATAGATTGTGTGGTTAAGTCCTTCGATTCCTTGTAATGTTCTAGGAAGACCAATCAGAGCCAGGTTAGAGAGCATGGGCGATACAACCGATCCCTGCGGTGTGCCTGCCCTGCCAATAGGCACTTTCTCGGACGTCAGATCTGCTACCGTAATTTTTGCCTCTCTATCCGTTAAGAAGGTTCGTATATAGCTCTACGTCCGCTCGCCCAAGCCAAGGTTGCTGATTTGGTGCAGTTTGGTTTGGTGTGCCACATTGTCGAATGCTTTCTTGAGATCTAGCGTGAGGATGGCTCTAGTCGATCTCCCAGGTTTGTCTATTACTTGGTGCTCCAGTTGCAGCATGGCGTCTTGTGTAGACAGGTTTCTTCGGAATCCTATCATTGTGCTTCGGAGTAAGTCATTGTCTTCTATATAGTTGGTGAGCCTCGCAAGGAAGGCATGCTCCATTAGTTTGCCCACGCAAGAAGTTAAAGATAGGGGTCTTAGATTTCGGAGTTGTAGTTGTTTGCCAGGCTTTGTATTAGGATGACTTGTGCCGTCTTCCACTGCTGTGGTATCTTTTCTTGTTTCCACCACTCATTGATATATTCCTGTTAGTTTGTCAGTGGACGTGTCGTCCAGGTTTCTGAGTTTCTTGTTTTCAACGGCGTGTGGGCCCGGTGATAATTTGGTGTTGTGTTTGTGCAGGACTGCTGCTATTTCTGCTCGCTAAACTCTTCATGGAGTTCGGAGTTGTGTTCCCCCTCGTATACGGGATAAATACACGGTGATGCCTGTTATATGTATTTGAGTTCGCCTCTTTCGAAAATTCTTGCTCTGTTCCTTTACACACTCACAGGATCTTGTGCATGTTTTGCCTTTACACCGTTTTGTTTCCTTTGGGCTAAGGGGATATTTGTGTAACCTCCACGTCTTGCTCGTGCTAGGTTGCTGATCCATCTCCTTGCATAGTTCCTGCCATTGTCGTCTTGAGCGCTCTTGTGCATATTGTTCTATTTCTTTGTTTAATAAATCTACCTTCTTCCTTAATCTCCTGTTATGTTTCTGCGTCTTCCGTCACTTCTGCATCCCTTGTTTGGCCTACAACATGTGCGAGAGCCTGCTGTCTATCGCTTCTAACTGAGCCTCTTCTGGGATCCCCTTCGTTGACTTGGAGATGTCTTCCTCTAGGTTGGCTGTCCACTGGTTAACGTCTGTAACGGTTTCTATGTTCCTCTCTTCCCTTAATTTCAAGAATTTCATCCAATCAACTACTTTGAGTTGATTACCTGTGCGTTTGTCGGGGCCTCCATCAAGCTGGATTTCGAAGATCGAGTGGTCGTTCCCCACGTCTTCCTGTGTATTTAGCAGTCTTATGGATTTTACATTCTTTGCGAAGGTGATGTCTGGTGTGGAGTCGTCACAGACGCTGTCGCCTTGCCTTGTGGGCGTTGCTGAGACCATGACGAGGGTTAGACCTTCCTGCTTGGAGTTGAGCCATGGATTTTTGCATTTGATGTGGATGTACTTGTACCCCCACGTTGTGTGGGCGGTGTTAAAGTCTCCACCTATTATCACCTTCCGGTCCCCTGATATGTTGAGCGTGCATTTGAATAGTGTTAAGAATCTGCGACTCTTGAATTCGGGACTGCTGTATACGTTTAGAATAAATATACTATTATTTGTATTCCTTGATTGTAGAATTTCAATTAGTATGTTGTCTATGTCTGTGGCTCGTGTGTCATGTTGTACGACCGTATGGTCTCTTCTGACTAGGGTGGTAAGGGCCTTCGTTTCTCCTACGGCATTGCATATGGATTGGTACCCTGACAGTCTGGCGAGGCCATTAGTTTCTTGTAAAATTGTTACGTCTTGGTTGTGTTTCGTTTTTGGTTTTGATACAGATTCGATTTTCTATTTCGGTAAGCTCTGCAATTCTATTGGCATGGGGTATATCTGCTTTTTCTTTGCCCGGCCATGATTATGCTGTGATATTAGAGGCCATCGGTTCTAGTATCGACAGCCTGAGCAGAAAGGATGCCTTGGAAGTTGCCTGGACTGTTTCTATTTCCTTTTGAGAGGCTATAATCAAAGATGCTCTTGACATTTTGAATTTACTCTTTTCCATTTGGCTCCCTGATGGATGAGCATGCTGGCTTCCCCTCCCTTTCTCTCCGATTCAGTTTTGTTGCACCCTTCCCAAACATAATTCTCAGTCAGTGGCGGCTCTTCCGTGCCTCTAAGGTAGACTTGCGTAACCGCAAAAACCCCTATTCCTTCTCTATTTACCTGCTCCTCAATCTGTACGCACTTTTCCTTTCTTCTGTCACCCTTCATGTTTATGTAGCCTATTGCATAGCGAGCTCACTTTCTTGTTTTCCTCCTTTTATGCGTTGCATATTGCAATCACTCAGTTCAGCCCTTGGGTGCGGCCGGGCAGCCACCATTGAGGGTATGAGCCATTGCTCATTGCTGCGCGTCTCATATGTGGGTCTAGTCTCTTTTAAGTTTGCTATGTTTGTTATTAAGTTGCTTCTATTTTTATGCGTTGTATATTGCAATCACTTAGTTCAGTCCTTCGGCGCGGCCGGGCAGCCACCATTGACCTTTAGCGCAGCCACGTGACGTGACGTCACGACAGCCGGAGAAAAAGCTGGGCCCCTACTCGCGCAATATGCAACGCATTCTTAGATTAACCAAGCTAAGCCTGGCCATTTGTTGTTATTTCTCTTTTTAAGGGCAATGTTATTTAGAGGTATCGGTAGCGGACATTATTACTACCTACACTGGCCTCCTGCTCGCCCGTGCGCCCCCTTAAAAAGCAACCGCGCGACCCGCAAGTCGTCGGCCCAGTTCTCGTCCAAGCCTGTGGTTGAAATGGGTGCCGTCCCATTGCAAACCACCACACCTCGTCACTTTCCTCTTTACTTCTACAACCTCGAAAGCTTTATTTCGGCTCGTTGTGCGGAGGGTCTTATTAGCAGTCACACCGGCTTTTTGTGCGTTACTGTCATGTACAGGCACCTCCGGCACCATGGACTCCACGATCGGCATTTTAGGAGACAGCTCGCACAAATAGTCTACGCCTTTCGCGAAGCGCTCGGCTAGTCCTGTTCCTTTTCTGCTTAGGACATCATTTAGCTCACCGTCTATTACGACAACGCTGCGTCCGTGAGCCTTTTCCACGAGCTTTGCTTTTGCTCGCTCCATGACAGCGCCCAACGTTCGTCCTAAAAATGTCCCTACCATCAGTCTTTTGACACTTTTCACCCTCTCCACGATTGCCTCTGAGCACCTAGCCAGGTTTGAGTCGCCTGCGATAATCACCCTTTTAAGTTCTCCTACTGCCGAGGCTTCTCGCTGCTTTCCTTTGTCATCCTTTTCTGTGTGATTTGGACTTGACAATGGACATTGACTCCTGCGTTCCTGCTTTCCCTTTGTGGCCGCATCAAGGTAGGTGCCACTCTTTCCCGCTACGTTCTCCCCATTTCGCACGTATTCTCCGTGCTTTGGTGCCACGCTCTCTCCTGTTGCGTCTTGTGACTGCAATAAATTGTGACGACCTTTGTCGCTCACGACGGTGGCCCTATCAAGCTTTTCCTCGGCTACATGAAGTGTTTTTTCTGATGCCTTCCGTGAATTACGCTCCATATTTAGCTCATTTTTGTGTGCTTCGACCTGTTTGACAAGCTCATCTTGGGAAGCCTCCACTTCCATCAGCCAAGCATCCACATTACAGTGTTCGCCGATTGACTTGACTTCCTTTCAATTCTCCTTTGTCCGCTCGTCTACCTTGAGAAGCCCCCCGCACACTGCACGCATTACCGTCTTTCTTGCCATGTGTTGCACTTGGTTCTTTCCAATACAAACACAGAAGCTTTCAGAGCACGTGCCTCATAGCGAAGGCCCATACGCAAAGAATCTAAATCCTTAAAGTGATGCAAAGTGGTTATCACCAGTACTTCACAAGCAAGAAATGCCGCACAGGCTTAAGGTATGACGCAAGTTCCCACGTGTTCAAACACGCAGCCCCAATATCAGTGTCCTACCAATGCAAACGTACTACAACCTCTAATTGCTAATAGTGTTACGACTTCCAAAGTACTATTTGAACGCTATGAAGACTTAACATCCCACACGGTTGCACGCGCTGAAACACGTGGCGCGAAAGGACGCTCTGACTATCCTGTAACGTCGAATATACAGGAAGCACACCAGCGCACGAACCTGCCGTGGTTGCTCAGTGGCTATTGTGTTGGGCTGCTGAGCACGAGGTCGCGGGATCGAATCCCGGCCACGGCGGCCGCATTTCGATGGGGGCGAAAACACCCATCTACTTAGATTTAGGTTCACGTTAAAGAACCCCATGTGGTCGAAATTTCTAGAGTCCTCCACTACGGCGTGCCTCATAAACAGAACGTGGTTTTGGCACGTACAACCCCATTATTTAATTGTTTAATACCAGCGCGCGCGAAGAGAAGAAAAAAAAGAAAATAAATGTAGCCAATTACTATATAAAGGCTTAAAATCAGCAAATCAAAAAGACAAGCAAGCCTAACGCATGCGCTGGAAAAAAAAAAATGTTTTCATCGCCACCACGGAGCCGTAGAAAACCACTTCCGTCCGCCACAACATTCATCGAAACAACCAGCGATTTGGCGGAGGGAAGTGCCACCTGTAGGTCTTGAAAGGAACCGAGTGCGCTTCCCTTTGGCCGTTGAGATTGGCGCGCGCGGGCCCGTGCAACGCAAATATGGGAAGCAGTGACGGCTCATTGAATTTTACACCACGCTGGGAAATGGGTTTGTGTTTGACTTTCCCCATAACTTAATTATGGTTTATTGTATACTCAAATTGGAACCCGACGCTATCATGTCTGTAAATTGTGGATAAGTCGTACTTTACGATTTTTCTGACATATTTTTGTCGGAGAAATTCTATTAGGCCAGTAATTGTTTGTGCTACATGGTGAGACTGCGCGGCTGGGTATTTGTAGTTCGGAATGATTTCTGCAGAAACAACGGTCGATGCTGGACGCGCACGCCGAGGCCACATTTTATGCCACTTAGGGTCCTAACCGTTATAAAGTTCGAATATTCTGACCAAAGCTGTCGCGTAACAGATTATATATTCGTATCGCTTTGCTAATACTGAAGTACCATGTATATATGTTATCTCTTTGAAATCTTTAATTACAGCTCGCTTTTGTGTAAATGTTCATTCTGCAAAGGAATAGTGGCGTACGGATTGAAAGAAGACATTCAATGGCGGACATACGATTCTTCCAGCTCACGCTTAGTTAAGATTGACTGTCTAAACTGTGATTATACAAGTGGTACGCGCAGTAACAAAGAAGTTTTAGAATGTAAAATGCTAATAATTTAGAGTGGTAATAACTTGATTTTGATAATCAGCTGTTGGTAGCTCTTTACAGGGCTCAGGAATGCACTGTTGGTGCTTACAGGGAAGTAAAATTTCGTGACAGTTTTACTTTGAGCAAGAAGCATGTAAAACACAATTGATAATTTTATTTATCTCTAATAAGTTAAACAGAACGACAATATTCAAGCAAATAAAACCCATGTGGGCTCCGTGAAAACTATCAAATGGCATGTGCCCTCCTAAGACAATCGATGCGTTTTCAGGTAAAACAGTGCCTCTAAAATTATCGAAGTATACATAGGCGATTTCTGTAGAAAAACCTGAAACTTAAACACTGATGTAGAACCATTTGAGAGACTCAAAAGTTGCAAGAACGTTGCTGAAAGGAACAGTCGCTAAGTTTACACAAGCCTTCAATAGGCTTTAAGAGATTTGAGTCCTCAACACGCAACAATAATGCATCAAAAACTCTATGCGTCGGCAGAAATAGAGGCAAGTTCAGCCTCTGAGCAATTTAGAAGCCTACATCTTGTGGTATACAAAGTGAATTCACGACACAAAGTCAGGTGCGTGTACAAAACTCAGCACGCATTTCAGAGAGCCCCTTTCATACGACAACCTAATATGGGCATAACTTTTTTTCAGCTTACACTTCCATATATTTTATTGCGATAACATTTATGTGGACACTGTGACGATCGTCATGAAGTTCGAGATAAGCTGCAAGGAAGTTAAGATCGCGGCCGCACGACGTATGCTGTTCCTGCGAGGGAATGAATTGGAGGTCAATCCGAGAAGGTGGTGGCTTGGTGCGGCGGCGTCTTCTCGCCCGTGAGCGGGAGAAAAGCGACAGGGAGCACGCGAATTGTCGTGTGCGCAAGGGGGGGGGAGGGGGGAGGGAGGGCGGGATCGTATTTGTCTGCGCGGATTCTCCCGCCTCGGTTGCGCGTTGCGTGGCTGAGCGCGGCCGTGCGCCCTATCTTGGAGTTTATCTCTGGTGGGTTCGAAAGCTAGCCAATCTGAGGCTTCGTGTGCGCTGTGTTCTCGTGGACAGGGTGTGTTGAAGCAAGAGAATGCCGGATGGGAAAACACTCGCTGCTGCAACATCTCTTCAGGACAGCAGTGTCCTGACAGTAAGTGCGCGAGGGGATCGAGACAGATGTGTAAAATTATGTTAGCGGACGTGTGTCCCTGTGCTACTTAACATATTTAATAGGCGAATATTCCAGAAGGTCATACAGATGACTAAAGTAGTAACTTTACTGTGCATAGCTGTCTAATATTATACTATCCCAATCAATGAGTTACACCTCGAAGAACTGGGACTTTTCAGCGAGCGTTTTCACTTCCAGCGTTCAACCGTTAATCAAAAAATTATAATTTTTAATTGCGTTAAGCGTGCTCTTTGTTTTTTAAGTGGTGCTGAGCGCTTATAAACTATCAAACAAAGGAAGGTAGAAGTAATAATAATCTGAAGTATTCTTTTTCGTTTTCAAGCAGTGAATAAAATTTGCTATAACGCACTTGTCTTGTTCATGTGTCTAGCCAAAATGAAATGTGTGACTGCTGTGAGGAAACTCTGAAATTGGCTACAGAAACGTGACGCCTATGTTTATGTGAAAAACGAGCTAAAGAACTTCCGAGGATTACGATACCCGCAAATGCAATGTTTTTGCGCAGTTTTATGTGTGCTTTAATTTTACGATATAACAGCTGGCGCGGGCAATCTGTCTCGCGCGGCACATTGCAAACGGAGCGAAGTGTGGTGCGACAGCCGCGCTAACCGGGAGTTGTGCGAGGCGGCGCGTTGGTGATATGTGGGCGCGATTCAAAGCAGCCTCCACAGACAGACCAACGCTCATGCAGCACTTTGTTTCTGTATATGGTATCGGTGGACGCGATACATTGTATCGGGGAACAGACAACGGCATGCTATTCTGGCGCCATCTCATGGGAGTCGTCGCCGCAGAGCCCACCTTGCACGGCACTATGCCTTTCCTTTCACCCTCTCGCCATAACCTCCTCCTCCGCTTTCCTCCTCGCGCTCTCTTCGCTATCGCCATCTTTCATCCTCCGCTGCACTGTACGTTCGCTCTTCCTTCACTATGCTGGTTCGCTTGGTTACGCCGAAGCCGGCACCAACCGCGAGTACAGGTGCCTAACAACTGCACTCAAAGATAATCTTTTTTTGTAGCTATAAACTTTCACCTATAAAAATAATTGGTGCTCAGTGAATCAGTATCAGAACTCTTCAGTTTGCAAAGAAATATACAGGTATTGTGCTAGTTTTTCTTAGACGTATTCAAAACATCATGCTCTGCGCTATGTATATTTAAATTGTGTACATGACACTGGTGTCTTTTTGCTGCAGTTCCTAAATGGTACAGAAGAGATTTACCTGGAGAGTATTTCAACGAACGTAGATGAATATGATCGCTGTGAATGCCTGAAGTCAACATTCTTGGGGAACGGAATTGATGGAGTTGAACGCAATATAAGATGCTACTACTACGTGCGCTCAGAGTGAGTAAGACTTTAATTGATTCAAACTAGATGTTTTCTTTTAAAGTACAGTTCCCTCAGAGGAGCACTTTGTCAAACTGCAATGGTAACTTCGTTGTCCTGGTCTTAAAATGGGCACGGTAGTTCATATGCAACGAGAATATAAAGCCTGGCTCCATCGTCTCTTACAGCCAACGATAAATTTATCATTGAAGCCATTGACTCGATATGCCACAAATTGACACGTTTACAGCTGTGGCCTGTGGCAGCAAATATTTCTTCGTACTTTATTGAGATATATATAACCTGCGGAATAGTTTTTGAAATTCAACAAGCCAAACAATTTAAGTACAATGAAAAATCTTTCTTTTTTCTTTCAGAAGAGTTCGAAAGGTTAATTTAGCTATAAAGAATATTTGCGAAAACGTTCTCGATAATTTTTTAACGTTCATAGGATTAGATATCAGTGCGACTTCTTGTCGACAATTACTACACCTGCATATGGTCCATGTAAACTTCAGGTTTATCTCATAAACAGGTGTGATAGACCTTGTACGAAGACGTGGTGGATGGCTCTGCCTGCTCTCGATGCGAGCCTATATCAACCGTGATGAACTGCACTGCGGCGGCCACTACGTAAGCTGTAGCCTCGCGGGGCCTATCTTGGAAGCGATCTACGATGGAGACATAGTGAACCGAGCGATGATAGCTTCATGTGCGCTGGATTATCCCCGCTTAGTTCACGATGAAGCGAGAGACAGCACGAAGGACAATTCACTCAAGCAAGCAGGATTCCATCCTGAAAGCGATCTCGTCTTACATGACGCAGGGACGGCCTGCCGGGTTTCTTCGTTGGACAGGCATATAAATGCATACGCACTTAAAATAAGAAAATAGAGTAAAAAGCCTAACATGCGAGAAGAACACCAGGTATTTCTGACGTTTCTGACAAACGCATACAACACGCGCTCAGAAACCTCCTCCGTAGTGCATAGGCAGAGTCCTATATTCATGGAGCAAAAGCGCCCACATTTTCTCTCTCGCCCGATTTTACTGCTGGTGATCCCTCCCTTAACGGCTGGCGATCCCTCAAATGTCCTATAATAATAATAATAATAATAATAATAATAATAATAATAATAATAATAATAATAATAATAATAATAATAATAATATTTATTGTTGCCATCTTACAATAATCGTACATCAGAAGGCAGGCCCGTCAAAGCCAACGAAGTGGCTTGCGTGACTTGGCCCGGCATGTCGGCAAACAAAGTCAAAATAATAATAATAATAATAATAATAATAATAATAATAATAATAATAATAATAATAATAATAATAATAATAATTTAATAATATAATAATATATAATACTAATTACATAATAATAATAATATAATATTATTATGATAATAATAATGTCCACTATAATACACGATCCCTTGTGTATTATAGTGTGTTCATTTCGGTTGTCTTGTTGTGTTGTCCTATGTGCGTCTTTAGAAAACTCAATGCACCTTTGGCGTCAAATATTTATAATATTCAGCCGCAGAGCTGCGTACTTGAAAATGTAAAGTACGACTTTAGAAATGTCAATGCACTTTTAGCATCAGAAGTTTATGAGAACTTTATGCCTATAAGTTTCAAGATTGACATTCATGCGATCCGTAGATTCCGCGTCCTCCGCAAGGTGCCGCGATGGGCCCGCTCGCTATCAAAACGCCTTTGAAACGTTGTGCTTGGATGGGGCTACTTGGGCTATGTGAGTCTAGGTGCATGAGCGCTGCCATGAAATCCAGCCGGAGTTCGGAATGCTCGCGCTGAAATGTCCATGTCTTTCCGAGCGTGAAAAAGACAGTCTGCACAAAATCCAAAATAATTTCCGGCGCCGGTGGTTGTTTTGGCTGGTATTGCATGACATCATGAAAAAATTTCGGGGAAGGGCTCCATACCCCCGTCCTCCGGCTACGCCTCTGAGCGTATATCAAACTCGTATTGAAGACCGAAGTCCACAAAGAACAATTTCTTCAAGATTGCATTTCGCTCAAATGCGTATGCAATTAAATGACATGTAGGATTAAGAAGGGTGTCAGCCGGATTGGTATGGCCTTTTGACTAGATGTTTGACTAGGTGATTTGGAGTTTTGTTGTAATGGATGATGTCGCCTTGTCTGCCTTCTTTTTGTACGTTCTGCTCGTTGACATTTCATAGCTTTTGCTCAAATTATTTTAGGTATAGTTCCTGTGCATACGTCATTCTCTCTATTTTAATGAATACCATGCTAAAAAGTGCTTGTGTGGCTCAGTTGTAGAGCAGCTGACTCCCAAGCAGCGCGCCCGAGTCTGATGCCGACGGGAACTGGTTATTTTTGTCCTATTCCCGGCAATAGCCTCGATAGACACCAGCTGTGGTGGCGGACGACATTGCCAACCATAACAGATATTGAAAATCAATGTCCTGTCGCCAAAAATTTGTTCTGCGCCGCCCGAAACCAGTTGGACTACATCTGTGAAGTTACCAGGAACCCGTGAACACCATTCTCATCCAGGTGGGCGAATTTGTGGCTTTTCTACGGGAATTTATGCTTCAACTACGCGAACATCGTAAGCACGGTAGCCGTGGACGCGGCACTAGACGCGTCCTCCATGGCTCTCTTACGGGGCTATCACCCAGACAGCATGCGAGAAATGGAGCTTTCGACCGCTGAGATGCCAGTTTTGATGAAGCTACGGAGTATACCATTAAGAAAATGTTAGAACAGTGCAAGCGAGCAACCTCGACGCCCGCCCATTCCGACCATCAAGGCAGCCACGGTGGAGTCAGTAACCGCCACGTCCCCACTCTGGCTCTTGGCAAGCAAGCTCAAAGTAAACACTGGAAGACACAAGTTATGCCCAAATTCGGAGCGGAAGGCGCTGTGGTCACCACCAAGCCAAAGGGAAATCTCAACCTCGCAAAATTTAAGGGCAGCAACCAGATCGGGGAAGCAATGTACGCTTACGCCAGCATTCGCTGGGCTTCGCAGGCCCTCGCTATTTCGCCGGCCTGGGGCCAGAATATAATTATTATTGGCATCAACAACGCCCAACTCATTCGTCCGGTCTTTGTGATCGCACAGCTCTAACTCGGAGGACAGGTCCAAGTGGTTCAAGCCTATCTAAAGTCATCGGACAACACAAGCCGTGATGTTATTCAAGTGGATCCCACAGCCACTGAAGCGGATATTACTCAAGCCATTTATTCGCCAGAGGCTCCAGTAGGAAGAGTCCGAAAATTAGGAGAGTCCAACGTAGCAGGGATCACGTTCGAGGGCCAAAAGGCGCCTTTCAACGTTTATTACTGGGCAGAAGTGGTGCCCGTTCGCCTCTACCACAAGACGACGCCGGCCTGCCCCCGCTGCGGCACGATCGGACATCGCGCCGATGTTCGCCCTAATGCTCAGGCCGGTCGACGCCAGGCTTGCGACAAGACGAATCTAGAAGAGGGTCAAGAGTGGTAACCCAGCTGCCTCATTTGCAGGGACCCTCATGCCACGGTATCAATTCAGTACACGCAAAAGTACAGGAGAGGAGGTGCTGGAACTGGGGCCAGGCAGGAGCCCGTCAACGGAAAAGCCAATCAACAACATTCCCGGAACGCTGGATGGAGCGAAGCCCTCAACCTGCAAGCTCGGACGCAGGGGGAGACCCCTTCGCCTCGACTGTATGCGGGAGCCTTCAGAGGGGGCCCTAGAGGAGGCAGTCGTCCAGCAGACAAGCACGACGGGCCAGAGCCAGAACTCAGTCCCGGAAACAAAACGAGCAGCAACAAGGTGAGCTGGGCCAGTGTGGTTGCCTCCCCTCCCGTCACGTTGTCTAATGAGAAACTTAGGGCTGAGAACGAAAGGCTCAAGCTATAAATACAAAAACTTAGAGAGAAGACGGCAGCGAACGATCCTGGAAACTCTAGAGCACTTCAGGAACCCTCAGCTCAGGCGATGGAGAAGGACAACCCTCCCCCGGAGCCGTCAGGTAGTGCAACTAGGTCACCCCCATGTATGTCAGAAATCGGCTGAGGAGCGTCGGGCGGCAGCGTAGCGTTGGCGGCTGCACCCTCGAGAGAGGAGTGTATGACACGTGCAGATTTGGACGCAATTACAAAGAAATTCAGTGTATGGATGGAAAGCACGGAAAAGCGCATGCGGGAGGAAATCGAGAAAATGTAATGTCGCATGCTACCTAGCCTACATGCTAGCGTAGAAAGAATTGAAGAGACGCTAAGCAAAAAAAAAAATTGAGCAGAACGTACAAAGAATGATAGAGCAGACAATTCATAAAATGTTAGAGCCGCATCTCTCAAAACCCCATGCTAAATAGATTAGGATCGACCATAAGTTACAAGAATTCGCTCAATGCTCGTGTACTAAGACACCCAGACTGACAGGAAAAATGAGCACTGGCCAGAAAGCGTCTGATGATGCGCTTGACTTGAGTATAGAACAAGGACTGACCTCTTCCAGTTTGCAATATGGCTCGTCAAACTAAGTTAACACTATTGCAATAGAACTGCAGGGGTTTAAAACGTAAGTATAAATCCCAGCAACAGCATGTGGACTGTCTAGATGAGATGCATGATGTAATCGCGTTACAGGACGTTAATGTGGCAGTTTCACTCAGGTAGTACAGTACGCATCAAATTAGCACTTCGACTTGCATACTTGTACATAAGGACAGTACGGCTTCAACTAGAGACTTCGAACTTAATGCTGAAATAGAACATGTGTTTATTCGTATCCTCCCTAACACTCGTTCCGGTAAAGGGGCGTAGGTACTTATATATACAGCCGCCCGAAACACAGGACAGCAGTCTTTGACAAAATTTTTCGGAAAGCAGCGCAGGCTGCAAAAACTGCGCCTCTCGTTATAGGGGGGGGATTTTAACGCACGCAGCTTTCTTTGGGCTTACAACAACGAGAACGTAAAAGGCAGCAAATTCGCTGCAGCAATATCGGCTATGGCTCTTACTATTCTGACAGAACCGCAGCTTCCTACAAGAATACAAGAATAGGTAATAGCGTTTCAAGGGACACATGCCCCGATTTACCACTAGTCAAAAATGTTAAAAATTGCGAGTGGCTAAATACGCATGAAACCGTAGGCAGTGATCATTATATACTCCGAATTCGCCTAGACCAAAATAAGCATTGTAAACACAGGGGACGAGCCCGGCTTACGGATTGGTCGCTTTTTCGAGAGTCTAATGGTCCTCAACTCGACTCGCCTATTGAAGAATATGAGCAATGGGTGGAGTTGCTATTAGGTGCCAGAGATAAAGTCGCGAGAACGCTGCACAACTTAGAGGATGACCCGGCAGTCGATAACAACCTGCTCCACCTCTGGGAGGCCAGGAGAGGCCTCACCAGAAGTTGGAAGAAGCAAAAACGCAATCGCAAGCTTAAGATCAAGATCGCTGAAATTACGTGACAAGCAGTGGAATACGCACGCACCTTAGCCATGAACAACCGAGTAATAAAGTGCAACTCATTGAGAGGCGGGCTCGGCGTCAAGGCCACGTGGAGCCCCCTGCGATGCTTCATCGAGCCCAGCAGGACGAGCGGAGAGCAGCAGCGGAACCTCAAGAGAGCCCTCCACGGCTATGAGGGTACGGATGAGCAGCTGGTGGCCGCCCTGACGAGCAAATACCTCTGAACGACCAAAGATGACGAGCCTGTGTTGCAGTATCAAGGCAACGATAATCCAGAACTCGACAGAGACTTCGAAGCAGAAGAAATACAGGCGGCGCTTCTAACCATGAAAAGAGGTACCGCGCGAGGACGTGACAAAATTACGGTCGGCTTGCTCGCCAGCATGAACAAGAAGATGCTAGGCAAGCTGACGGATTATATCAATGAGTGCTGGTCAGCTGGAAAGCTGCCCCTGGCATGGAAATCGGCAGACATCAGCTTTATCCCTAAGCCGGGCAAAAGGTAAATATTGACAACCTCCCTCTGATTTCGCTCGCTTCATGTGCCGGCAAGCTGATGGAGCAAGCAGTGCATGCTAGACTTTCAGCGTATTTGGAGGAAAACGATTACATGCCCCACACCATGTTTGGCTTCAGGGAGCGCCTATCCACTCAAGACGTACTGCTGCAGCTCAAGATGCAAGTTATTGACCCACCCAACAAACACAGTAGCAGCGCCATATTCGCCCCGAATCTCAAAGGCGCTTTCAATAATGTGAAGCACTCAAAGATTCTGGAGAACCTGTGGAAGACACAGTGTGGAGGTAGGACTTTTGAATACATCAGAGACTTGCTACTAGACAGACAGGCTCATGTAAACATTTGAGATTTTAGGTCCCAGCCAGTCCCTATGGGCACTAGGGGTACGCCACAAGGAGCTGTCCTCTCTCCTCTGCTCTTCAATATTGCCCTTATAAATTTGCCTGAACAACTCGATCGCATAGAAGCAATTCGGCACGCCCTCTATGCAGATGACATCATTGTCTGGGTGACGAAAAGCAGTCTGGGGCAGATGGAAAAGGCGCTCCAAGAGGCTGCTTGGACAGTCCAAAAATATGCCGAGGAGTGCGGACTGCGCTTCTTTCCGGAAAAATCGGCACTTCTAATCATGCTCAGACGAGAAGATGAAGCCCCGGTCAAAATTACGGTGCACAACGCTGCGATCCCTGAAGTCGAGACAGTGCGTATCCTGGAACTACTGGTTAACAACAAGGGAGTCAACGCAGTAATGATTACTCAACGCCGTACATGATGCGAACAAGTAATGCGAATGATCAGACGTATCGCCAATAAGACGAGAAGGATGACGGAGAACGACACTCTTCGGTTGGTCAACGCCTTTATGCTCAGCGGAATGGTGTACGTGGCTCCGTACCTTCGGATGAGGAGGTGCGATTTAAAGCATTTCGATGCCATGCTCAGAACAGCATATAAGAAGGCACTAGGACTGTCGGCCAAAACGTCTACAGAGCACATGTTGCAGTTGGGGGTGCACAATACAACAGATAAAATAATTGAGGCCCACCTATTAAGTCAATGTGCAGATTGGCAGGAACATAAACGGGACGCTAGGTACCGGAGGACCTGAATATCAGCTGTCCTTAATATACGGCAATGAGACAAGACATTCCCGAAAGAGTGGCGGGGCAAATTCGCGACACTGCCCCTTCCCAAAAACATGCACCCAGAATATAATCAAGGAAGGAGGAGGGCAAGAGCTAAGAAGATGGACCATATCTATTATGAATTAGAGAGAGCCTTCTTCGTGAATACTGTGGGTCCGGTGGGAGGGGTCGCCAAAATATAGGTGGCGCATCAAGGGCAGATGGCCAATGGACTTTCTGTTCGGCACGGGGAAATTGCAGAATTGCAAGAGGTGGTGATCGCCATGGGCGGCTTTGCATCCTAGTTGCGAATACATTATTACAGACTCACAAACTGGGGCCCTATGGCGTAATACCATTCCAATATGTTTTTATTCCAACCTTCTGACGTCAAATTTGTGTAACCGCCTACGCAAGCATCGAGCGGTCACCCACAGGGTTGTCTGAACAGGCCAATCAAACGCTCTCCTCGTTCATTGGAGGTTACTTTCGCTTGCTTGAAAAAGGAATAACATTGCCTACACTGAGTGGCTTGCTTTATCTAATTGGCTGACAAGATGCGAGGAGCACGCTCAAGTGGAGAGGGATTCGATGGGGCCGAGCCACTGCACTGAAAATCGATAATCGGATGAAGAGGGTGGTGCCGGCGTCTGCGATTGGTCCGCTTTCCTTTACTTAGCTTGCGGTGGCTGTTCGAAAATCGCGGCGACATGCAACCAAAGGTTAAGAATTACGCTAAAACCGATCCTCAGCAAAGAAGAGTTGGCAGAACGAGATCGTAAAAGTGCCGAAAGTGCTCGAAAACGTTACACGGCCACCCAAAAAGTTTGATGTAGCCAGTGCGTGACTGATCGGCGGCAGCCATCTTTTATTCCTTTCAGAACGGGGCAGACTGCGGCTATTCACAAGAAAATTCAGTTTTGTTCGGCGCGTTAATGCATCTTGTGAGTTTGTGGTTTTGTGATGTCGCGTGACAGGCAGATGAAGTGGGTGCAGCCCGAAAACATTTGACCCATCGCCTAGGGCTAATGGTGAAAAGGCGTCGAATCATAAATAACTGTTTTTCTTTTCTTAGGTCAAATCATGCATAATCAGTGTATGTACGTCATATCAGATGGGGAGATTTCATGCTTTTCGTGGCGTCACGTGACAGAGAAATGAAGTGGGGGTGGTCCGAAAAGTTTTTGACCAATCGCGGAGGACTGATTGCAGAATTGGAACAGAAAAGTTTGGAGGAGTTTTACTTTATAGCACCCCTGCATATTGAAATGACACGTGGGGCGGAATTGCACCGCTAGCTGGAAGGATCCTCAAACTAACTGGGGTATTCGCTCCGTCCAAAGAGCTAATTTGGGTGCCAGGTCACGAGGGTGTGGAAGGAAATGAGTGTGCACACGCTGCCGCTTTTCTCCACCGGGGTCCCTCTTCCTCCCGCCCCGAAGACTCGGACTTCCCAGCACCATTATTAACTTATGCAGACGTATTACAGCGCTCGCGCTTATCGCGACGAAAATACTCGGGCGCGACTAAGGGATTGGATAAATCAGAAGAATGTCATTTAGAAGTATTACAAACCATGTCATTTAATAACCCAATCAAGCTACATGCTATTGAGCCACAATCCTTTTCGACCGAGTGTAAATTCTGCGGGCAGAAAGCAGATTTGTACCATATGGTATAAGACTGCCAGGCTAATAGTGCCTTAGAAACTATAAAACAGCCAGCGTGGGAAGGATGGGAGGCAGCCCTGTCCAGCTCAACCCTCAAGGACCAGCGAGCCTCGTGGAAAGAGTTAGCGCGGCGGCCTTGGCAAACGGAATTGCGGAATAAGAATCCGGCCACCATTCTCCTAATTCCCCTCCCCCTTCTCTTTAAATAAAGCGTTTTCATCGTCATCATCGATGGACAGCGCATATTCAGGCCGTCTAAGTTCAATGTTATACTTGACGGTTCTATGCCAATAAGAGAAAGTTAAGGGGCTCTCAAATAACATGATTACAGGCCCCATACTTTTTTGCTAAGTGACAGAGGAAACTGCAGTGGTACCACCTAAATAACTGCATTGCATGAATTTTATGGAACAGGATTCCTAATAATAGTGTCGCAGCACTGCGCGACTGAGGCAAAGAAAGAAGGAGTGTGCGCGGGTGATCTCGGGGTACTCTGCTCCGGCTGGTCCTGGCCTGTAGCTTCCCTCTCGGACCTCGTTTCACCCTGTAAATGAACATCATTCGTAACATCTTTGGCGGACGTACGGGGCAAATTCTTGGACGATCCTGGGGCCTTATTCTGTAGCGGTTCACTTTGGAATCGGTTCGGTCTGGCTGTTACCATTGGTCGGCGCTTCGTTGTCGTCATCCATGGTTGGCGGGACGACAAATTTTGTTCACGTCGCACAGGTTGTCAATAATCTGGAAAGGAACCGGTTCCCTGCTACGAGAGGAACCGCGAAGAAGTGGTTCGCTCGAGGGTCACGCGTGGTGGCGAGCATGATGTCGAGGGTTGCTAGGGCAACCGTGGGTGCCTGCTAGTCTCGCGCCAGCTGACAAGCTGGCACCTAGACGAGACGAGACAGAGACAACAATGGCGGCTCCTTTGGTTGTGCTGCTGGCGAGTGCTGAAAGAGAACGACGTGACGAGAGGCAACGACGCGGCGCGTTCGGCATGGCCGAAGAAGAGTTTCGAATGCATTCTAGGCTCTCCACAGACATAGTGCAACGTTTTTGCGGTAAGCTGGAAGAACATCTCGGACCGCAAAGATTTCGTGGTGTCGACACTGCGATGAAAGTGCTGTGCGCGCTGCGGTTTTTTGCCACCGGGAGCTTTCAGCAGTGCGTCGGGAATGAAGAAGCGATTGCACTGTCGCAGCCTTCGCTCAGCCGAATCATTACAGCCGTCGCCGAGGCCATAACGGTTGTGGGCAAAGAAAAAGAATGGGTTAGATTCCCATCCACGGCGCAACAGAAAGCCGCCGTCAGCTGCTGGCCCAACACACACGACGCCTTTGCTAGGTAGGGGTGCACCTCGACAAATGAAACGAGTATTTCGCGCTGCCTCGCTGAAACATGAGGACCCAGTCGCCTGTCCTTGTGCGACGACATCGTTTTGGTTTCGGCGCGCGTACAAGTCCAAAAAGTAAACAAAGCGAGGCAAGCTGTTTGCATAACGTATGGCACACCAACTAGCGACTAAATAAGAAAACAACACAAATAAAATTACAACTCCCACTAGCCGTCTGCGCCGCAAGCTCACATTTATTACTGAAAATTATATCTGCAAGTGTTCTATACAAACTAATGTCTTTTTTTATCAAACCAGCAACATCCTTCAATTGTTATACCGTCCCCCAAGTACAAACAAAAATGATGACGTGATCTTGCAGCAGACCACCGCTCGTTGATTTAGTTCCCCTCACGCCGCCCCGTTCCACTCGTTCTCCGAGTGACGTAATCCAGACGTAACAGCCAGACCGAACCGGTTCCAAAGCGAACCGCTACAGAATACGGCCCCTGGACGACCCAGCTCTACAGACTGTCCGACGGAGTAGATGCTTGGCCGGTTTACGACCACAAGCAGCGGGCATGGCCGATTCCGGAAGGTAATGACGACCCCACCTACGGCGAACCAGACAGCAATCACGCAGGTCAGGCTGGCCACCCACCTTTTGGGGAAGGCGAAGGAAGACGTCGACGACTAGCTTAAACACTACAACAGAGTGAGTCGCCACAACCACTGGTATACTACGAAACAGCTCGATAACGTGGTTTTTTTTTCTCACTGGAACCGCGAGAAAATGCACGAGAATGTTTTGTGAAGCTGGGATAATTTTCTAGAAGAATTCACCAAGTACTTCGGGGACCCGATTTCTAAGAAAAAGAAAGCTGAGCAGAGGCTTTCCAGACGAGCTCAATTACCTAGCGAAACTTGTACAACGTACATAGAGGCTGTTTTGAAATTATGCAGAATCGTCAGCGCTACCATGACAGACGAAGACAAAGTAGAACATCTGCTTAAAGGAATCGCTGAAGTTGTTTATAATTTTCTCATAACGAAGGAAGATCTTAGTACTCCGTCTGATCTGAAGAAACACTGCAGCGTGTTTGAAACGCTGAAAATGAGAAGGATTGGACTAAAGTTCGGAAGCTTGGACAATTTTACTACTATTGCAAGTGTGTCCATCCCAACCTACGACGACATCTCCTCGGTGATTCGGCAAGTGGTTCAAGAAGAGCTTGAACACCCTAAAGTTGTTGACGACGTTCATGTGCGCCATCAGTGCGCATTTGACGATCGCGCTCGTGTACCACCGGCTACCTGGGCACGTACGAGTCACCGAGAACGTCACAGGACCTATGCTAATCATCCGGAGAGCAGCAACTTGCCACCGCAACCGACAAGTCGGGGACGCCAACAAAATGGACCACAACGATTTGTTCCACGGGCTCTTCCCTCCTACAACCAGCAGCCTGAGAGTACGTTTCTACCCATGACATTCATGTCACCGGTGTCACCCGCAAGCCGTGACTCGCGCATTTGCTACAGCTGCGGTGTGCTTGGACACATTGCTAGCTATTGCCACCACCGCCAGCAGCGTGCTCCACGGTTTAATTACTACACAACCCGCGGGCCCACTGATGAGCCCTGCCCGTATCCCAGTTCCTTCCAGCGGCTGCAACAGGGACGCGCGAACCGCAGTGTCTCCCCCGTTTCCGATCGCAGCCTCACACCACCCCCAATACGACAACGGCGGCACTCTCCACCACCTCGTCGTTGCTCGTTGTCCCCCCCACCGCTGGGAATCTAGCTGTGGCGACCGACGGGGGTCAGGCCGCAATATGTTCGTCGTCATCAAGACCCCCTTCTGCAAATTGTTTAAAAAAAAGTGTGTGTTTTAGTTTACAATGTGAGTGATTTTGCTGTAGTTGACACCGGGCCGGCAGTTTCTGTTATGAGCGATTCCTTCAAAAATTGTCTTGGACAAAAAGTTATCTTTTCCAGTCCGTCACCTAGGCGGGGCCTTTGGCCCTGCCCAACAACTCGCAGGATACGAAATAAAATTATTTCCTCCTCCTCTTGGGATCGGATCGCTATCTTTCGCGCAGTTGGCGGGGAAATGTTACGCCCACTTTGGGTCTGTTCTGTTTCAGTAACGACAATACGGGACCACACATTTTGAAGTGAATGTACTGTGCTTGCACGTATAACGCATGACATCATTTTACGAATTGATTTCTTATGTGAGTGGAGGGCAACTTTGGATTGTGGAAGTGGCACGATTTCTCTTCGCCGCGACGCGCCAACTTCAATGACAGATAGCGCCAATGATGCCGCCGGCATTCTCTCTGTGTCACAATATGTGTGTTTGCTCCCCCAGACTGCAATATTTGTACCTGTGAATACTTCTCGCCCTCGTACAGGTTCTTTTTGTGGTTTAGCCCAGCCCGATTATAACAATGCTCTTATGAAAAATGTGATAGTCCCTCGCCTCCTCGTTGTTACCACTTATGGTTTTACTCGTTTGTGGACAGTGAACGTTTCAACTGAATCCATAACATTGCCGCTAGGACTTAAGCTGGCAAGTTTTGATGAACAAGCCGTTGTCACCATCGGAACGGTCGAAATTTCAACTGCTGGAAAGAAATCTAACCCCGATTCCAGCCATCATAATTCTGCTGACTTTAAGCGCAGGATTAAGAAGTAGCTGTCTACTTGTGAGCCGTGTCTGCTTGAAGGTGTGCTCGCTCGCTACGCCACAGGGTTTGATTTTGCTCAAGGCCAACGAGCGTCCCATACACCACCGGCGTTACGTATGCAACACCGCATCCACACAGGGCAAGCGACGCCAATTCGTCAGACGCCCTATTGCGTTTCACCTTCACAGTGAAAAGTCATCGCCGAGCAGGTCAAACAAATGTTACAGAAAGTAGCGATCCAGGAATCATGTAGCCCTTCGAATGCTCCTGTGTACCTAGTCAAGAAAAAAGACAACTCATGGAAATTCTGTGTGGACTATCGCCGCCTAAACACCGCCACAAAGAAGACGTGTAGCCCCTACCGCGAATAGACGACGCCGTCGACTGCCCCCACTCCAAGTCGTATTTCTCTTCTGTTAATTTACGATCAGGATATTGGCAAATTCTCATGCACCCCTAAGACAAGAAGACAGCCTTCGTGACACTTGACGGTCTCTTTGAGTTCAACGTTACGCCCTTTGGCTTATGCAATGCCCCAGCGGCATTCGAGTGATTTATGGATACTGTGCTCCGCGGACTCAAATGGGAAATTTTCATATGCTATTTAGACGACGTCATTGCCTACGGCCGGACATTTCACGAGTACAATCGGCGCCTATCTATTGTCTTGACTGTATCCAGCAAGCTGGTCTCATTTTAAACTCGAAGAAATGTTATTTCTGTGAACGTCAAGCCTTCGTATTAGGCTTTCTGGTGGACAAAGACGCCATACGACCAGACCCTGAACGATAGCAGCGGTTCGCGGCTTCCAACAGTCACACACGGTGGAAGATTCGCGAAGCTTTTTGTGCCGTCGCTCATATGTCCAGCGTATTACCTATAATTTCGCACAGATTGCCTCTCCCCTCACGTCTCTCCTTCACAAATACACCCCATACTTGTGGACTGCTGACTGCGCATCGGCCTTTCAACAGCTGAAGTTTTGGTTGGCTTCTGGACCGGTACGGCGGCATATTGATTCGGAGGCGTCAGCTGAGCTGCATACTGACGCCAGTGGTGCGGGTGTTGGCGCTGTGCTTGTTCAGCTGGGCGGTGTCCGTGAGCATGTCATTGCCTACGCTAGTCGAACACTTACAAAAGCGGAGACAAACTCCACCGTTACTGAACTCGAGTGTCTAGCAGTCGTCTTCGCCACTCAGTAGTTCCGTCCGTATCTACATAGCCACGCATTCGCGATGGTGACTGACCATCATTCACTCTGTTGGCTCATTAGGCAACGTGAACCGTCTGGCCGGTTGGTCAGCGGGGCTTTGCGCCTTCAAGAGTAAAGCTTTTCTGTTAACTACAAGAGCGGACGCCGTCACACGGATGCTGATGGCCTATCCCGTCTCCCTTTGCAGCACACTAAAGCTGAGGATGACGACTTCGATGACTACCTAGTTTCCATTTCTTCCGACTTTCGATACCTGAGTACCTTCGCGAGCGAGCAACGTTGCGACCCTATCTTGAGATCTCTTCGGGGAGCTAGCTGCACGTGAGCCAGCAGGAATAACATCGTTTACTTTTCGTAATGGTTTGCTGTACAAAAAAATTACTTGGTTAATGGTCGTTCATTGCTTCTAGTTGTGCCCGAAAACCTGCGCCCTGCTGTCGTTGGTTCCATGCATGCCGATATCACGTCCGCGCACCTTCACTTTGCAATCACACTACACCGACTTCGACAGAGAATTTTCTGGCTCAAGCTCTGGAAAACAACGAAACAGTATGTCACCAGCTGTACAGCCTGCCAGCGCCACAAGCAAACGACGACGGCCCCAGCAGGCTATTTACAACCAGTTAGGCCACCGACGTTACCCTTTGAAAAAGTCGGCCTCGACTTGCTTGGCCCGCTCCCAAAGACGTCACCTGGCTACCGCTGGATTATAGTATGCGTAGATTACCTTACTCATTACACGGAAAGGGCGACACTTCCATCTGCCACTGCAGCAGATGTCTCTTCATTTTTGTTGTACCATGTCATACTCCGTCATGGCGCTCCCCGTGTTGTCACCAGTAACTGTGGACGGTAATTCGCCACCGACGTCGTTAAAGAACATTTACGGCGTTGTGGTTCTGCATATCGTCATTCCACTCCTTACCACCCGCAAACGAGTGGCCTCACGGAGCGGACGAACCGAACCCTCACCAACATGTTATCAATGTATGTCGCTGCTGACCACAAGAATTGGGACGCTGTCTTACCTTTTGTAACGTAGGCGTACAATAGTGCCGAGCATGAAATTACTGGATATGCGCCGATTTTTTACTGTACGCACGCGCTCCCCAGAGCGTTCTGGACACTATTCTACCTTTATTGTGGCAAGAAGATCCTTCCATCGCCCAAACACTGTGTCGTGCTGAGGAAGCACGTCGACTGGCGCATCTTAAGACGTTGTCCTCTCAAGGCAACAGCAAGATTCGCTATGATGTGCGGTATATCCCCGTCAGCTTTTACTCCCGGTGATTATGTTTGGTTGTGGACACCTGTTCGCAAAAAGGGATTGTAGCCCACGCTTCTCGCCACTTACACCGGACCATTCGTCATACTCAGCCGTTTGAGTGATGCGAACTATGTCGTCGCCAAAGTGACGGCAAGTAATCAGCGTTCACGTGCGACGCAAATTGTTCACGTGGCCAGACACAAGCCGTGCCATCACAGGTCCCTTTACCTCGCTCAGCGAGGTTTGTCTGCCCCCGGGGAAAATGTCGCAGCATGGCGCGACCGAGGCAGAGAAAGAAATAGAGTGTGCGTGCGTGATCTCGGTGTATCTGCGCCGGCTGGGCCTGGCCTGTAGGTTCCCTCTCGGACCTCGTTTCACCCTGTATATGAACATCATTCGTAACAATATTTAGGTGAATAAAAGAACAGCGTATGCGTACGTAAGGCGACAACATATTCACAAGCAATATATATAAATCGCAGAGGAGGTTTTGAAGTAGGATAGATTTGTTGATGTTGTTTTTAAATCACGGAACAAATCACTAAAGGTACACATGATCGGAAAAAGAAAAGTGCGAACCAGACACTTGGAGCCCTTTTCATCATTCTGCGAGGGAAGTTGCTAGCATATGTAGATTATTAAAAAGCGAATATATATATATATATATATATATATATATATATATATATATATATATATAACCTTCGCGAAATGAGAAGGTTGTGGGTTCGGTTCCCACCAGCGACAAGTAGTTTTTTCATCCATATCGATTCCCATTCACTTATCATTTCTACACTCCTTTATTAAGCGCAAGTAATTTCCCCAATGTTGTCCTTGGTGTCAGTGTTTGTTGGCTTCTCATGATATGACTAATAAAAATCGGGCCCCTTGGTTAACGCCCTTTCTTCTCGTTTATTACATAACGACGGTCTCGAATCCAGCAACATTGATGCCTTCAGGTAGCATATGTAGGTTTATTGACCAGTCGCCTTCACCCAAAAAGATCACGTTCTCGTGACGCCTGCGGCAACAAGGACGTTCCACGTCCGCCGCCAAGGTCTGTGAGTGGTGGCGCTGGCTAACACTCCCAGGTATCTACTAGTACACATAAATACCCAAGAAAGTGTATGGGAAAAAGGCGCCGCGGTAGCTATGTTGGTAGAGCATCGCTCGCGAAATGCGACGGTTGTGGGTTCGGTTCCCACATGCGGCAAGTTGTTTTTGCATACACGTTAATTTTCATTAACGTATCGTTTCTACATTTCATTTATTAAGCACAATTTCCCCTATGCTGTCCTTGGTGTCAGTATTTGTCGGCTTCACATGATATGACTAATAAAAATCGGCCTCTCGGTTAACCTCCTTTCTTCTCATATATATATATATATATATATATATATATATATATATATATATATATATATATATATATATATATATGTATATATATGTATATATATATATATATTGTTACGTGTGGAAAAACGCAGACGAGATATGCTATTTACACTGGAGCCAGGCAGCCAGGCTAATACTCGCCCGTGCCAAGGGCACCGACCATCAGCTTCGTCGTTCTCGCGGTGGCTCGTCTCTTGAACATCGCTCATTCATGTCGTAATATTACCCCCCCGGCGGCAAAAGCACCGTCACGGTGCTGTTAAATATCCAAGGTGCATGGAGAGTTGTAGGGCTTGAGCCGGGCAATGTGGACAATGTAACTCGTTGTCACAGCGGAGGACGTCGTGGGCGTGTCTAGAACGATTTCATAGGTGACATCGATCACTTTGCCTATCACGCGATATGGGCCTGTGTAACAGGACAGCAGTTTTTCACAAAGGCCCACTTTACGCGATGGTGACCAAAGCAACACGAGGGCGCCGGGCACAAAATGGACATCACGGTGACGGTGGTCGTAGCGTTGTTTGCGCGCAAGTTGGCGAGCATGGTCGGCATGGACGATTGCATCACGGGCATAATCGCTAGTTGAAGCTGTGGCGGACGGAAGCACAGTGTCCAGTGGCAGCGTCGTTTCGCGGCCATACAAGAGGTAAAACGGGGAAAAGCCAGCAGTTTCGAGACGGTAAGAGATATATGCAAAGGTAATGTAAGGTAGAGCCAGGTCCCAGTCACGGTGGTCGTCTGAAACGTATTTGGATAGCATGTGTGTAAGGGTGCGGTTCAAACGCTCAGTGAGGCCGTTCGTTTGGGGGTGGTAGGAGGTGGTAAATTTATGCTGTATTGAGCAGGCACGCATGATGTCGTCAATGACTTTGGCCAAAAAGGTGCGGCCACAAACTGTAAGCAGTTGACGCGGAGCACCATGCATCGATATGATATCATGTAACAGTAAGTCCGAAACATCAGTTGCACAACTGGTCGGAAGAGCACGGGTTACGGCGTAGCGGGTTGCGTAGTCCACCGCGACTGCAACCCACTTGTTTCCTGATGTAGATTCCGGAAATGGGCCTAGAAGGTCCAAGCCGACACGATGGAAGGACTCGACAGGGATGTCGAGCGGCAGCAGGTAACCTGCGGGGATATGGGAAGGCTTCTTGCGTCGTTGGCAAAGTTCACAAGGGGCGACGTAACGTCGTACGGAACGGGCAAGGCCCGGCCAGAAAAAACGGCGACATACACAGTCATAGGTTCGAGATACGTCGAGGTGTCCTGCCGTGGGTGCGTCATGAAGCACTTCTAGAACGGTGGAGCAGAGGTGTTCAGGTACTACAAGCAGAAACTCAGAACCATCTGGATGAAGGTTAGGTTCGGAGCACGAAGAGCACGAAGAGGCGTAGAGTAGCATCGGCCGGAGAGTGTTCAAAACGGTCGATGAGTGCTCTGATGTAGCCGTCACGACGTTGCTCGTCGGCGAAATGAAGCAGCTAGGATACAAAGAATACGCAAGAAGCACTCGCAATATTGGAGGAGTCAGAGTCGTCAACAGGGTAATGCGACAAACTGTCAGTGTCTTGGTGCAGGCGGCCAGACTTGTTTACCACGGAATATGAAAATTCTTGTAGCCTCAAAGCCCATCGAACAAACCGGCCTGTAGGATCTTTTAGCGATAAGAGCCAGCAAAGAGCATGGTGGTCAGTGACTACGGAAATAGGGCGACCGTAAAGGTAAGGACGGAATTTTGCAACCGCCCAGACAACAGCAAGGCATTCGCGTTCCGTAATGGAATAGTTGCGCTCCGATGGCGCTAGGAGGTGGCTCGCATAAGCAATAACGTGATCCTTGCCGCGCTGACGCTGGGCTAAGACGGCACCTACGCCATGACCGCTGGCATCTGTACGTAATTATGTAGGGGCATCAGGGTCGAAGTGGGCAAGAATGGGTGGTGAGGTTAGAAGAGTGACAAGATGAGAGAAGGCGGCGGCTTCTGCAGTACCCCACGAGAATTGTACGCCTTTCTTCAAAAGATTAGTTAGGGGCCTAGCAATTGCCGCAAAATCTGGAACAAAACGACGAAAGTACGAGCACAGCCTTACAAAACTTCGAACGTCTGCGGCTGTCTTTGGAACCGGAAAATCTCGGACAGCGCGAGTTTTGTCGGGATCAGGCTGTACTCCGGAAGCGTCAACTTGATGGCCCAGAAGAGTAATTTGTCCGTGGCCAAAACGACATTTGCATGAGTTAAGTTGCAGCTTCGCGTTTCGAAATACATCAAGTATAGTTGTGAGGCGCTCAAGGTGAGTGTCGAACGTTGGCGAGAAGACGATGACGTCGTCGAGGTAGCAGAGGCATGTGGACCATTTGATACCTTGGAGCAAGGAGTCCACCATACACTCCAAGGTGGCAGGGGTGTTGCATAAACCAAACGGCATAACTTTAAATTGGTATAGGCCATCAGGTGCGATGAACGCGGTTTTTTCTTTGTCCATATAGTCAAAAGCAATCTGCCAGTATCCCGAACGAAGATCAATTGACTAGAAATATCTGGAACCGTGCAGACAGTTAAGGGCGTCGTCTATACGTGGGAACGGGTAGACGTCCTTTTTTGTAATGCTGTTCAGGTGACGGTAATCTACACAGAAGTGCCACGTGCCATCCTTCTTCTTAACCAGCACCACAAGTGACGCCCAGGGACTCGATGAAGGCTCAATGATGTTTTTATCAAACACTTTGTTTACTTCATCTTGAATTACTCGGCGTTCCGGCACATAAACTCGGTACGGTCGTCGGTGAATAGGCACAGCATCGCCAGTAAGAATGCGATGCTTGAGCGCGAGCGTCTGGCCTAAAGGGCGATCGCCGAAGTCGAAAATATCGCGGTGGGACGATAATACTTCGCAAAGGTCTTCAGCCTGCGTAGAGGACAGGTCCGTCGCAACCATTTTCTTTATGTTGGGATCGACGCCCGAGGCTGGCGCGATGGGCATGGTAAGGTCGCGAGAACCACCGGTCGATAACGCTGCCACGTATTGGTCGCCGAGACAGTTAATGGTGGCAAGACAAATACCTTGCGGTAGAACTTGATTTGCCAATCCAAAGCTACTGACAGGCATGCGAGTGTGGTTCGCAGTAATAGTAACTATACTGTGAGGCACGGTGACGTCATACTGTATTGGGATGTCGGGCAGAGGAGTGACGAGGTACTCGCCATCAGGAACTGGTGGGAAAGACAACAGTTCAATGTAGGCTATGGACTTTGGCGGCAGGTGAAGAAAGCCAGTGGAGCATAAGCGGCAGTGGGGTGCGTCAGAAGGTTCTGCGAGCATCGGCAACTCGAGGCGAAGGGTACTGGAAGAGCAGTCAATAAGGGCAGAATGGGCGGAGAGAAAATCGAGGCCGAGAATAAGGTCGTGGGGGCAATGAGCAATTACGGTGAAGAGGACAGGAGTGTGGTGGCCGGCGATGCTGACACGTGCCGTACACATGCCGATGATAGGCACAGTACCGCCATCCGCAACGCGGACGACACGTGCCGACGCTGGGGTGAGGAGCTTGTTCAGTCGTCGTCGGAAGGCAGCACTCATAATAGAAAGATGTGCTCCTGTATCAATGAGTGCCATGACAGGATAGCCGTCAACGTCAACGTCAAGAAGGTTTCGGTTAGTAGGTAACGTGAGCAGAGGATTTCAGGGCAGGGTCGACAACGCAGCTTCACCTCCAGAAGCTGCAGTGCCCAGTTTTGCGCCTGGGTGCGGGAGGCGATAGGCGACGGAGAAATGCGGCGGGGTTGGGGCGAACGAGACTGGTGGCGCCGAGGTGAGGGCGAGCGGCTGCAGCGAAGGTTCGGAGCAGGGACATCAGCGGTAGTAGGTTCACGGCGGGTCGCATAGGGTACAGAAGGTCCAAAGGTGCGGGAATAAGTGGGGGCGTAAGTCCGAGGAGGTGGTGGCCATCGGTTGCGGCAGCGACGGGCGACGTGGTCGATGCGACAGCAGTGGAAGAAGATCGGTCTCTCATCAGGTGTACGCCATTCGGACGGGTTGCGGCATGATGTGGCAGAAAATGACTGCCGGGGACGAGGAGGGCCGTTAGATAACTGGGGAACACTGGGTCGAGACGTGGAACACACGGTGTTCAGACCCCTGTTTTCAAATTCTTGTCTCACGACGGCCTGAATCATCGCAATGGTGGTTGCTGGTGGATCGGGAGGTGGCGTGGAGAAGGCTGGCAAACAGGCAGCCTCAAGTTCGCGGCGAACAATACGGGTGACGTCGTCACAGGTGGTGGTCTGATGTGGTCGACCCTCACATGTCGACGTAGCAGCAGTGTTAGGTAGGCGCGCAATGTAGTGTGAGATGCGGCAGCTCTTAGCCTGTTCAAGGCGACGGCATTCTTTTATAATGGCGTCAATAGTCGACACGTTGCCGAAAACAAGCAAATTGAAAGCGCCGTCGGCGATGCCTTTTAGCACATGTGCGACTTTATCTGCTTCGAACATATGATCGTCAGCCTTACGGCATAGAGCCAAGACGTCGAGGATGTAGGAAACGTATGGCTCTGTAGTTGACTGAACACGAGACGCAAGAGCCTTTCTCGCGGCAGCCTTGCGCCCAATGGGGTCGCCGAAAAGTTCGCATAGTTTTTCTTCGAAACTGTCCCAACTGGTTATTTCGTCATCATGTGTTTGGTGCCATATGCGTGGGGTGCCGCCGAGATAAAAGATGACGTTGGCGAGCATAATCGCTGGGTC